>NC_143134.1:49507500-49811562 GCF_059928025.1 Delphinapterus leucas
TCTTCTTCCTAATCTGACTCCTCTTAGTTTGGGTTGTAGTATCATATAGCACAGGAAATATATGATTTTCCAGAACACTCAGACAAGGCAATAGGAGATCCTATTTTGGAAAATGAGAGGCTAGTCGCATCGAAGTTTGTCTCCTAGTTCCTGTCTCAGGAGTGGGTAATTACTAGGAACACTGAAATGGATCCTTAGAGAGGTAGTATCTAGAGAGGCAGGAAACGAGAGGGCACAGCAAACGTAACAGGTGTGCCTTGAGCTGCTGCATCAGCAGCAAAGGTTTAGGGCTGCCGAGCTGGAGAGAGGAACGGGGGAAGGAAAGGCAGCCCCGCCTACTGACTGACACAAGTTTCCAGGGCAAAGCAGTGGAATTATTTCAAGGCACCTCGAGTGGGATTTGATTGCACACCCTCATGAAGTGCCAGTATAAATGATTCTCATCTCCTGGTGGCCAGAGTGGTTACAGAGCTGACCGGTAATCTGTTGTCTCGGAGGTTTTAACATTTTTGAACTCAAAGCAGCATCTCCTGGTGAGTCTGAAGTCCTACATCTGATGAGTCCTGTAATTAAAGACCCGCATCACCTTTAAGCAGTCACTTCAGGACTGCTGTCTCTTGTGCTCAATGTACTTTTTCACTTGAGGTGAAAAATCTAATTATATGAACGACAGATAGCATTATTTTTTCCCCTCTTAGCAAAAGCCCTGTGTTAAGTGTCTCCAATTATGTAGCTAATCATAACTCTACACACGGCACTGCTAATCCCGTAACGGCATCACCTGTTCTGGGTCAAGGAGTTCACTCTCCCTTAGCTGCTAATGAACTTTTTTTTTTCTTGAATTCATCAGGTACAACCCCAGTAGCCCATCAGGGAGCTACTTTAGTGTAAAAGTTGTCACCATAGACTACACTCTGTGCCAGGTACCAGCAGGAAAGGTTCACATTAGACAGAATTGATTTCAAATCCAGTAGACTCACTCCTTCGCTAATTTAGTAACTCACCATCTGAGAGTTGCTATTTCATGATTAAAAAGTTCCAGTTATTTGAAATGATTAAATTCTAGAGATCTGCTGTAGAATACCGTGCCCATAGTCAACAATGCTGTATTCTACGCTTAAAATTTAAGAGCGTAAATCTCATGCCAAGTGTCCTTATCACAATAAAAACAAAATTAAGCAAATACCTGTTGAGCCTACTATGTACCCAGGGCTACCACTTACTAATTATGTAACATGAGAAAAATTACTTACTCTCAACAAGGCTTATTTTCTCCAAGTGCAAGGCAGACACCATAGTATCTCAACCACACGGTTGTTTTTGTGAAGATCAAAAAAGACACTACGTGATCATTATAACTCATATGCTGTATTTAATGTTTTCAGTGCTGGCTCTGTGCTAAACGCTATACTGAGCATTTTTAAGCAGAATATTCAGTTCATAGTAGCTATTCAACAACGTTCATTTATTTCTTCCGCTTCCTACAAGCTCTCTGGAACAAATCACTTCCTAGACATTGGCACTGTTTGTCTCGATTTTTCAGAAAAGCTTATGCTGCACTGCTTCTTTGAGACAAAAATTCAATTCACTATTAGCATGGGAGGTGAAAAGCCCATCAGAAAGATATAAATGGTTACAGTGCATGTATACCAGAGGACTCCTTTTGCAGTCCGTTTATGACATAAGCAGGTGATAGCAGTTTCCATTGTGAAGCTTGAAATCCATCAAATGAAAAAAGAATAAATAAAAGGAGAAATGAGAAAAATATTTAACCCATCTTACAGTTCATTTCCTTGCCGTTTCTTATTTTTTACCAAGAATGTCCTCAGGGTGAACATTTCCCAGCAGGCAATCCGTCTTTTCACACAATCAGCTTACTTTGGAGGTTTCCCCCTTAAGTTACTCGTTTCCTCATATTTTTCTTCGTGTCACACTCTGACAAAGAACAACTCAGAAATACTCAGTTGGAGTAGTTGTCATGGCAAACTACAGCCCATGGGCCAAATCCAGTCTTTGCCTGCTTTTATACAGCCCATGAGCTAAGAAATATTTTACATTTACAAATGGTTAAAATAAATCAAAAATAATATTTTTCTTTCTTTTATTACAGAACACTATATACAAAAAACAGATTTCACTATCTATAAATAATAGGTGACATCACCAACATGGCCACATAGGTCATTCCTGACTTCTCTCCCCAGGACAAGACACCACTGAGAAAATCCTAGAACACAGGGGGTGAGGCTGAAGCACGCCCGCTGCACCACAGAGACTAAAGACAGACTACGTTAGAAGGGTAAGAGAAGTGGCTACACAATGACCACATCCCCCTCCCCCAGGCCAACATGATACCACACCAAGAGATCTCCCCTGAGCATATAGTTCTTCCAGTAGGAAAAGAGAGCCCAGGGAGGACATCCAGCTTCTCCAGCACTGTGAGTCAGTTCATGGGATTCTCTACTCAGGTTGTGCCCTTCAGGGATCTCTGTGGGATCTGTAGGGCTTGACCAATGGGAATCTGATTGAGATGGAGAAGGCGGAAGGGCCTTACAACAACAAGAACTTGGATCTTAGCAGACCACTTTCGTACCTGCAGTGTCCAACCAGCAGCTTTGCTCCCATGCAGAGCCAGGAGGTTAGTTCCATCTGACCAGGTAACTCAGCAGGATGCCTGATTCAGGCCCTCAAAGGAAGAACCTTTCTAGCCCTGGAGCCTGATCTGTCCCCACCCAGAAAGGCAAGTTGAGTCACAGTCTGGTCCACTGTTAACTGTAGCTTCTGGGCCTACCTAACCAAAAAGGTTAACCAGAACATCTAGAAGCTATTTAGCCAGCAATGTTCAAGCAGGGAGTACAGTGGGCAGAACTGGTCATCTAAAGAGCACAGCCAGGGGCAACATTCAGCCAAGGAACTCGGGGAGCTGCTTGGCTTGAGTCAAGGCCGCAAACAAAGAGCCTTTCCAGGCTTGAAGACCTCCCTTGCTCCACCCAGGCAGGGGAGATAATTCATAACCCCACCTACTGCTGGGTGTAGTATCTGGCTCCTCCCAACGAGAAAGCCTAAATAGGAACACCCAGAAGGCTGCTTAGAGTGGCCCTCCCATTCTTCCCAGGCAGAGAAGCTAATTCACAGCCTGTGGCAGACACACTTTAGACTCAAAGACATACACAGGCTGAAAGTGAAGGGTGGAAAAAGATACTTCAAATAAATGGCAACCAAATAAATAAATAAATAATAAGCAGAGGTAACTCTAATTATATAAGGCAAAACAGACTTTAAATATTGTAAAAAGAGACAAAGAAGTCTGTTATATAATGATAGAGGGGTCAATTCATCAAGAAAACATAACAATTGTACAACAGATACCACAGAAACACAAAGGATCCTGAGAGTCTACTAAGAACAACTATATGGCAACAAACTGGTCAACCAAGAAGAAATGGAAAAATTCTTAGAAACATACAACCTACCAAAAATGAATCAGTAAGAACTAGAAGTATGAGCAGGCCAATTACTAGTAAGGAGACTGAATCAGTAATCAAAACTCTCCCAATGGAAAAAAGCTCAGGACCGGATGGCTTCACTGGTGAATGTTACCAAACATTTAAAAAGAATTAATGCCAATCTTTTTCAAACTCTTTCAAAAAATAGAAGAGGGAACACTGCAAGAAAAGAAAACTACAGGCCAATAGCCCTGATGAATATTGATGCAAAAATTTTCAATAAAATACCAGTAAACTGAATTCAGCAGCACATTAAAAGTATCATTTACCAGGACCAAGTGTGATTTACCCCTGAGATGCAAGGATGGTTCAACATACACAAATCAATAAATGTGATACATCACATTAATAGAATGAAAGAAAAAAAATCCTATGATCATCTCAATAGACACAGAAAAAGCTTTTGACAAAATTCAACATCCATTCATGATAAAAACTCTTATCAAGTTAGGTATAGAAGGAACGTACCTCAACAAAATAAAGGCTGTATGCAACAAGCCCACAGCTAACCTCATACTCAGTGATGAAGGGTGCCTACTCTCACTGCTCCTATTCAGCATAGTACTGGAAGACCTAGCCAGAGCAATCAGGTAAGAAAAGAAATAAAAGACTTCAGAATTGGAAATAGTAAAATTATCTCTATTTGCAGATGACATGATTTTATATATAGAAAATCCTACAGACTCCACAGAAAAACTGTTAGATCTAATTTAAAAATTCAGTCAAGTTGCAGGATACAAAATTAACATACAAAAATCAGTAGCATTTCTATACACTGGCCAAAAATGATCTGAAAAAGAAATAAAGAAAATGATCCTATTTAAAATATCATCAAAAACAATAAAATACCTAGGAATAAATTTAACCAAGGAGGTGAAAGATACCTACATTGAAAACTATAATACATTAACGAAAGAAATCAAAAAAAGACACAAATAAATGGAAAGGTATCCTGTGTTCATGAACTGGAAGAATTAATATTGTTAAAATGTCCATATTACCCTAACCTACCTATAGATTCAACACAATCCCTATCAAAATTTCCATGGCATTTTTTACAGAAGTAGAAAAATAATCCTAAAATTCATATGGAACCACAGAAGACCTCTAATAGACAAAGCAACCCTGAGAAAAAACAAAGTGGGAGGCATCACACTTCATGACTTCATGCTATATTATAAAAGTATAGTAATCAAAAACAGTATAGTACTGGCATAAAAACAGACATATAGGCCAATGGAACAGAATCAAGAGCCCAGAAATAAACCCATGCAATCATATGTATGGTCAGCTAATATTTGACAAGGTACTCAAGAATGCTCAATGGAGAAAAGACAGTCTCTTCAGTAAATGGTGCTGGGGAAATTGGATATTCACATAAAAAAGAATGAAACTAGAAGTTTATCTTACACAACTCACAAAAACTAACTCGAAATGTATTAAAGATTTAAATATAAGAATGAAAACCATAAAACTCCCAGAAGAAAACTTAGGGGAAAAGTTCCTTGACTTGGGTTTTGGCAATGATTTTTTGGAGAAGACATCTGAAGCCCAAGCAACGGAATCAAAAATAAACAAGTGGGGCTACACTAAACTAAAAAGCTTCTGCATAGCAAAACAATAAATCAACAAAATAAAAAGACAACCTAGAGAATGGGAAAAAATATTTGCAAACCATTTATCTGATAAGGGCTTAATATCCAAAATATATAAGAACTCATATAACTCAATATCAAAATCATCACCATCCAATTAAAAATTGGGCAAAGGGTCTGAATAGAAATTTTTGCAAAGATGATATACAAATGGCTACAGATACATGAAAAGGGGGTCAAAATCACCAATCATAAGTAAAATGCAAATCAAAACCACAGGATACCTCCTCAGGCTTGTTAGAAAGACTATCATCAAACAGAAAGGGATAACAAATACTGAGAAGGGTGTGGAGAAAAGGGAACCCTTGTGGATTGCTGGTGGGAATGCAAATTGGTACAACCACTATGGAAAAGAGTATGGAGGTTTCTCAGAAATTAAAAAGAGAACTCCCATAGGATCAAGCAATTCCACTTCTGGGAATCTATGTGAAGGAAATGAAAACACTATGTTGAAGAGGTATCTGCACCCCCGTGTTCATTGCAGCATGATTTATAATAGCCAAGGTATGGAAACAACTGAAATGTTCATTGATAGATGAATGAATAAAGAAGTTGAAATGAATGAATAAAATACCATTTGGCCATAAAAAAAAAGAAGGAAATCCTGCCATTTATAACAACATGGATCGACCCTGAGGGTGTTAAGCTAAGGAAAGTAAGTTAGACAAGACAAATACTGCATGCTCTCACTTACATGTGGAATCTAAAAACAAACAAAAGAAAAGCAAAAACCAACCTTACAGAAAAAGAGATCAGATTGTGATTACCAGAGGCAGTGTGTGTGTGTGGGGGGGGGGGGTGAATTGGATAAAGATGGTCAAAAGGTTTAAGATAAATAAGTACTAGTTATAAGATAACTAGTTATCAGATTAAAAAGTACTAGGGATGTAATGTACAGCATGATGACTATAGTTAGTACTACTGTATGACATATTTGAAAGTTGTTAAGAAGGTAGATCCTAAGAGTTCTCATAACAGGAAAAAGAACTTTTTTCTTTTTGTTTTTTTGATCCATATCAGGTGATGGATGTTCACTAAACTTACTGTGGCCATCATTTCACAATATATGCAAGTCAAATCATTATGCTGTATGCCTTAAACTTATAGGGTATTGTATGTCAGTTTTATCCCAATAAAACTGGAAAGAAAAAAATAAAATTGTACTTCATTATACCTCAAGATATAAGATTAATATTCATATGTCCATATGGATCTAAAGAATATCCATAAAGGAAGTTTCATTAGAAAACATCCATGCTTACTCACTTTCATATCGTCCATGGCCATTTTGCCAATAAGGGTAGAGTTGAGTGGTTGCGACAGAAACCATACAACCAAGCTTAAAATATTTACAATCTGACACTAGATAACAAGTTTGCCCACCCCTGAGTTAGAGTACACGTAGAATTAACCCATATATGAGGGAGACCAAACATGTATAGGTCATCTCATTGCACAAAGGCAAGGCAACACTGCAGAAGGTCTGTGGGATGCAGCACTTTAACACACCTAACTGGCTGAAATCTGCCAAAGAGGAGACTTTGCCCATTAGCAGCGGATGGAGCTGATGAGAGATGCAGTTTTCATTATTTCAGGGGTTCTAAGAAATACTGCCGTTTCAGGAGTGTAGTCAGCCATATCTGAGTTAGGGCTGCCGATGACCTGTCTGCGGAAGTTCAGTTAAGTCAGGTCCACACCACTGCCTCCTAATTTCTCAGTCTCCCTTTAAGCTCACCTCAGATGCCTGATGAATTGAGTTGACCATGGACACCTTGACTCTTTTTGATACTGTATCATCCACTGAATATTGGTTAGAATATTGGCTGCATAGTAACATTTAACCAACTATATATCAGACAGAGGAGAAAGTCAAAAAGGAAAAGGGCAATCAAAAAGTCATTAGAAAAATTGGAACCTAGTTTGTATGTAGTGTTTTTTTCAGCCTAGACCTAGCCAAGGGAATAAGTCCCGTGGTTAACGGCAGTTAACTTTAAATAATCAAGTGGCCTTTCCTCTGAGTTCACGATGCTTCCATCTTTTCCTCAAGTATTTACCCAGGCACAACACAATATTTTAGACACTGTGCATGCTTTGCTGTGATTGGCCAGTAAACAGTTAAGAGAAAATCTACTATCCAGGACTATTGTTGCTGGTTAGGTCTAAGCTGGACTACTGTTGCTGGTTTAGTGTAAGTTAGGTCTCTAACACTTAAGCTGCCTCATTTGCTTTCTGGGCCTTAGTCTTCTTAAACTGTGGATCAGACATTCTAGTTTGGAAACTTTGAAATAAGTAACCCTAACCCTAACCAAACAAACTAATGCTATCCAGTGTTACAGATGCATCCCGGTAAATTACTGTCAGGCTCTAAATAAATCAGTACTAATTGGAGAGGGAGGGTGCCTTTGAATGCATTGGGAAGGCAAGATGACCGTATCAAAAGTACAGGTCATGTTTTGATGTGGTAAGCACAGGAGGGCCATCTGAACACACAAATCTGGACACACACACACTGGGAGTTGCATCTGGAAGGTATACAAGTGCGCTGTTTACAACAGACAGTTGCTATCCATTGCTCTCCAGCCTTACTGGTTTGACTATGGTAAAGGACAAAAATTGGTGAATTAAACAGATCTTGTAATGATCTCTGCATAGCTTCATGAGAAATAATTGGACCATAGCTTATATAATTTCATACCCATTTTTACCCCTTTCCTCTGAATTTCTTTGAGGCTCTGTAAGATATTGATAATAGCAGTTAATTATTGTGGTCATATTTCTGTGTTGACCATAAAATGGAACATGGAGATATATATATATGGCTATAAGAACTTTACAAGAGAAGTCTGGGGTCAGATGTCCACCCAAGAGTTGAAAAGATTGCTGTCAACCATTGAAATTGTTTGGAACTGGTATAATTAGGCAGTTTGAAGAATTTAAGTGAAAGAACTTGGTAGAAAAAGGCACAGGAGAGTATGATGAATGGCATCAAGTCTCTTACGGTCAAGAATATTCATTTTTTTACTCTGAAATAAAACTAAGAAGAAGACAATTCTTCAATTAGTCTTAATACTAAACCTCGCCCAGTGTTGTTTTGTTTTGTTTTTGTTTTGTTTTACAAGCTGGATATCACTTACTACAACAATATTCATTAATTTTCTCTCCCTGAGTTATAACTTCAACAAAAGTCTAGAGCTTTCTTTAAAAGCCAGGACATTTAAAGCATAGAAGTTTAGTTCCTTTGTAATCTAGGAATTTTTGAGGTCTCTTATCCTGGGAGTATGGAAGTACTAAATACACTCTATAAGCCAATCCAAATAGAAACTCCTTTATATTTAAGAGTCTTTATAATGTAAGTTATTAATCCCTTCCCAAAAAGGTAAACGTAGTTCAACCTATTTGCTCAGGAAACCATGTACACTTGCAAAGTAAAGGAATCTTATCAATATCTTGGTCAAGGTAGGGAAATTTGGAGGTAGATATTCCCTTTAATAGAGTCACTTTCCCTGGTACTGATACTTGGGCAGTTATCTTAGTCTGGGAACAAAATTTCCTAACTCCAATATAAGGAGTTTATAGTTAGGGCCATTTCTCCCTATTTCACAGAAGCTGTCTTCTCTAACATTTGCCCACCTGAATTGTCCATTAAGAAAGGGTCTGAACTCTAAGGGTTTTTTTCCCACTTTGTTCTAGCTACCCAAACGTTTTCCTCACATCTGATTTAGCTCATTTGTGAGTTTCTTTAAAAGTGTTCTATTACATTCAACAGAGTTGAAAAGGTTATGCACTCAGAGCACTTCAGATTTTTCAGGTCTTAATGAAGGGACATGAAACTCAGGGTAAACCAGAAGTAATAATTTCCATTCAATCTGCATTTTTTTCTCAATACATTTTCATTCTTTATTTTAGTATAGTTCCCTGTGCTATACAGTAAATCCTTGTTGCTTATCTATTTTATGTATGGCAGTGTGTATCTGTTAATCCCATCCTCTTAATTTACCCCATATTTTTTATACAAACATTGTAAAAAAAACAAGTAAAACTCACTTGAAACTTAGATTTGTCCATTCTCCGAGCCAAATGAAAACTAGTTTGCTTCTTAAATTCTTTCCATCTTTGTATACATTTCCCTTTAAATGGCAGATATATCCCAATAAGAGCTCCCTGAAATGCACAGAAATAAAAGATTATTGTGACTAATTTCTAAAGGTCCTCAGGGAGAGAGAAAGATAAGAGTGCATGCCTCCACTCAATAGAGACAGAGACAGAGATCTAGCCATAGATACAAAAAGCGCTATAAATACGAAGAGACTGTTGAAAAAAATCTTTTTTTTAAGAAAAAAGGCTTTTTCAGCTCTTTTGTTTATAGACACATACAGAGAAAACTGGTAACTTCAGTTTCACATGTGTATCAAAAGCAAATACAGACACCATGGGTCCATTACTTTATTCTGCCTTTGGAAATATTCATAGACTTTCATATATAAACATTGGTTTCACAGCTGGGACACCCTATCTAGACTTCCAGAGTTCATACAGACATTACAGGCAAATAATTATATCAACAATGGAAAAGCAAAGGAAATGACACAGCAACTTAATGTCATGACCGAAATCACTAGTCCGTGGTCTGAATAAATGTAGCCAGTTTAGTGGCAAAGAGATAGATGTCTTAGATGCCAGACAATACTAGAATCATCATGATAGACATGCAAGAATCCTAGCATCAAGAGACAGCCAGATCCCCTGACTCCTGACACTTGACAGGTACCAGATTCCCTGTTGTTGGACCATGAAATTATAAAGACCAGATGATCAGAGCAAAACAATACTTTCCCTATTACCGTCACTAGTTAAAGAAGGAAATGGCCATGCAAAAATTATACTGAGGACAAAACTAGACTGGGCCAGGAACCAGATCCCGTTCATGCACATTAAAAGTTATCTGCTGAATAGGCAGATTTCCTCAAGATAAGGGAGGATGAAAAATAGAGGAATCAGCAGTAAGCCATGAATTAAACCATGAACCAAGCCATGAACCTAGCAGTACACAGAGTTAAATCTAATGGATAACGATAGACTGTTTAGTAATATCGTTGCACTGTAGTTGCTAAATATATTTACTGAATTCAGTTTATCGAAGAGGCTCTAGAAAATGCTCTATGACTAGAAAATGAGTCATTTGATTTTAAAATTGAAAAACAATTTGCTGATATTTTACCATATACTAGGGAAATTTAAACTCCAATAAAAAAAGTAACAAGAGGGCTTCCCTGGTGGTGCAGTGGTTGAGAGTCCACCTGCCGATGCAGGGGACGTGGGTTCGTGCCCCGGTCCGGAAAGATCCCGCGTGCCGCGGAGCGGCTGGGCCCGTGAGCCATGGCCGCTGAGCCTGCGCTTCTGGAGCCTGTGCTCCGCGACGGGAGAGGCCACAGCGGTGAGAGGCCCGCGTACCGCAAAAAAAAAAAAAGTAACAAGAGAATTTAGTAAGATGGTCAGATAAAATATAAATTTAATAAAATATAAATATTAAGAATAGTTTCTCTTTATATTAATAATCCCATAGAAATGAAAAATTATGTGTTATTAAGTGCTGAGATATGAAAATAAAAATATTAAAGACTGCACACACACATACCCACTAACCACCACAAACACAAAAATTCCAGTTGGGTCAAATACTTTTGAGGTGCTAGGAGTTCTCTTAATTTCTTCCTTACACATACACGTGTTGTTAAATTTTTCTGCAGTCAGCATGTATTATTTAAATAGTGCTCTCCAAACTGAGCTCCAGTTGCCTGGGAGGAGGGAGGGAGGACAGTGTCAGGGAGGCAATGATGACTGTGCTGGTATAAGATGGTACAAGTTGATGTATCAGGCAAGGAGAGAAAATATGAGAACTTCGATTTACGGCTTCTTGTCCTGATGTTGGAGAAATGCTTACCGCTTATAGCAAGCCAACTATCCTGGAAGTTCAACCACAGGGAGGAGGTAACAGTGAGTGGCATCCTCATTCATTTGTTCGCTTTTGACTTACAGGGTGGTTTTACACTTTATGTCTGCCTCATTCAATGGATTTGAAGATTATATCATATCAAACAATAGAAGCAATGCAATACTTTGTAATGAGGTGGTGAGTAATCATAACTGTGTACCACACAGACATTCAGATATTCACAGTGGCAAAGTCTGTTTTTTAAGAGTGATAGCCCTTCCCGTGAGCCATGACCGCTGAGCCTGCGCGTCCAGAGCCTGTGCTCCGCAACGGGAGAGGCCCCAACAGTGAGAGGCCCGCATACCGCAAAAAAAAAAAAAAAAAAAAAAGAGTGATAGCCCTTAAAGATAAATCATACACTTTTCATTTTCCAAAATATTCTATAAAATCAAAAACAAGTATCCTAAATTGACTGATCTTTTCTGTAATAAAAAGTGGCAGTCAGTGGTTTATGACCTGTAGCTATTGAAAAACAAACACAATTTTTACTCTCAAGTTAAATGTGACATTTTTAACATTTCCTGCTTTTAAAAGGAAATTTATAAAACACATAACATCTTTTGATTTGTTTGTAGGAACATCACTGATATAGGATTGACATCAGAGAAGATGGGAATTTATCAGCCAAATTTCAACAAAAACCTGTGCATAATTAGTTGATGAAGGAAAATGTCACAGAATCTAGCAGAGTATTTCCGAGTATCTGCCCGGCACAAAGAAGACTTTTAATAAATGCCCATTAAATAACTGATATGCAGGCACAGAGAGTCTGTATTTCTATATTTCCTATAATGTCTCAGGCCTGGCGCTTTGTCCATTTTAGGTACCAGTAAATTGCTAGAGGCCAATCAGGCAGTCAAAGATTATCAGAGTTGAATGGATTACTGGAATTTTTTTCAGAGAAATTAAATGACTTTCCCAAGAACATAACTCTTTCACCTGATTCTCACAGCAGCCCTGAGGAGTTTGGGTGTTAACTTCAAAGTGCGTAATATTTTTCTATTCTTTCTCCTTGGAGAGACAAGTTGATGTTCTGGAAGAGCACAGAGATTGACTCCGAATTCCTGGACTCAGTTCCAGTCCTCCTTATCAGTTATTAGCTCTGCAACCTTCTGCAGGTCACTTACCTGGTGAGCCTCAGTTTCCCCATCTAAAGAGTGGTGAAACTGTTACTGATATTACACATATGCATGCATATATAGACTGCAAATAGTAACATCAGTTTTGCTCTTGGTTATTGTTATTCCACAACTGCCTGCTGCCCTCAGATGTTCCCCAGATTACGCTGAGAAACTGGCAGCCGGAGTTAGGAAAGTACTAATTGGGTTCCCTGTAGGGGAGCCTAGACTTGCCTGCAGCACTTCAGCCTCTACCTCTTTGTTCCATTTATCTTTCGGCTGTGAGTGGATTTTCTTCTCTTAATATTAGTTTGGCTATTATACCATGGACAAATCCCCCTGGCTACGTCTGTGTGTATAACCTAGTGTCTCTCAAGGAAGAAACAGTGCTCCTCCCCGAGAGAAAATATGCTTTCAGAGCAGCTCTGAACTATCAGGGTTATCACCTCCTGTCTTGTTTGTTCTATGGCAAATTCTAAGGTGTTTCATTTTTATTTTTGTTCTATTCTTCACCTCCTACCCAGAAAGAGCTCGCCAACACCTCCTGCTTCATAAAAATCGCTTTGTGATTCTGAGAAAGCATTTACTCTCGAGTACATTCCTCAGCCCTTCACATCTTTCTGAACAGATTGTCCTCTTTGTTGCTTTTCAACTTTGGAGAAAAACTTCAATTAATCTCAGCAAGCTGTAAATCCTGTCATTTGCAAATGCTTCTGTTTCAGGTAAATGTAGAAGATGCTTATTGAGCACCTAAAATATACCGAGTACTAAACTTAGAGCTTAGAGATAAATAGAGCACAGACCCTCACTCTCAAGTTCATACACTAGACCAAAGTGGAAATAATCACATGGCAGTGGGAAGAATGCCATGATAGAGAGATGGGTCTAATTTTTAGCCAGAGGTTTTTTTATTCAATTATTTCTATCCTGCTCTGTTTCAGAAAAGATTTACTTTTTCATGCTGAGGTAAATTGCGTGTGCCTCTTCAGAAGTTTATGTCTTTTCTAGTACATTTACTGCATTTTGGAATATCCCTTGGATCATTTTAGCAAATGTTCTACCTGTGCAGAGAATGATCATTGAACCAGAGTTAGACAAAATGCTGACAAAATGCAGTCATTCTACACTCACTTCAAGAGAAAACATTAGGGAAGTAGGAACAATCCAGAAGATGGCTGATGAGAACCTGACAATATGGTGACCAGATTGAAGCTGTTTCGACTGGAGAAGATATTATCATGAGAACACATGACAGTTAGTAGGCTGGTTTTCTATTGTTACATAAGAAATTACCACAAACTTAGCAGCTTTTAACAACAGACACTTATCATCACACTGTAAGTCAGAAGTCCATCCTGGCTAAGCTGGTTTCTTTACTCAGGGTCTTGCACTCAATATGTGAAGTGGGTTGAGTTCTCTATTAGAGGCTCTGGGGGGAAAAAAAAATCCTTGAGGCTGTGTGCCTGAGGTCCCGTTTTCTGGCTGGCTGTTGGCTGCAGGTTGGTCTCAGACCCTTAAAAGTTGACTTTCTCTAATTCAAAGCCAGCAACAGACAATCTCCCTCCCAGGGAATCCATCTCGTGCTTCAAAACCTCAGGCTTCAGGAAGAGCCCAGTCCCTTTTTTTTTTTTTTAATTCAGCTTTTTTAAAATTGAAGTATAGTCGATTTATAAGGTTGTTAGTTTCAGGTGTACAACACAGTGACCCAGGATAGACAGACAGATGATAGATAGATGGATATAGATAGAATATATATATATATATATATATTCTTTTTCAGATTTTCCCTTATACATTATTACAAAATATTGAGTATAGTTCTCTGTGCTGTATAGTAGGTCCTTGTTTGTTATCTACTTTATTTATAGTAGTGTGTATATGTTAATCCCAACCTCCTAATTTATCCCTCCCTGCCTTTCCTCTTTGGTGACTGTAAGTTTGTTTTCTACGCCTGTGGGTCTATTTCTGTTTTGTAAATATGTTCATTTGTATCTTTTTAAATTTTAGATTCCACATATAAGTGATATCATATGATATTTATCTTTCTCTGTCTTACTTCACTTAATATGATAATCTCTAGGTCCATCCATGTTACTGCAAATGGCATTAGTACATTCCTTTTTATGGTTGAGTAATATTCCATTGTATAAATATACCACATCTTCTTTATCCATTCATCTGTCAATGGACAGTTAGGATGCTTCCATGTCTTGGATATTGTAAACAGCGCTGCAATGAACACTGGGGTGCATGTATCTTTTCAAGTTATAGTTTTCTCTGGATATATGTCCAGGAGTGGTATTGCAGGATCATACAGCAACTCCATTTTTAGTTTTTTCCCGTCCCTTTTAAGGAGTCACCAGATCAGGACACATTCACAAAGGGCAATCTCCCTTTCTCAAAAGTCAACTGTGCCATATGACATAACCTCATCATGGGAGTGCTATCCCATCATATTAGTCACACCCACACTCAGAAGGAGAGGATTGTATGACACATATACACCAGGAGGAGGAAAACTTGAGGGCCATCTTAGCATGTCACCAACCATAGCTGTGTTCCTCTTTTGGTGTTGAGAGTGTCACGAGTCTTAAGGACTTTAGATGAGGAAAGGTAGGTAATCATAGACAGAGGGTCGAGTGGGTTATAGGTTCTGTGAAATAGAAAGACACACCAAGAAGAATAGTATAGGAAATCTATGCATTCCTCAGTCTCTCCTCAGACCAAAGATTAGGCTGTCAGGATGAGAGATTATGTTGAACTATTTTCAACTGTATTGGAGATCTCTTTGCAAGAGAAAAGCAAGACAGACTTTGAGGTCCCCATTCTAACAATCCACCAAGTGTCCTAATGGGATGTTGTATTCAATTTAAAGTTGGAAATAAACATATACCTAGCCCTGGTGTCTAATCAGAACTGCACAAATTTAAGAAGAAACAATTTGGAAAAAATAAAAGCCGTTTTATGGTATACCTTTTAACCTCCTTAGATAGGAGAGGGGAGTAAACAAAGATTGTTCTGGTACAATAAACCTTCACCCTAAAGATAATAATAGCTAATAGTACCCAAGGTCTTACTATGCGAAAGGCTGAGCATTTTGCAGGCATCATTTTGTTTAATTACTGAAACGGCTTAATAAGATAAGCAATATATCCTGAAAGAAGATATACATACAGATAAAGACACATACCCCTTGCCCAGAATTAGACTGAGCTACAGACCTTACCAGGGTCCTTCCCAACATGTGTGGCCTAGATTTCTGAGGGACAGGGAGGAAACCTTCACATGTTTGAAAGCCCATTGTAGAGATGAGGAAGCAGACTTATTAGCTAGCTCCAGAGACAGTGGTGTGCCGGCAAAGACCTAACAACCAGCTCTCCCAAGATTCCCAGATTAACGGCAGCCTTTACAGATTTCCTTGATGTGAACAATCTCACTGTGGCAGATTTAAGCTCTAATCTGATGTCACTGAACACAGACTTATAAAGAGGGGCAACTTCAGGAAAAAAAATAATATGGAATCAGATTTTCATTGATGCGCTAAAAAATTTTGCAAGCAGCAAAGCTGGGCAATGGAACTGACTCAAAAACTAGGAGTTCCCACTACCCTGGGTCATTGAAGGTCTTGATGCTGTCAGAGATAACTATAAAATGAAACCTTGTATTGGAAGGTTACAAAGATAGGCTGTGAAAATGGAAGGGTTAAAGGCATCTGGTAATTTCCTGTTCCTTCTACAGTATCTCCAGCAAGATCTCTCTAATTTGCAGTTGCAACATTTTCCCATCAGCAGCTGAGGGATGGAGTTTGCAGGACTCCCTTAGTTAATGATCTAAAGAGCCATGCCAAGAGGACATCTCTGCTCTTTTCCACATCTGAAATCTCTAGTCACTGTCATCTTTTTCCGTTTCAACATTTTAGGATGGGAATTTTCAAACTGTACTTTGTAAAAAAATCACATTCTTGGCAATTTTCTTCACCACTGTCTCCCCTAGATTAGAACTATAAAAAATAGAAAAACTTAATTACCAATGTCTTTTTAAAAACAGTGTTTAGAGATGTAGTGTTTAACTCTCCATAAAATTACACCTTTGAAATTGCTTAATTGTGTTTTTCCTGCCAATTTAAATTGCTCATAAAAGGAAAGATTTTTAAATATATAGTTTCTAATTCTTTCCCTGAATCATTACAGTAGCATTGCTTTTGCTCTAGAAGATAGCAGTGCTTGTACAAATACTGCCAACATCAGCAAATTAAGGTTAAGCCCACAGTTGTGTAGGAGGAAGGAGGAGGAAACACTTCAATCTCCTGGTTTGGTTTAATTTATGTCTAATGGATTAAAAACAACAACAACACCCACTTAAAAGTTTGGTTCTTACTCAAAACCTTGCAGTTAAGGCATGTAATAATAGTTACAAAAGTTCGTTACATTTCCTTACAAAGATGTTGCTCTCTAGGGCATAGGGACCTGGATTTCTTTTTAACTGCTATTATTACTGTATTAGGATCATTCGTTTGCGTAATAAAAATAATTATTTGCATTTTTACAATTCCTTTCTTCCTAGGAGCTCATTCTCATGAAGCATATCTCACCTGCAAAAAAATATCCTATCACCTGTACAGACTTGTGAGCCAGTAGTCTAGTAGATTTGTAACATTATAGAAGTATTCATTGAAAACTCTTTCCCTCTGTGCTTAACAGTCCAATCTGCAAACAGACCAGCTTCAAAGATACATCAAGTACTATTTGCTTTGGCACAAAGGCCACCTTCCCAGGTTCTGTGAGCTACCATAACCAGTCAAGCAGTTGTATTGTACCACATGCAACTTTACACAATTCTAGGGCAAGAAAGTAATGGAAGAAATAACTGAGAAGTGCTGGATGTTTTAAGGATGAGAATTGGTGAGTGCAAAAATGCTAAAAAGCATTTACAATTTAGCCTCTGCTCCTCTGTGCAGGACATAAAACAGCAGCTGGCTCCTTGCTTGGTTTTAGTATATTACGTACAGGGAGAAAGCTTATTCCGGTGGCTCTCAGACCTGGCTGCATCTTAGATGCACTTTAAAAAACAAACAAACAAACTTTGTGTGCTTTTTACAAACCACAAATGCCTAGACCGAAAACCAGAGATTCTGAATCAACGGACCCTGATTTTTTAAAGTACATCAACATTTTTTTCAAGCTCTCCAGGTGTGTAAATGCTCAGTTCAGTGTGGGGGTCATTGGTCTAGTGGAAACAACACTGGCTTGTCTTTGGTTGACCATTAACTAGCTATGTGATCTTGAGAAAGGCTGTATTTCTGTGCCATAGAATATGAGCCTGAAAAATTAGATACTTGGATCAGAAAGAACACCCTTTCACCCCTTGACTCCTGTGATTAAAAACAATAAAAATGAACAGTTCTGTGAATTTTAATTCTCAACACACTTGCACTGAAGCATTTACAATAAGGAAATACTACAGGGGAAAATATATTACAGGGATTTTAGTCTCAAAAACATATAAACTACACAAACTGTGTGGGAGACCAAAGAATGTGCATTTAAAAAAAAGCACATTCTACTTTGAATTGTGACTTTCTAAGTATGCATAAAGGATCATTTTAATGCTGACTATTTCTTTAGAACTGAGTTCTTAGTATAAAAGAAAAACTGCTCTGGATCAGTTAAACAGGCAAGGCAGACTTTATTCAAGACTACTGCAATAGAGGAGCAAGAAGAAACAACTCTGCTGAATAAAAGGTGGGTGATTCTTAAGAAATGCGGTGAGCCAATGGAAACATACTGGAGGACTTGGCAGGGAGACTGATGAATGTGATTAGGCCATCTGTGTTTGCTAATTGGTGCCTATAGAATTTAAGCTCCCACCCTCCCACAGAGGCACACAGTCTCTTTGAATGATTACATTTCAAAGGGATGGTGCTCGAGAAGACATTTCTGGGTTGTAGAAAACTTACCTCTCAAAGGGGCAGAGAAAGAATTTAAAATTGCAATTTTCTACAGTATTTGCACTAAGAAAAGGGAGGTCAGGGCCCACAGTCATGAAGAAATCTGTCTAAAGTTTAATCAAGGTGAGAGGAACATCAAGGCCTTCTGGTTTACTAGCTCACTGCTTTGATTCTTTCTTGTCATTGGAACTGAAATTCCCACAGCTGGATGGTCTCCTCCCTTGGCTGTTTAGGCTGATGAACTCTCATAGTTCATCAATTCTAAGTCACACTTTTTTTTCACATTTTAATTTTTCCAAATTTGGGATGTGTCTTCTCATCATTGTTGCCCAGTGGCAGTGATGACAAATCAAATGTCCTAACTTGTCAGCTCTCAAAAAGACTATACTATTGTTTATTGTTGAAACAGAGTCATTTTGTTGAAGTTAGCCATTGCATGTAAATTTGGTATTCTTTGTGAAGCAAATGCTTATTGTCAAAGTAATGATTGAAACTCCCCATTTTCTTACAAGGCAACAAACATGTTCTTTGGATGAAGCCACAACCGAGATGTAAATGAAGTTGTTTTGTTGTTGGTAACGTGCCTCTCAAGTGCCAAGCAATAAAATAAAGGCAGGAGAAAGCACGAATACCATCAAAAAGACAAGACACAAGTCAAAGTTACAGGAGACTGATGTGGCCAACTGCTAGCATTTTTTTTCTCTCTCTCTTAGTGATACATTAATATAATATAGTACATCTGAGAATCAATGGAGTCTTAGATTTTAAAAAATATGGTAGCTTTGCCTAGTTATCCCCGCTCAGCCTAAGCCATGTGTGCAGTCCATTATGTTTGCCCCAGAAAAGCATTATTGAATCTGTATTCCTTTTGAACAAAGGTATCTCAAGCAGTTGAAAAGAAGGTACAATTTAGAGCAACATTCAGAGAAAAACACATCCTTCCTGTGATTTGCAGATGTTATTAATCCCTTCCTAACCTTGTCCCTCTTTTTATTATTTTACTTTAAACAGTTTCTGCACCTCTGTCTCTCAATGTGTCAGAAAAGGAAAAGCTCCACTACTGCTCATGTACCCGCCTTGATGCCAGCTCTAATTATCAGCCTTCTGTGTATTCTTCAGAACTCAAGGCTCAAAAATGCCTATGCCATCTTTTCATGAAAAAGAACTACTTCGTGTGACTTTCTAGTGAGTAAAATTCATTGACTCAGCAAAGCCACAAGCAGATAATGGCTTTAGTTTCCTTAACTTAATCCCAAAGGAGGGTGGTAAAAAGCAAGCTGGATTTTTTTTTTCTTTTAAAAGTGCCCTGATTCAAATTCTAGTGAAACAATCCTTAAAGTGCCTGAAGTGAGGGACCCTAAGGGAATCATTAGCAACTTGTCAGTGGCTGCCTTAAGGGGGAAATGGTTGGAAATTGTCTGCTGCAACAGAGTTGGAAACCCCCAAAGACCTTCAGAGAACATTTGCCTCCTGGCCTCTGAGGAATTCCCCAGGGTGGAAGGTGTAAGAGAGCCACATGGCCAAGTCTAACTCTGTACCCCCAACACCTCCCTCCCAGGGGATCAGTAGGTCACATAATGGCTGCTGCAACATTGTCTCTCTTGCTCACCAGTGGCCTCTGAAGTCGTAATATTTCCTGGGAGCTGAATCTACATTGAGTGGAGTCCTCCAAGACACACTTATGAAAGACGGTCCTCTGCAATCTACTAATCTTACAACTCTAAAACGCTTGCTCTTGTCTTCACACGCAAGCTTTGCAAACAAGGCAAAAATCAGTTTAGTGACAAGAGAACTCTACCTGGAGACCAAACAGTTGGGTTCAAGTCCTGGCTCTGTCACTAACCAACTATGTGAACCTGCTTAAACATCTCCAGGTCTCAGTTTCACTAAGCAAAAACTGGGAAAGGCTGTTTGGAGAATCAAATGCGATAAAGTGGGTAATGTATTTTATCAACAGTAAAATCATCTACCAATGTTAAATGCTGTAGAATTGTGACAATGAATGGCACCATTCTTTCCCTCATATGAGCCATAACACCAGACATAAAGAGGTTAAATGTGTGCAGTGGAAAAACATGCTCTTTACAATAGAAATCACATGCTTTATGGTTAGTATAATAGCCCACGCCATCTTATGTTGGATTTCCTCAGAAAATCTTTCAAAAATCGTTAGAAGATGCTAAGCGACTTAGTCAAAGACTTATAGCTGTAAAGCAATAAATGGACAACAACGAACAGTTACTTCACAGAACTGGGATGTGGAGAAGACTGATTACAACACTGTGCTCCTACTGAGATTATCTTAGAGTAACACTTAAATTGTTTGCTCACCCATTTTACACCATTATTGAACAGTTTGAGGCCATGATTCCTGAGGGGCACTTAAACCGTAAATGTCATGTTGTCAAAATCCTTAATGTAACCTAGTCCCTTAAATGTGTTTCCTTTCTTCTTGACATACTACTAGCATTTGAAGAGTTGACATGCTTCCAGTCTAGACAGGATGATTCTTGAATATTCTTTGAGACCCTGAGACCCAGGCTCTATCTCTGTTCTCTCTCTCTGGGACACTCCTGGCCCCTACGAGGGGCCCACAGAGCTTACTCGTTTTCTCCAAAAATAATCATAGTACCATTAGCAGAGGTACTGATGACTGGGTACTAGAGGGAAACATGGTGATCAAATGATACATGATGCCTATCAAAGTGTTTTGTAATCTGCAAAGCTCTGGGTTAATAATGGCCAGCAGTTGTCCTATTCTGAGTGTTAGGCACTATACGAACGTGCTTTAAGGCATTATTTCAGTCAAGCCTTATAAGCGATTGTCATAATAGCATAACAGTATCATACCCCAATAGTATTATTATGCTAATTTTACAGAAAAGAGTGGTAGGGAATAGAGAACATCAGTGTCTTGCCCACAGACACAGACAACTTGTTAAAGGAGAGAATTTCTCTCAGGCAGGCAGTCAGCCTCAGAGTCCAAGGTCCCAAACCTTACGTTCTAAGCACAACTGGATGGTTTTCACGCTCATGCTCTTAATGAAATCGCTTCCCTTGGTTGGACAATTCCAAATCATCCTGCGGTTTCAGCTTAAATGAGCCTTCCTCTTGGAGGCTTTCCCCAATCTGCCTGACAAGGCCGAATGCTTCTTTATTTATTTATTTTTTTGCAGTACGCAGGCCTCTCACTGTTGTGGCCTCTCCCGTTGCAGAGCACAGGCTCCGGACGCGCAGGCTCAGCGGCCATGGCTCACGGGCCCAGCCACTCCGCAGCATGTGGGATCTTCCCAGACCGGGGCATGAACCCGTGTCCCCTGCATCGGCAGGTGGACTCCAAACCACTGCGCCACCAGGGAAGCCCTACTTCTTTTTCATATACTCTACTTCTCCATAGTATTTACACTGTATTTAACTAATTCTTGGTTAGCTCTATTTATATCTCTTCCCACATCTGGCTCCCAGACTGCAAGGTGGTGCTCCATCAGAATTAAAGAACAGAGACATTCAGAAAGCTCTTGATGCTTTAAAACTCCCTGGCTGCCACTGAAGCTTGAAAACTAAGAGAAACACAAAAGGACCACAGCACAATCATCGTCCTCCTGTAGATAGAACAGGTGACTTCTTTCAGGAGGTTCAGGAGGCCTCACATCACCTGTTTCAGCTTGATTTTCTTTTATTCCACAAAACTAATGAGCCTGATCATACGATCTCTGAGGATCCTGCCAGATTTAACTTTCTTTCCATAAATCCATAGGCATGAAAACCTCTTTGCCATGTGAGGGGAGAAAAAAATGTGAAAACTTCTCTCAGCTCTGCAAAAACAGATCAAATAATTAAAATTAGTGGAAAAACTCAGATCAGAAGATATTCATTGTTGGCTGTAAATTTACAGATGCAAAAATCTTCTATTCCATGCATATGGAGCCAAGCCATCAGCACTGAGAGGAGTCAGCTGAAAGTCAAACAAAAATCAAAGAAAAATCTGAAACACAGAAAAATGTATGATGTACTGCATGCTATATTGAAATGTTATTTATCTAAATTTGTAAAATTAAATGCATTCCCCTGATGTTCATAGCAGCGCTATTCACAATAGCCAAGACATGGAAACAACCTAAATGTCTATCAACAGATGAATGGATAAAGAAGATGTGGTACATATACACAATGGAATATTACTCAGCCATAAAAAAGAATGAAATATCCTGCACAGTTGGTGGGAATGTAAATTGATACAGTCACTATGGAGGTTCCTTAAAAAAGTAAAAATAGAACTACCATATGACCCAGCAATCCCACTACTGGGCATATACCCTGAGAAAAAACATAATTCAAAAAGATACATGCACCACAATGTTCATTGCAGCACTATTTACGATAGCCAGGATATGGAAGCAACCTAGATGTCCACTGACAGATGAATAAAGATGTGGCACATATATACAATGGAATATTACTCAGACATAAAAAGGAGCAAAATTGAGTTATTTGTAATGAGGTGGATGGACCTAGAGTCTGTCATACAGACTGAAGTAAGTCAGAAAGGGAAAAACAAATACCATATGCTAATGCACATATATGGAATCTAAAAAAACAGTACTAGTGAAGATGAAGAACCTACGGGCAGGGCAGGAATAAAGACGCAGATGTAGAGAACGGACTTGAGGACACGGCGCGGCAGGGGGGAGGAAGGGGAAGCTGGGATGAACTGAGAGAGTAGCATTGACATATATACACCACCAAATGTAAAATGGATGGCTAGTGGGAAGCAGCTGCATAGCACAGGGAGATCAGCTCGGTGCTTTGTGACCACCTAGAGGGGTGGGATAGGGAGGGTGGGACGGAGACACAAGAGGGAGGGGATATGGGGATATATGTATAGCTGATTCACTTTGTTGCACAGCAGAAACTAACACAACATTATAAAGCAATTATACTCCAATAAAGATAAAAAAATAAATAAAAATTTAAAAAAAGAATGAAATAATGTCATTGGCAGCAACATAGATGGTTTGAACGAGACATGATCATACTAAGAGAAGTCAGAACGAGAAAGAAATAGCATATGGCATCAATACATGGAATCTAAAGATGACACAAATGAACTTATCTAGGGAACAGAAATGGACTCACAGACAGAGAACAGACCTGTGGTTGCCAAGGGGGAGAGGGGTGGGAGAGGGAAGGACTGAGAGTTTGGGATTGGCAGATGCAAACTATTATACATGGGATGGATAAACAACAAGGTCCTATTGCATAGCACGGGGAACTATATTCAATATCCTGTGATAAACCGTAATAGAAAAGAATATTTTAAAAAAGAATGTATATATGTACACACACACACGTGTGTGTAAGAGAATCACTTTGCTGTACAGCAGAAATGAATGACATTTTAAATCAAATACAATTTAAAAAAAAAAACAGCCACCACCCCTCCAACAACAAAAAGATGTAAGTGCACTCCAAGAACGTTTCCAGTTTAAACAACAATGGAAAAATAGATAAAGAAATAGAACCACAGTAAAATTGGAAATGTTTAGCCAGCATGAAACAGAAAAGAAAAAATACTTTTAAACTTAATATTCTGAACAAACCCCTGCAGCCATATTCATGCAAGTTACTTCTTTCCTTAGTGAATGCAACTAAGAAACATTATTAAATTATGAATGGCTAAAAGCCACAGAAGGAAATAGTTATGAAAAGCTTTAAAAATTTTATCCAGTGCATTTAATAAATCTCTTATTCTGAACGTAAAGAGAGGAATAGTTTTTATTAATAGGAAGTAAGATGCTCTCCTATACTACTAACTACATGTCGGACAACCCTTTAAAGAGTATTGCTTTCAGGAGATGCCAGGGACTTCCCTGGTGGCGCAGTGGTTAAGAATCTGCCTCCCAATGCAGGGGACATGGGTTCCAGTCCGGGTCCGGGAAGATCTCACATGCCGCGGAGCAACTAAGCCCGTGCGCCACAACTACTGAGGCCGTGTGCCACAACTACTGAAGCCTGTGCGCCTAGAGAAGTGCTCCACAACAAGAGAAGCCACCGCAGTGAGAAGCCAGCGCACCACAACGAAGAGTAGCCCCCGCTTACCACAGCTAGAGAAAGCCCACGCACAGCAACGAAGACCCAAGGCAGCCAAAAAATAATAATAAAAAAAAAAAGGAGATGCCACATCACTAGGCTGCTTCTGATGCCATCACGTCTAAGTTTCATCCTGCATGCGTACAGCTAAACACACACTCACAAGTACATGTTACCAAATTTTTAAGATTACTTTCGGTCTGTACCATTTTGAGTTTTTGAAGCACAGCACCAATATGACAGCAAAGTGGCTTTTCCTTAGAGATATTCTGGCTTGAATGGAAATAGCAAATGTCAAACCTTGGAAGTTAATCAGGTTACTCTACTGAAGCAGAGCTTGGGCTCAGATGAGGATCTCAGTGTTTAAGGATTCAAGGTCCACCTATTCATCATCTAGCCTTATTTTTCATTCATGGTAGAATGCTTTCAGAAGGCTTTAGAAATTCTCTCTAGTGGGGAGCAAGCAGTACCTTTGTTTTTTTTTATAGAAAACAAAACTCCTTTCCAAATAAAGCTACAAATCACCCTCAACAAGAGATGCACAAACTATTCAACTTAGCTAACTCATATGCCAGTTCTTGAACCCAGCTATGGGAATGCTAATGCATGGAGAACCATTTTTGTGGAAGGCAAGGATGCTTAGAATTTCTGGAAATTTCAACTATTTTGTCACTCTTTGATTCATGTATTAAATGAGAAAAAAAAGATGGATGCATGGAGAAGAGAAGGAATGAAAGAAGGAGGGGAAAAAGAAAAGAAACAGGAAAGAAAAGGAAATACAAAAGGAATGAAATAAAGAAGGAAGAAAAGAAGAAAGAAGGCAGACAGGCAGACAGATACATGGATAGAAAAATAGGTTAAAATCTATTTGGTCAGCATAGCACAGGGAGATCAGCTCGGTGCTTTGTGACCACCTAGAGGGGTCGGATAGGGAGAGTGGGAGGGAGGGAGATGCAAGAGGGAAGAGATATGGGGATATATGTATAGCTGATTCACTTTGTTATAAAGCAGAAACTAACACATCATTGTAAAGCAATTATACTCCAATAAAGATGTTAAAAAAAAAAAAGAAAAAGCAAAAAAAAAAGAATCTATTTGGTCAAAGTGTTGAGAGAAAACAAGGAAAATATATTTACAATATCATCTAATAGTTCTCTTGAAAAAATCTAGAGTTATTGCTTACAAGCTGGACTTATTTTAGTTATTATGGAAAACTTGTATCTGAATTTTGACTGATTTGGGTCCTTAAAATTGAGAGTCTGGTTTTCAGAGAATCAGCACAAGCCCTTGTATTTCTAAAACATAATGGTAACAAGTGTATTTATCCCACCTGATTTTCCATCTCACATGTCAGGACTCTATGGATGAAATATTTTTCTTCCCTTCAAGAAACATGTACACCTGGGAATGGTATGGCATTATGGTTAAAAGCACAGGTTTTGGAATCAAATAGAACATTCAAATACTGGTCCTCTCTTGATTTACCTTTCTGTGTTTTAGTTTCCATTTTGATGATAAAAGAATAATATTTGATCTTAGAGTTTCGTTGTGAGAATTAGAATATATTTAAACCTCTTAGCACAACACTGGTACATAAACAAAGTTCAGTAAACAGTAATTTCTGCCAAAAAAAAAAAACCAAGACAGGTAGATATCTATTAACATGTCATTTACTTATATGCAAAGGAAACAAAAAATAACTTAGTAATTATTACTAACTGATTTCATTTAGTAAAAACAGTATCAGGACTCATAGGAGAAAAGAAGGGGAGAAGGGAAACCCATAGAGAGTTTGAGAACAGTAAATTTTGGATAAATTGATGAACACCTAAGGGCTAATCAAGGTGTTCTGCTCTTGGGCAGGTGGATGAACACCAAAGAAAATAATGTCAGTTTTTTTATAAATCCTCCAGGAGATCATAATTATTTTGCTGTAGGTTGGGGGCTAGGACACCTGAATGTATGATGTCTATTGGCGTCCTTTGTTAGCACCTTCATATATGTTATATCAGGTCTGTACCACCTCCCTGACCAAAATTTCTTTCCCTATTTAAAATTCTAAATGCATTCCTCTGTTCTGCTAGCTTATGGTCCTCTGTACTTTCCTAGGCAGTACTCAACTACGTTTGTAATTATAAATTTACTTTTTGGTTGATTAGGGGCTGTCTTTCCCCACATCCACAAGAACAGGGATCTTTCCTGCTTTATTCCTTGCTGCATGTTCAGCACGTGACACATAGTAGGTGTACACGGTGAGGGAGGGAGGGAGCTAGGAAAGGAGAAAGGCAGGTAGGCAAACAGGCAGGTACAATATGACACAAGACAGGTAAAACAAAGTTCTGTGATAATTTGGATTTGGTGAATGGGAATTAGAGAAAGCTTCAAGGAAGAAGTGCCATTTTTTCTGAGCCTTCAAGCATGGGTAGAATTTAAACATTCCCACCGGGAAAGCACGGGACATGGTATAAAGTATGTCTCAGTTTCTCTAGAACACAAGGTCTCTGAGGGGCATTGTAAGAGTTGAGGCTGGAAGGGTGTGGCGGGCATGTCAGACCAAGCCATCTGACAGTGGGGAGCCCCTGGGGGGTCTGGGTTGGAGATGAGACACACTCCGATGTGTGCTTTAAAAATTCAAGTTTGGTAAAGTGTCAAAGCTGAACGCGAGGGGAAAAAAGTCTGACACAGGAAGGCGACTTAATATGGGCTAAGTCATTCTTTCTATTATTTCTGTAACAGTAGAGTAGTTCTATTTGCACAGGCAAACAGCCTACCAAACATTCTGAGTTTACTTGATTTAGACAAATGATGCTGCTGCTCAATTCTTCAAGGAATTTTTCATGAAACAAAATCACCAAGATGAATAATTAGAATACATTGAAGACTACTGAAGCTTTTTCTATACATGCATTTATCTATGTCTGGCTGGCATGCAAATGAGAGCTTCTACTCAAAATCCAGAGAATTAAATCATGGACTTCACATAGAGTAGATAAACCCCAAAAGAGGCATGGAGGTCATGAATATGTAGACCTCTTTACATTAGAAAGGCAGACAAATCCTATTTTGGGGAAACTCTTGGTGATTTCCAAGTTTATGTGCTTAATAATAGTAGCATTCACTGTGTAGCTTCCGGGTTCTAAGTACAGAACAAGGGTATTAGATACATCATTTAATTGTCATGTAAGGTTGGTGTATTAATCAGGGTTTTCCAGAGAAGAAACATCCTACATATATAAGGAATATGTATTTAAGGAATTGGCTTATGGGATAATGGAAGCTGAGAACTCCCACAACCTGCCCTTGGCTAGCTGGAGACCCAGGAAGGGTGACGGTATAGTTCAGAGGTGGAGAACCGGTAGTCCCGTGGTTTAATTCCAGTTCAAGCCTGAATCCCTGAGAGATGAGAGCCCTGATAGTGCGACTTCCAGGCGAAGAGCAGAAGACCCAGGTCTCAGCTCAAGCGTCAGGTGGAGAGAACTCAACCTTCCTCCACCTTTTTTCCTATGTGGGTCCTCAGTAGGTGGGGTGGTGCCCACCCACACTGGGGTAGGTAATCTGTTTTAGTCAGTTCACCAATTCAAATGCTCATTTCTCCCAGAAACACCCTCACAGACACACTCAGAAAAAATGTTTAGCAAGATATCTGGGCATTCCATGGCCCAGTCAAGTTGCTACAAAAAAAAATAAACCATTACCGTGGGTAGTGTTTTCTTCCATCTTTCAGATGATTTAGTGAGATTTTAGAGAGGTTACACAGCTCATAATCGGCAGGCACGTCCAAGACTACAGCTTAGTATTACTAACACCCTCTTTACTACTAGTCTAGAGGCTCTTTCCTTTGCCTGGTAAATAGCTCCTTAATATTTTAAAAGTTTTGTTTCCAGCCAATCAGCTTACCATGAATTCTATTAAATTTAAACACATACATACACACATACACACCTGTCCCTACCAGCTTCTGACCCGAGTGCCACCATCTTCCTCAGTCCCATTTCCTCCTTCTGAAGGGCATTTTCTGCCTCCAGGGAGTAATAGGGATCCTCAGATCTTCAGCTTCTTCATCCTGCCCATCCCTGATATGGTCCTGCCCTGGGCCACCTCTGTCTTCTTCCTACCCCGTCACCTCCTCTCTCTCCACCTTCACCACCATAGGCAGTGGCTGGCTGCTTTGCTGTCATGAGGGCGGATGTGATAGTAGAGCCTTGTCACATCACCCTTCTACCAACAAGGGTGTGATAGGGGTGGGTGGCAGTGACAGATGGTGAAGGCCCTGGAGGTAATGGTGGAAACAGCCGAGGGGCCAAAGGAGGACCAGGATACAGCTGCCACCAAGGAGGATGGTGTCTGCAGAGGAAAGGGTGGCTGAGATGAGGTCCTGCACTAAGTGCTGAGAACGTTCCTGTTCTCATGGGACTGACATTCTAGGGGACAAGAAGCAAGAGATATAAGTAAAATCTATAGAATCTATAGTGTGCTTGGGGGAAATTTTCACCCTGCTGTAGTGATGGGACCTCCTCCCAGTACAGAGTGCAGAGTGCTCGGTATAACTACACTGGGCAATAATTAAGCCAAAATAAAGACTTTCAGGCAAACACAACACTGAGAAAATTCATGGTCAGATGACCCGGACTACAGAAATGTTAAAATTCCTCGGGCAGGGCTTCCCTGGTGGCGCAGTGGTTGAGAGTCCGCCTGCCTGCCGATGCAGGGGACGCGGGTTCGTGCCCCGGTCCGGGAAGATCCCACATGCCGCGGAGCGGCTGGGCCCGTGAGCCATGGCTGCTGAGCCTGCACGTCCGGAGCCTGTGCTCCGCAACGGGAGAGGCCGCAACAGTGAGAGGCCCGCGTACCGCCAAAAAAAAAAAAAAAAAAAAAATTCCTCAGGCAGCAGGAATATGACATCAGGCCAAAGATCTTCAGATCTGCACAAAGAAATTAAGAGAGTGATAAAAGAAATTTTTTTAAAGGTAAAAATTCATTTGGGTATGGCATTCTGGGTAGAAAGTTGTTTTTGTTTTCTTCCAATATTTCAGAGACTTTCTTCCATTGTCTACCATGTGCATTTTCATTGTTTCTCTCATACACACACAAATACACACGCACACACATACAATTATATATACCACTGGTCACCATCCAGATAGGAGTCTCCTAGTAGACTTGCTTGTTTTATAGCTGGTCGCATAACGGTCCTACAACAAAATCGTTTCATTTTAATAAAGAGGCAGAAATGTTTTAAAATTGCTGTTGGTGCATTTATTAACAAAGAATGCTTATAAACGGAACAGCTGACTTTCGCTGGGTGCATTTTAAGCAATCTGCAATCTGTATGTATTATGCCATGTATCCCACGCTACTATTATTAGTTCTTCTTTCAGCTAAGGAAACTGAGTCTTTAGGTCAGTTTTCACTGGTTCATGACTGATCTGCTGAAGGTAAAGTTGGACCTAAGCCTGGATCCCTTTGGCTTCAAAGGCTGAGGGGACAACAACACTCAAATGCCCATGTGATATTTAGCATTTCCGAGCCCCGGGGTTTTGTTTGTTCAAATAAAGATTTCTAACGTATCTAAAGGGCCAGCAGTGGCATTGTGTTTGACAAACCCAGGGTGGGAATAAAAAATAAAGAGGAGTTTACAGTTTCGGTGACTGCACCAAATGTGGGTCATATGAAGAAAATTTCATTAGATAAATTCCTTCTGGAGAGAAAATGCCTTTTGGAGAGAAAATGCCTTCTTCATAGCTCAAAAATTGGTGTGGCTAACATCTGTGGGTTACACTCATTTTACTTAATAAAGTCAACTCTAGAAAAATGTAGTCTTCAAAGACTATATTATAAAAAGTTGTTCTGATTGATTTGAGCCAAAGACACTATTGCTCTGTGTAATTTGATTTTTACATGTCATAAGGGAAAAGTAAGAGCAAAGTACAATATGTCCTATGTCTAGAGTCCCTCAACATGTTCACATAGAAAATGAGAAAGCAAACCATGACTTACTTAGGATAGGCTAACTGCTGTCAAAAATGTATAAATAAAACTACACAATTAGTCAGACCCAACAGAAGTATATTTCTTGCTCAAGTAAGGTTTCTTAGGCAGGTAAACAGATTAGCAGAGCAGTCCTCCTCTGTGTAGACATTCAGGCATGTCAGGGAGACTGACAGAAGCTCTGCTTTTTTCTCTACATTCCTTCTAGAGCCTCCTGGGGAATCACCACCAATCCAGGCAGCCAGAAGGGGACAAGAGCATAGGGCACCACAGGAGTTCTCAGGGTCAGGTCTTCAAGTAGCGTACATCACTCATATGCCTTTGGCTAAAACCCAACCACATGGCCATGCCTAACTGCAAGCGTGCTCTGGAAATGTGGTCAATGGTGGCCAGCACTTCCCTGTGAGAACTGTGTGCTACAGAAGGGAGCACAGCTATCTAGCAGACGGTCGACCATCTATGTCACAGCCCACAACCAAGCTTTGACATCCAGAAGGTGGTAAGGTACAAGGAAATATGACAGAATTATGACAGCTAGGAGTTATTGAACACTTAGACAGCAGACACTGTGTTCAAGCTCCTGACCTCAAGATTAAACGTTTATTGTGTTTTTTTTTTTTAATTAGCCCAGGCTGCAGTGGGAGAGTGGGGAGACAGCAGTCAGGGCTCGAGTAGCCAGGGAAGCCTTCTGTTGCACACATCAGGGCCATTCTCAATCTGGAAAACTGTGAGCTGTTCAAAGAACTGTCACACTTACGTCTAATTTGAGCCTCACAATGGCACAGTGAAGCAGGTAAGACAAGTCTTATTGCCATTTTGAGGAAAGTGAAACCGAAGTCCAAAGAGGTCAGAGGCTCTATCTAAGGTTCACCAGCCAATGAGGACTAGACTCTATTCCTGACCTGTTAGCTGTAATCTAGTATCATTTCTCCCATAGCTCACTACTCCCTGGGCACTTGTAGCTGAATGCAGTTGTCCAAAGGTCAATGAAATGAAGACCTTTCCGAGAAAAGGTATTTCTTGATTTTTGGCCAGTAATGGCGTGTGTTTTGTTTGACTGCTACGGAAATTTTTAGCATTAGAGTTGAAAAATACACTCCTGCCAACCTTTATTGCGACAGCTGAGTGAAAGGAAAGGCCTTTGAATTGGAGGTAACAGAGGAGCCGGGATCGTTTAGACTAGGATGAATTAGTTTGCTGACATCCTGGAGACCCTAAAACATAAGCAGCATCCTGGAGAGAATGTTTTATTCTACTGGCTGGTCATCTAGATGATGCTGTTCTGTCCCGTCTGAGACACAGAGGCTACAGAGGCCTGTCCCTTGGAGGATGAACTGGCTTCCACAGGCCCTGAAGCTAGAGGTCTGTTTGCCTGTGCTATTGATCATGCAGTGGACTTCAAGCCCTTCCTGGTCTTCTGGAATTAGAACGAGGCTTTCATTTCATTCTACTCAATCTTCTGATGAAAGGGTAATATTCTACAATGAATGATTACCAAGCCACCCCTGGCCTGACCTTCAAATCACTGAAACCCTTATAAGTAATGTCCTCCATAAAGTACAAAGTAAATCAGAACCTTCCTTTTCAAGATCTTACAGACCTTTAAAAACCTCACAATGAACACGGGCACTACAGAGTAGCATAGTAGCATCTCAAGCCCAGATTAAAGGATACCGTTTTCCTGACACTAATATAATTTAGGCCTTTTTTACACTGAACCACCTTTTTCAGTAAATAGTGCTAGAGCAACTGGATATCCATTGGCAAAAAAAAATCTTAAAAATTAATTTTAACCTACACCTTATACCTTAAATAAAAATTAACTCAAAATGGATCATAAACTTAACTATGAAACAAACCAGAAAACAAAAAACAAACAAGGGAAATCTTTGAGAACTAGGGCTATGCAGACTTCACATTAAAATTACGATCTATAAAAGGACAAACTGATCAATTGAACCTCATCCAAATAAAATACTTTTTTATTCTGTGAAAGCCCATATGTAGAACATGAAGTGACAAGTTACAGACAGGAAGAAAATATTTGCAGACTACATATGTAACAAAAACTAGTGTCCAAAATATATAAAGAATTCTCAAAACTCAACAGAAAATAACACAATCAGACAATGTGCAAGAGACAAAGAAAATGAAGAGACATTTCAGTGAAAAAGTTATGCAAGTGGCAAATGAGCACATGAAAAGCTGTTCACCATTATTAACCATTATAAATGCAAACTGAAACCCCAGTGAGGTCTCACCACACATCCGTCAGAATGGCTACAATAAAAACTAATGAAAACAACCGAAATGCCAGCAATGAAGCAGTGGGAATGTAAAATGATAAACATTCTGAGAAAAAAAAAAAGTTTGGCAGTTTCTTAATAACTAAATGTGCAACTACTATATGACCCAGCAAAGTCACCCCTGAGTATCTGTCCTAGGGAAATGAAAAGTTAAATCCATACGGAAAGTCTGCTACATGAATGTCTGTAGTAGCTTTATTTGTAAAAACCCAAAACAGGAGTCAGCTCAGATGTCCTTCAAGGAATGAATGGTTAAATAAACTGTAGTACATACATACCATGGAATACTAGTCAGCAACGAAAAGCAATGAACTATTGATACACGCCAGACTTAGATAAATTGACACACGCACGCAAAACTTAGATGAATCTCCAGGGAATTAGCCGGAAAAAACGCCCATCTTGAAAGGTTACATACTGTATGATTCCATTTGTATGACATTTTTGAATTGACAAAATTTTAGAAACGGAAGACAGATGAGTAGTTGCCAAAGTTTGGGACTGGAGGAGGTACGAAATGGGGACAGGACGCAGTCAGTGTGGCCATAAAAGAGCAAGGAGAGATACTAATAGTGGTGGAACTGTTCAGTATCATGACTGGAGGTGGATACACAAACCTATGCAGGTGATAAAACTGCATAGAATTTAGTACATACAGAGACACAGAGACACAGACCCATAGGAATGACAGGTGAAACTGGGGAAATCTAATGGTCAGTGAATTGTATCAATGTGACTATCTTGGCTGTGATATTATACTGTAATTTTTCAAAGTGTTACCACTGGTGGATACAGAGAAAAGTATACAAGGGATCATTCTATATTATTTCTTACAACTGCCCGTAAATCTGTAATTATTTCGATAAACCGAAACTTCTATTGAAAAAATGTCTTTTGCAATCCACTCCCAATTTAGCTTCTTCTCACTTCTCTCATTACCCTGTAATTTAAAAAACCTAGCAAAGAAGTCAGAGGAGGAGTATTTGATGTTTCTAAATGAGGGTCCTCTCAAATTCCCAACTTCTCCTGGGTTCTTTGTCATGTGATGCACAGCATCTGCCAATTAGCCATTTAACTGCTTCCAGATGGACCCAAGTGCTTCAGCTATCTCAGCACCAAGGCTATCACTTAAAGTCAAACGTTTCCTCCCCATTGCCCAGCATCTATACATCAAAGATGAGCTACATACAGCCCCATATGGCAACCAGGTGATTATTTATAACCCAGTCACAAAGGGGCCTATAAAACTCCTTCAACCAAAAAGAATACAAAATGACAGCAGATGGCCCTATCCTAAAGTGAAGAATAAAGGATGGTAAGCAGAAGAGTTAAACAAAAGAACATAAAGGATCACAATAGGAAAGCCAATCTTCTACCTCTTCAGCTAGATAAGGGCATTGTTCACCTCAATTCCATTTGAGCCCGGAAACCATGTCAATCATAAGACAGGCTAGAACTTGGTACAACACCACAAAGGGATACTGCCAGGCTGTTGGAGGCGAATCATATATTGCTCAGCTCCCCATGCCCCAACAAACAGAAGACAATGTAGTGCTCATAGGACCCAAAACCCTGAATTTACACATGAAAATGAACTTGTAGACAGATGCCTGGTAGTTTGTCAGACTCCCGTTTGGACTTCTTTGGCAGCGGGATCAATAGCATTATGAGGGTGAGGAAAGTAGAGGTTTCATCCCAGAATGTGTGCAAATGAAGCCTCAGTAGCTCCAACCATATCGCTGCAAGCTGAGCCATGAGTGCCACCAGACCCACAAGACCTCCATCATCATAGTATCTTGACGGTCTCATTTGCTGTCCTTGGCTGCAACAGGTGAAGGACTAAGGACTTTGGATTTCAAATAAAATTTCAAAACTCCCTCCTCCCTAGTTTAAGGAGTCCAGCCCAGCTAGCAGGCTTTCACAAAGGTTAGGGAGATTATGAGCATCATTCATTCAAAATTTTGAGGAGTATTCCCTGGTGGCGCAGTGGTTGAGAGTCCGCCTGCCTGCCGATGCAGGGGAACACGGGTTCGTGCTCCGGTCTGGGAAGATCCCACATGCCGCGGAGCGGCTGGGCCCGTGAGCCATGGCCGCTGAGCCTGCGCGCCCGGAGCCTGTGCTCCGCAACGGGATAGGCCGCAACGGTGAGAGGCCCGCGTACCCCAAAAAAAAAAAAAGAAAGAAAAAAAAATTTAAGGACTATATAAATCAGAGAGTATGCCCAGCAAAGAGCTTATGGCAGAAAACTGTTCATAAGCCAGAGAAGAATCCAAATGGTCAAAAGAAAAAACAGAGCCCAAAAGAAATGGCGAGCACCACATGAAAACGTCAGAGATCAAAGTATCAAAGAGATGAACAAGAAGCAATAGGCACAGTATAAATGAAAGAGGGCCTTGAGCCCTTACCGGGAACATACCTTGTAGATGGAGCCATCTTGGTGCCTGCAGATGCATTATGGGTGGGGAGGCCAGCTGTTATATAGGACCAGGGATAAGAAGGTAGAGAAAACATGGGAATAATTAAAATCTATGCCAAACACCTGTATGCTCAGTGAACTCAGTACACCTGTGTATTCAGCTCAGCTAGTCACTGGGGAGCACTAGACTCAACAGTTTATAACCACTTAGGAACTCCAGCTATGGTCTCCTTCTAAGTTCTACTGGGAGTTCCTAGAAACAGCTAAGTCACAAGGGAACAAAAAGGTTAAGAAGGTTTCAACATATACTCTCCAAATTAAGTGTCTTTTTGTAAAGAATCAGTTGTCTTATCGAATCTGCTATCAGGTTTGAGTAAAAGAGCAAAGTTCGGGCTTCCCCGGTGGCGCAGTGGTTGAGAGTCTGCCTGCCGATGCAGGGGACGTGGGTTCGTGCCCCGGTCCGGGAAGATCCCACATGGTGCGGAGCGGATGGGCCCGTGAGCCATGGCCACTGAGCCTGCACGTCCAGAGCCTGTGCTCCGCAGCGGGAGAGGCTGCAACTGTGAGAGGCCTGAGTACCGCAAAAAAAAAAAAAAAAAAAAAATAGAGCAAAGTCCCAGGAAGTCCCATAAGCAGATGAGCATACCATGACCCTGCTATATTGTAAAAGCAGGTACACACAGAAAGTAACAACATTAGACTGGAGAAGTTCTGAATATTAGAATAAGAAGGCTAGCAATGAGTGGGCTGTAGGTGAAATGTCTGGCAATCTTTTTCTTTTTCTTATTTGTTTGATTATTTTTTATTTGGCTGTATTGGGTCTTTGTTGCTGTGCGTGGTCTTTCTCTAGTTGCGGCGAGCAGGGGCTACTCTTCGTTGTGGTGCATGGGCTTGTCATTGCGGTGGCTTCTCATTGCGGAGCACAGGCTCTAGGAGCGCCGGCTTCAGTAGTTGTGGTATGTGGGCTCAATAGTCGTGGTGCACGGGCTTAGTTGCCCCGTGGCATGTGGGATCTTCCCGGGGAAGGGATCGAACCCGTGTCCACTGCATTGGCAGGTGGATTCTTAACCACTGCACCACCAGGGAAGTCCCATGTCTGGCGATCTTCACATGGCCAGGCTGGCAGAGGAGGCAGGCTCTAGGATGCTCATGTCAGGAAGCATTTCTTCAAGGCAGTTATGGGTAACTGAGGCGGTGGAAGAAAGCAGCATTAAAAGGTTCTCACATTTCTCTCATTGGCTCTTGGGACAAGGAAATATCTTCAGAGCAATCGTGGGTGGCAAAGCATTTCTATCCCCTGCAGATATAGATTTAACCAATGGCAGAACAGGTATTCCCCAAAGACAGGAGGTGTTATCAGAGAGAAATTCAAAGCAAGGATATAATTCTGCTGGGCATTCATAAAAGAAAACAAAAAAAACAAAAAACTAGTAACCTTATTGTCCCTTTGGGGCAGGTTTGATTCTCCAAGGATATCACCCTGTTCAATGAAGAAATTCATGACTACTGCCATGGGACCTGAGGCTAAGTACCAGAGAGCACAGGTGCAATGAATCAAGCACAGAGGCACCACTTGAGAAAGAGGTAAAGAACTCAAGGGTTACCAATGCAAGAGTATTGAGGTAAGAGGTTTACCTTACCTCAGTAAGAGGAGCAGTAAGAGGTTTACAAAAGCCCACCTGGGTCACATTAGGTGTTGCTGCTCAGATTTAAAGCCATGCTATTATCTAAGGAAAAGAAAGAAACACATTCTAAATGAGCTGATTCAATCAAAGCATGACTTCTCTCCCTTGAAGGAGCTGCTCAAACAGAAGAGGGCAGCTGTTCCATGTCCTGTTTCTTAAAATCTTCACACTTAAATTCCTCTGCCTGGGAATTCCCTGGCGGTCCAGTGGTTAGGACTCCGCGCTTTCACTGCCGAGGGTGCGGGTTCAATCCCCGTTCAAGGAACTAAGATCCTGCAAGGTGTGGCCAAATTTAAAAATAAAAAAATAAATTCCTCTGCCTATCAAGGTCCCCTATTATCCTTCTTCCTTCTACCCATACTTCCTTATCCTCACTCACAGCCACCCATTCTAGTCAAGTATGTATGAGGAAGAAAAACAGAAGTTGTCTGGTAGCTCTTTCATATGAGAAAGGTTTTGTATATTAAAGACCATTCTCTTATGCAGGGTCCAACTGGAAAGTAGGAGGGACCCTGGAAGACAGAGCTGGCCACTGAAACCTGAAGAGCTGAGCCAATCATTGACCTCAGAATACATCAATCTTTTCCAATCAGCAAAGCAAATGGTGCCAGGTGGCCATCATTCAGACATGGGGAAATAAGAAGTAACCCAACATGGAATACGGATTGTGAAATGCCATAAGGTAGATGCTACTATGAACTGTTAGTTCAGTATTTCACTAAGCATATTTCATGGGACTTAAATAAGGATCAGTGACGAAGTCCATGTTTGAATAAATTTTGGAAAAGCTAAATCAGACCAAAGTAAGTATATTTCTCTCTACAAGATCGCTCAGTCATTAATTTGTGAAAACAGACTGTGATTCTTCAGCGTGGTAGGGAGAGGGGAGTAGCTATAAGATAGTAGTATGCCACATTTCCCATTCATATCCGAACATGAAACCCTTTTGTTCACTTAACATCTATAATGACTACTGCTTTTTAGAAGCCATTTTGGAAAGCACTGAATTAAGGAGCGCTGTTGAAAATTAACAGAGTCTATGATAATGATGCTTGTCAAAGTCATGACATGATCCTTGAGAAACCAGATCTGATAGAACCTTAAAGTCATAGTTAAGTGGGCTGACCCTCACCAAAGTGGAGTCCTAGTGAGGGGCTACCCTGAAGATATATTAGATTGTCACGAAAGAACTAGGCTAAGGAGGAACGAAAGCCCATGGAAACGTTCTGGGAAGCCAGAATTGGCAACTATAAGGTCAGAATAAGGTGTCATGGAGGCAAGAGGAACATCCACAGGAATTCAGATATGGATGATTTTACATTGGTGTGGCCCTGGAATTCGAATACAAAATGATAGCCCCTGATTCCACAAATAATGTGCTACCAGGACTTCTTACCATGCCAGCTTTATTTGTAGAGCAATGAAAAGACCGCTAAACTAGGAGTCATGAGAACTAGATTTTCAGTTAGCCCAGGGGTCTGCTGGAGCCAGCTTGCACTAGTTCAACAAGAGTCAACCGCCTGCCTCTTTTCCCAAATCCTCATTGAATAAAGGCAGGTTGGTAGCCAGGATAAAAACATTTACAGTACAGAAAGTGATAAACTTTACAGATCAGGGATTTCTTTACTCCCTCCCCCTACCCCCCACTTCTCTCCCCAGCCTTCCACAGACAGCTATTTATGAGACATTTACCAGGACACCTCTGGCCATGACCTTGGTTTGGGTTTATCTGGCTTTATCTGTAAAGTTAAATGAATTATATAAAGTTTTCATCCTATTAGAGTGTAAGAACCCAATTAATTATAAATAAAGCAAGTTAGACATATACATGATAAAGTTTATATTCTCAGTAGTACTTATTTGTTAAGAAAAAAACAAAGACAAAAAACAAACAAAAGACAAATAGCTATAATGAATTGGATAACTTTTAAACATGTATTTTATTAATTACAATAGCATCTACAGATTTGATAAATATAAATATGAGGAAGAAAAATACTTATTTGATAAGAAAAAAGGTAGTATTTAGAATAACTAAAATAACGACATATCCTATACACCCTTGGGAGTCATGGCCCACCACTAGGGAACCAGTGGGCTCCCTGAGGTTTCCCAAAAATGGTCAAGCAACAGAACACCGGAGATATTGTTTAAATTCAGCTCCCCAGGTTTCATCCCAGAACAACCTAATAAGAATCTCTCAGGACAGGCCTAGAAATATGTATGCACAGCAAACGCTCTAGCGATTCTAATGTAAGGGCCCAACGTCAGAGTTCACCATATTCCTGCTCCTATTAGGATGAGCTTGATGGTCTTTTATTTCCTTCTGATACAAACATTCTACGATTCTGAAAGCCTCTTCAATCCACTCTGAGTAGACCAAAATTGAATTATCATTTTTGTTTCTGGAGACTCTGGGAGAAAAATGGAAACATATCAAGAGCAGAGAGACCAAGAGGTGAGGAATCTGCAAACTATGCCTCAGGGGAAACAGTTAAAGAACCAGAAAAAAATTCTACTTAAAAAAAAAGTTCAAAAAACAATTGATCAAGAAAGCTCCTTAATTGCTCCTCATCATTTATTTCACTTTTTTTTTTTTTTTTTGTGGTACGCGGGCCTCTCACTGTTGTGGCCTCTCCCGTTGTGGAGCACAGGCTCCGGACGCGCAGGCTCAGCGGCCACGGCTCACGGGCCCAGCCGCTCCGCGGCATGTGGGATCTTCCCGGACCGGGGCACGAACCCGTGTCCCCTGCATCGGCAGGCGGACTCCCAACCACTGCGCCACCAGGGAAGCCCTATTTCACTTCTTGCTCCAGCTTTGGGAACTAGCTCTTTGTAATCTTAGATATAACTGTTAGAAAAGTATTCCTTGTAACTGGAGTGACCTTACAATTTATTATTCAAACTGGTACACTTAGAGATTGAAAGAAGGTGCTATTCGTAACCACCCTGGGCAGCAGGCATAAAGCCATGAACTTGGGTTACCTCAAGCGAACTGCGATGTAGTCACCCTACTTGTAGCAACTCAATCCTATCTCCCAAGAACTTTTACCCATTTATCCTCAGTCTCCCTTGGAAGCCATAAACATCAGCCTAATTTCATTTGATACTCTTTGAAAATTAGAAAAGAGCTATTGTGACCTCCCTCCTGGCTCCTTAACCATTTCTTACCTGGAATCTTAATATGTGAAACAGAATCACATGTGGTTGAAAGGAGTGATGAGCCCAGGCTCCACCTACTGACTTCCCTTTGCCCCTTGGGATGGTGGTTGAGGCACCTCTGGTAGAATCCTGGGAATTGGTAGTGAAAACTAAGCTGACTAGGTGGGCATCACCAGATGACCTTTCCATAGTAAGTTTAGAATTCTTGGATGACTCTGCATTTTGAATGCAGGAAAAAGATGGCAAGGGAATAAATAATATTCAATAGGATTACAGTTACCAGTTTTTCTACATTAAAAAATTATATATTAAGTATATACAAAATTGTTCATTGGAAAGTATGAAAAAGTAACAATACAACCAACACCCAAGTAACCATTAACAAGTTAAAGGAGAGAATGTTAGTATTGTTTTGGAAAGCCCCTTTTACTCTTCCCCTTCCCGTGTCCCTTCTCTCTCCCAACCCCCCATCCCAAAACGTAACCACTCTATGGAATCTGTGTGTGTAATTCCTTTCACAGTTTGCTGGGATATCTTGAGCTGAGGGCCAGGAAACTCTGGGTGAAGCAGGGGATGAGATCCCCACTAACACTGTGCAAGCAGCTCTCTGTCCTGCATAGCCCACAGTTAGCTGACAAGTCTTCGAGGCAATTTTCCTAGAACTGTCTGAATGAATAGATAAAGACCCTGGACTTGGCTATTTCTCAAGCTGCTTTGATGTAGCTAATATAGAAGTGCCAATTCCATACAGCTGTGCAGAACGCTGAGCCTTTTGACTGAGGAGACGGGTGAATCTGGTACAGAAAACCTTCACAAACCAGTGACTCTCATAGTGTTTTATGCCCAGAAATTGACTGTGACAGCCTTTTAAAAGAAAAATGGGCTCATTTAAATCAGAAAGCTAACTGAAAGCAGGAGTTAACATGAGAAGAAAATTGGAGAGAGAGAGAAAGCTAAGGCATGGCCCAGCTCCTTCAGTTGTGTTTTTTAAGATCCTGTGTTTTGCCTTACACAGTCCTTGCCCACATGTTACTTAGATGTTGTCTGAGGAGAAGACAACTTCGGGGAATAATTATATGATGAACAAGGCAGGATGCTGTTGAACTTCTTCATGCCCAAATGCTAAACTGTACCACAGGCCACTGGAGAATAGCATAGTGCCATGTAACGAGGGAGTGACCGGGAGGTGGAATGAGTGAACATAAAAGATACTTGGAAAGGGAAGGGTCACTTTGGCAGGCATCAGAGAAGTCTTCAGAGGCAGCAGCCTTTGAGCTGGGCCTTGAACATGGGGTAGGGATGAGGAAATGGAGAGTGAATGTGCGTTTACATTAATAATGAAAACAGCTGGCATTCATTGTGTGCCAGGTGCTCTGGTTAGCACTTGATGTGCATTATTTCATTTCCTCCTCCCAACAACCCTGTGAAGTATAATTATGCCCATTTTATAGACAAAGAAACTGAGAGTCAGAGATTAAGTAACTTGTCCAAGATCACACAACTAGATAGTAGCAGTCAGAATTCAAACCCAGGATTATGTGACTGAACAGCGAGCGCGATGCTTCACTGCCTAGGTAGAGGAACAGCAGGAGAGGAAGCCCAGACATGGGAGGAAACAGGCTAATCGTCAAGGAGTCAGTAAGGATTGGTCACATTGAGGAAGTGACAGGGTGTGGGTGTTTGGACAAGTCATTCCTCCCCGGATAAATCTGTAAATATCTGCCCCGTCCCCTGCGCCCTGCACACAGAGATGCTCAAGATCGCTTGTTAAATTTAATTGGCAATGTAAGGAAAGGCCATAGCATGAGAAGCAATGACATAATTGGGATTCTTTGCCTATTATATCTCCTAGTTGACTAATATTTTGAAGTTTAACGGGGCATGAACAGGTTTATATGGAGAAAAATGTCTTAAATACATCAATACAAGTTGGGAAAATAAAGGATAACACAAGAAGGAATGTATGAGTAGACTTGTAAGAGGTGTGAAATCATCTTTTAGTCACCTATTCATTCAACACACATTTCATTCAACACGACCAACCTGATTGGTCACTTTGTATTAGTCCCTGTGCTGGGGATGTGGGCCCTTCTGAAGGTGCAAAACAAAAGGATATAGGCTTCCACTGTGCTTTATAACAAACTGGAATATTCCAGTCACCACCTGCACCATGTATGGAACAATGGGCGTTTATCAAGCCCCTACCATGTGCTGGGTGCTCTACAAGATGATAAATATGCATTCCTATCCTCAAGTACTTCCAAGGGGAGGTAAACAGGTGAACAAAGAATTGCAGCACAATGCAATGAGTGCCGCCTAAAGGGCGTTCATAAACTAAAACAGATATCTGTACCAAAGAAGGATATAAGATCCTGATCTGGTCTGTGTCTATTGAATTCACTCAGAAGAAGTTTAGAAGTTTTCTGTTGGTTGACTAAGTCCATCTCCTGGACTCCTAGGACCAGATCAGTAGACCTCTTAGAAAACCTTGCAGCTCTAGGATTCTGGGGCTGCACTCCCCCAGCTGTTGAAAAATCAGGGCACATGGGCCAGAAGAGGAAAATAATACAAGAGTAACGGAACACAGGGACGATCCTCAGAATGGCTAAGCAAACCAGGGAATGCTCACTAAGAGTTATGTCTTTATTTTTTCTTTTTTTTGACAAGCCACCAAATAGAAAACGTTCATTTATTCATAAGCAGGTTAAAGTTCCAATTTCCCAATATTAAGGTAATTGTTTTTGCCTAATTGCTAAATTCCCATATGTCAGTGGTGGTCCACTGAACGTCAGATTACATTACACAGAAAATGTAAAGTCAAGTAGTTGTGTCCCATCAGTCTGTTAGAAAACAAAATTCAAAAAACAATCAGAAAGTTCAACTGCATGTATTTAGAAGAACAATTCCAAACCAAACAAAGCTCAATGAGCACATACAGGAAGGATTATAACAGCAAAGACAATTACTTCATTAAAATTACTGAAAGAAGACTGGTTTCGGGCTGTAGCTTACTAGGTGGTGTGATATTATGCCAGTCACTCTTTCTGGGCCTCAGTTTTTTCATCTGTGAAATAAGGGGATTGGCCAAAAATTCCCATCGTTATACTGTGATTTGATAAAAACCTAGCAATTTACAATCATAGTCAAGGGATGGCAAATATTTTGGCCTCAGATGACACCGTCAGTGGATTGGTGTTTATGAGCTGCCTGGGAATGGAGAAAGAATCTGAGGCCCGGTCTAACCTTAGAGGGAAAAAGCCAAGGACTTTAGTACTGTCTAGATGGGACAAGTGGGATGAGGGGCACACAAGAGCCAGTTTTGTCCTAATTGGATCCTCACATTTCTTTTCAAATGATCTCCCAAACTCATTTTATTGAGTAACTTTTCTCTGACAAAAATTTAAAGAAGTGTTATTACTTATTTAACAACATTATTTCACTTGCTTAACATCAAACATTTGGTAAGTAGCAGATCTGGGATTCATATCCAGATCAGTTGGATGCTTTGAAATGCTAAGAGAAATAGTGAAAAAAATATTAAAATTCAAAGAAATAAAGAGAGAGCACAAACATTCACAAAGTGCCTTTCTGTCAAGGAAGATGATTCTATCACTCAGAATTTCTGGTTGTAGGGGAAATACTCTATAAGTAACAATTACTCTTACTGAAGACAAGAGAAGCCCATGTATTCTCACATTTTTTAAGCTAGAAAACTTGGACCCTGAGTGGTTTTGGGACACGCAATGGTCACAGAACAAATTAGTAGATAACACAAATTTTAAGTTGAATTTCTCTCACCTATCATCTGTACTCTTTTTTTTAATATTGATAATTATTGCGTATCTTGCATCTTGTATCTAAAAGAAATTAAAGTGGCTTACAAAAGTGCCTATAATGCAGTGAGATCAACAAACACAAAAATAAGACAAAAAGAAATCTGTTAATTTTATCATACTCAGTGCTGTCAAATTGATTGTCCAGAGTATAATTTATTTCATATAACTATGCTTCTCAGTGATGCCCCAAAGTCCTTATTGTCTTTCCCTAACTGCCCTTCCAAATTTGTACTCCAATTGCACTGTTCTACAATTCCCCGTACACAGTACAGCACATACTCATTAGGGAATGTCTGATCACCATGTAAGTCATCTCCCCTTATCTAGGAACTTCTAGATCTTCCCCAGGAAGCTGTATATGTGTGCCTTCACTCTCCTAGCAGTAGTTCATGAAACTGACACAATGTAGGGCAAGATTATTCTCTTCAATTAAAGAGTTGGGAGTAGCCATAGTCCACTGTGTGAATGAAGATACAGAGGAAGCAGGTCTGTTCAGACATGAATGAAGGAGAAATAGAAAGAACTCCCTAGGTTCCTGATTGCTTCCCAACCCTGATTCCAATTCCTTCCTGAGGCCTGGCTGCATGTCTGCCTTTGTGTTCTCCCAAAACACCCCTGAATCCTTAGAATAATTAATTTCTGCTATCTCTTAAGTTTACTCTCGTTAATTAATCTGCATCCCTTTCTGTGGCTTATGCCTTATTCTACATCTGGCCTCAAGTCCCTGATCAAGACAACTTCCTTCAGAAAGCTTTTTCTGATTCCTCCCAGACAGAAGTGATGTTTTCACCCTATGAACTCCTACTGTACTGCATCTATATATTTCTTATGACATGTCTGCCTGAGAGCATACTTTCAGGATTATACATCCTGGGTTTTTTTTTACCATAATTTCTAAGCCTCTTGTAGAGAAAGATCCATGCCTGATTCATTTTTGTAATTTCCATATATCAAGTAGAGCAGAAGTGACTGTCAACTTTATTAAAAAAAAAAAAGGATGAACGAATGAACACGTTTTATTCATTCTCTACTGTTGAGCAATTCCCTAAACCTCTCTCCTCCAGGCTGGTATTACAGAAGCGGAGATTTGATCAGCCAATTTACCCAGGTAATGTGAGCAATGTAGACAGACAAATAGGATCACTGTGGCCCACAAATCTACTCTGGGGCCAGAATGATGCCGTCTGGTTGTCAATATTGATCACGTTTAATTAGAAAATTTCCACATCTCTGCTATTCTTAGTACTGTGTGGGCATCACCTGAAAGCAAAGGGATGACAAGCTGTTCCGAGCATCTGTAGTCTTTATGTAATAAACATGTTTTCAGCTGAGAAAATTTGTGCCTGTTTCTGAGCAGTATCAGAGCCTTTTAGAATTTCATCTCTTTTCCCCACACCACCTTTCTTCAGTGGTTAGGATGAGGGAACTATTAATGTATAATTCCTAGAGTTATTAAAGTCATGTTAATTTCTGTTCATTCATACCGTATGAATGAGCATTCACAGAGTGGATTTAGAGTAGGGTTAACAATCAAGATTAGGGTTTAAGAAAGAATCCCTCCAGGAACAGAATGCAGTCATTTGAGGTGCACTGTGACTCTGTGAAGTGGGTCATTAACCTGCCAGGGACCTATGTCTGTTCCAAACACCTCTTGTCTTTCATGACCCTATCAGAGCCCTTTCCAGATGAAAGCATAGCTGTAATCACTGTGTTTTATGCCCTACATTCGTTTTCTCAAATGGCAGATTACTCTCATGGTGTGACTTGCTATTTGATCTGTCTGTATCTATGTTGACGCCCCATCAGAACTGGAAGAAGCCTGTCAGTAATTGTTAACAGAGGGTCAGAGCAGCAAACATGCAAGTATTCATTTTGCCAGTCTCCGTAACTTGAAATGGTCATTTAGGGATAACCAATTTGCTCATCTTGGTGTGCAGGCTTAAGCATGTGACATTTGTATGAAGCTACTGGTAAATAAATCTCAAGGGTGGAGCACTCCATTGTTATTATCATGAATAAACACCAAGGATTAAGATTCAATATCTATGGCATTTTCTTATCTTCAATTACTGACTAAGGGTATGCTTAAATTATGAACCTGTAAGAATTCATCTGTGTTTTGAAAAGGCATATTGGAAAAGCATTATTCTCTATCCCTAACACAAACAGTTGATTGTCATACCTGCTATAATTTTAAAGTCTCTTTTTACCTGAAAGGAACAAGTCATAAAATTGGTGAGAGACAGATTGGGAAGTAGAATCCTTCCTTAACCTGATACTTTTTTTTTTTTTTTTGCTAGCTAGAATAGAAAGTGGAAGGTGCAAAATACCACACACAAAACAGATTTTTTTTAATCCCCATGATACTACTGTGCTGGAAGAACCAAGGTTAAAATCTCTGTTTTACAGTCTTTCATTTTAATATATGTAGATAAATATATAAGTGTGATTAAAATTTATACTTAAAATTAAAGTGGTACGATACCATTTATACTATTTTGTAATATACTTTTTTCACTTAACAATACAGCATAAACATTGATCTGATCCAAACACTGATAAATTTTTCTGTAAAGGGTCAGAGAGTAAATTTTTTTAGGCTTTCTGGGCCATACGGTCTTTGTCGCTATTCAATTCTACTTTTATAGCAAGAAAGTAACCGTAGACAATATGTAAATGGATGGTCATGATTGCGTTCCAATAAAACTTTATTTACAAAAACAGGTAGCAGACATATTGTGTTCATGGAATGAAAGACTCAACATAGCTAAGATCTCAATTCTCCCTAAACTGATATACAGGTTTAACATAACTCCTGCCATATTCCCAGCAAATTTTTTGGCAAATATGGACAAGGTTATTATAAAATTCACATGAAAAGATAAAGGAACTAGAAGAGCTAAAACAATTTTCAGAGAAGACTACAGTGGGAGGAATCACTTTGCTCAATTTTAAGATGTATTTTATAGCTACAGAAATCAAGACTGTGTGGTAGTACAAACCATATATCTAACAAAGAACTTGCTTGATTAGATATTAATACAGACCTATCAGAACAGCTAAAATAAAAAATAATGACAATACCCAATGCTGGCAAGGATGCAGGGCAACTGAATCTTTTATGCATTCTTTGGGGGATTGTAAAATGATATAGCTGCTCAGCAGTTACTTAAAAAGCTAAACATATACTTACCATCCAACCCAGCAATCACATTTCTAGGCATTTATCCCAGAGAAATGAGAACCTGTGTACACGCCAAGACCTATTCACAAATGGTCACAGCAGTTTTATTGGTAACAGCCAAAAAGAGGAAACAACCATAATGCCCCCTTCAGTAGGTAAATAAACAAGATCTGATAGGTCCATACCATGGAATATTACTCAGCACTAAAAAGAAATGAACTATCAATACACCTACAGTTTAAATACATCTCAAGAACATGATGCAGAGTGAGAAAAAAAAAGCCTATTTCAAAAGGTAATAGATTATATGATTTTACTTACATAACATTCCCAAAAGTTACAGAGATGGAAAACAGATTAATGATTGCCAAGGTCTAGACATGGTTAGGGAGAAGGGGTACATATGACTATCAAAGGATAGCACAGAGAGATCTTTGTGATGATGGAATAGTTCTCTATCTGGATTGTGGTTGTAATTATAGAAATCCACACACATTGTACTAACGTCAATTCCCTGGTTTGATATTGTACTACAGCTATGTAAGATGTAACCAGTGGTTAAAATTAGGTGAATGATACACAGGACCTTTCTGTTCTGTCTTTGCAACTTCCTATGAAACAATAGTTATTTCAAAATAAAAAGTTAAAAAAAAAAAAGCAGGTGGCATGCTGTTGCCATAGTTTGGCTAGAGTTTGCTATGGTCTAGAAGCTTAGATGTTTTGACAGTATTTTTATTAGCTGTATAGGATGTCTTTTGGTATATATAATTTATTTATCCATTCCTCTGTTGTTTCCAATTTTTCTCTTTATAAAACCAAAACCTAGGATTTTTTATGCATCTATAATTATTTCCCTAGAATAAATATCTAAAATTACAGTATCAAATGTATACATATCTTTAAACTTTTGGCATAATATTGCCAAATTACCTTCTAAAAAGTTCACATCAATTTACACCCCTATCAGCCCTGTATGAAAGTATGTACTCAAAATAGAGATCAACAAAATTTGGAGTAACTTTCAAAAAAAAAAAATAGAGTATGTATTCATACACTCACCAACAAAGTACATTATCTACAAAAAAAAAAAAAACCTCTGCACACTTGTCAAGAAGGAATATCTCACTGTGTTTTTCTTTGTTTTAAGTGTATCCTCCTTTTACTTCTAGATCTTTGCTTATGCTGGCCCCTGCCTGGGACATATTCTGCCCCTTACCTCGCTAACTGGTACTCAGCCAAGTCACAGGTAAGATACCACTTCCCACAGGAAGACTTCTGCAATCTTTGGTCTGGGTTAGGTGCCCCCTCATTCACTTCCACAGCACCTTGTACTTCCTTTACTGTAACACTTACACTCTGTGGTCAGAGCCTGTTTAATTGTGTATCTTCAATCACTTACAGACTGTGGTCAGAGCCTGTTTAATTGTGTATCTTCAATCTCTAGATCTTAATCTCTGTAGGGCTGTATCTGTCTTGCTCCTCTTTTATGCCCAGCATCAACACAATGCCTGACAAATTGTAGGTGTTCATTAAATACTTATTGAATCAATGGATGAAAAAATATTATCAATCATAAGGGAGATGTTCTGCTTTTTGAGCACTCACAACAGTATTGTAATTTTTGTTATGTTTATGTATATAGATATATAATATTGTGTTTCCAGCACCAGCCAGGAAAAAGAGTCCCTTACTTATGAAAATAGATATCAGGTCAGTATGGAGCCTACTCCTATAGGAGGGAGACAGACTCATCAGATTATCATAGCTTGATGACACTGGCCATGAAGATTATCCAAATAACTTTCATTGTACATTTTCCAAGCTAGTTTTTAGTTACTATTTGGTTTTTAGGCATAGACGATAGACTACCCACACTGAGAACAAGCATGTATCATGCAAGCTTAAATTTCCTTGTGACAATTATATTTTTTCACTAAAAATTAACAAAGTGACGTCCAATTTGTGCACCAGTTGCTTGTGAATTTTATTATTACGAGTACATTCCCCAGAGCTCTATAATCTCCCCTAGAAGGTAGCCATCACATCAATGTGCCACCAACCTCCACTCCCTCCAGGGACTGCCTTACTGTTTGCTTTCTCAAACTATAACAGGCAAGATTTTTAATCTCTGTGGATTTTATACCAAAGTATTTTTATTTCATTTGACTTTTTAAAAATTTCATATATTTTCTAAAACTCTTCATGAAGTCATTAACCAGCTTCTGTGCTTTTTCCTGTGTTAACCAGAAGACGTTCTTTGATTGTAATTGGATTAGATCTATACTTGGAGAGGTATCTTAATGTTCCTACTCCTGATCAGATTGTTATGTCTCCTCTTTGGCAAGGGGTTTGAAATCTGATTTTACTCTTTGTCAAAACTCCCTCTTTTTATCTATATGAATTTGTTCCTCGTGTATAAGGGGTTATTGCATTTAACACACCACTAATTTATCTAAGGCATTCAGGTTTATTGCAGGTAGAGTGGCTTTTAAAAATGATCAGAAAGTATGTTTACTGGCTTAGATTTAAATCTAAGTAAAACAAAATTTCTTTTTTTTTTTTAGCTGTGCTGGGTCTTTGTTGTGGCATGCAGGCTTCTCTAGTTGTGGCGCGCCAGCTTAGTGGCAGTTGTCCCGCAGCATGTGGGATCTTAGTTCCCTGGGGATCGAAACAGCGTCCCCTGCGTCGGAAGGTGGATTCTTAACCCCTGGACCACCAGGGAAGTCCCTAGAACAGAATTTCTTATTTGTGAATTATATTCTGAGTCATGAACATTATAACTGGTTGCTAAGAGAGACTGTGGAATCGTGTGCAGTCTGACTTGGAATAAGAGGAAAGTCTAAAAGAGTAGGTAATATATGAGAGAGGAAATATACCAGAACCATAATCCCGTTACTAACTTACTGCGGGACCCTGCGTTAGCCACTTAACCTCTCTGAGCCTCATTTCTTCATCCATAAACCAAGGGAGGTGGACCATATGATGGATAAATTCCCTTCCAGCTCAGAAGTTCTGTGATTCTGTGATACAACTGGTCTACCCCCTCAACATCCCATTCCCAACTATTGAAATTTATCTTGGAAGTCTATAATTTACAATCTAATCAGGATCCCCTCCCTTGGACATCAATCTATAATGTTCCTTTTTTACCCCAGACATTTTTCACTGTCCTCTACACCTCATAAGGACACTCTCACCAGACCTCGCTGCTCCCCATCAGCACCCTCTTCCTGTCAGCAAGCTTTCTCTTCCCATCCCTTGCTGCCTAATTGGACCAGCTCTCATTCTTATCTTCTCTGAGCCAGCTTTCTAACCCTATCTAAAGCAATCTTCATACGTGGAAGAAGACCCAAGGCAGTACTCAAAACTTCACTCTCAAATATCATCCTCAATGTTTTAACCAAAGCTCTTCGTTTTTATTCTAACTTGAAGGAGGGACTTTAATTGAAGGACAGGGGAAAGAAAACTAACATCTGTTAAATACCAACTGTGTGCCACACCTATACATATCACATTCACTCCTTACAGCTATCTCTTAAAATAGATACTATTTGCCCTTATTTTTTTGAAGTTGAGAAAACAGATGTCCAGGGAAATTAAATAAATTGCTGAGATCAAGAGGTAGTATCAGCAGAACTGGGACTCAAACTCCCAGTCCATCTGAGTTGAGAATTGTTCTCTCTCCACCAGACCACACCATCGCCTTATGCTCCATGAAGCCCCAGGGTTCTGGGGTATGATCTCAGGGGTCTCCGAGAAGAGAGGACACAAATTAGGCTCCAGCCTTGTCTTTATTCTGAGGATGTCCAGAACGTGCCCAAGAGTATGTGTTTTGTAAATATTCCTATTTGATCTGAGCAAAAAATATCCCACTGATGTAGAAATGTTTGTATAGCTCTTGTTAAAAAAAGAAAAAACAAAAAACAACTGACCCCCTAAGCTACAGTATCACCTTTTTCTACTCATAGACACTTATTTTCATAGACAATTCAGGTGACGGGCTCAGATTAAATAACCACTCTCACCAAACACTCATCTTCTAAGAAATAACAGAGCCACCGTAGACACTCGACAATTGTTATTCTGCACCACTCCTCCTCCAGCCCTGTCTAACCTCAGCTACATCAAAGATGACTGACTACAGGGTAGTAGGTAGTATACTGGAATCCCATGACACTCAAGGTTTGTAAAAATTCCACAGCTTCTAGAGATCTACAATTTTAATTTCATGGTTAATGTACTCAGAGCTATATCAAATCATGTACCCACCTTTTTCTATTTCTTTTTTTAAATTCTCCTGCACTTGCATCTACCCCCTTCTTTTCTCTGAGCCAGTGGATTATAATGTGTGAAAATAGAGGTTTGCATTGAGAGAGAATGGATGTACTACAAGCTGCCTGTGTGAGCAAATGGTAGATAACCAGATGTACTCCTGGCCAATGTTTTGTGAGGTAGAACATTTGGCAACTTTGCAGTCAGAGGAGGGATAATAACATCTGAAGTTAGCTACAGGGCTTAGAAGTGTCTGGCATCAGAAAGGTCAATGTGTGATCAACAGGTAAGGCAGAAGCCAGAAGAAGCAGCAGCAGGAGGGAGAGATAAGGAACAAAAAGCTTCAAATTAACAGCCTCAGACTTGAGAGATGGCCGCCGGGTGTTTGCTGGGCTGGGAATCTGTGACACTGAGTTTGAGTATTTCTGACCCTTTTATAATTGTGTCGTTCATCAAAGAAGCCACACTGGAAATGGAGAGCTAGACTGAGTGATTTTCTGCTGACTGCAAGGTACTTACAATTTGTCCAGGGATGGTAGAGGGACAGAGATGAAGGCCTCCCATTTCTCACATGGGACTGCTTTATACACGTGGAAGATGGCCAATAGGCACTATTTCAATCCATGCAACCTCTGAAGTGGCAGCGGACTACTGAAGGAACATCCCCAGATGCTTAACTGAGGCTTTTCTCACCCCTTAGATATTTACTTGCAAGACTAGTTCCCCTACAGGGACATGACATGATATCTCAGATATGGAACTAGATCAAGTAAGATCATGTATGTAGATAGCCTCTATATTGCAAGTGATGCATAATAGGTATTCTCTAAAGGTTGACACCTTCTCTGAAATAAATTCGTTTTTGCATACAGTAAATTTGAGATGCCTAGGGACTGTTACATGGAGATATCCATATTCAGTGGGACACTATGAAGGTATGGTTCAAGTTCAAAAAAGAGAGGCAGGTTTGTGAAAGTGAGAAGGGGTAGAAATGAAAATGGGTCACTAGTAACTGCACATCAGGGACCAGAATATCCTTTTCTGAGACGTGAGCATCACCTTGCATGTCCTTAACCTTGTCACTTATATTTTGATCACTAGTTGGTCAGTGACCCAACTTATAAACTGTGTTTATTCTATGCATTTCATGATAAAAAAAAAAATAAGTAGCTAAAAACTAAAATCACTGGACCCAGTGTTAGGAAAAGAAAATTTCTTGAATGACTTCCCTGGTAAGTGCCTATGTGTCTTCCCACACATCCCAGACTTGAAATCTAAGCTCTAGTAATTGCTTCAGTGTCAACCATTCTCCACCAACCAAAGTGCTAGTGGTTTGGGTCATGGCCTCTTCTCTTCTTTTCTTGCAAAGAAGAGAAAAGCCACACATTTTAGATTTCAATTATGAGCTCTCCTGCTTGACCCTGATGACTTTGAAACCGTAAAATGATCCCTCTCTGTGTTTCATATTTCTCCTTTCAGAAAGAGCAAGTGAGATTCAATTGGTAGAAACATGTGATGAAAAAAACTGGAGTGAAAACTGAAACTGCCTTAAATACCAGATGCCAAAAGAACAAACCTGGTTAACGATCTAACTTTTAAATATATTGTGTGCTTTCTAGCAAAGAAAATAGCAGCAGGAAAACAGGCAACATAAATGTGTCATAATGTCCACCCACTGAAAAACATTGCTTTCTAATGGGGTGGGGGTGGGAGGAATAAGAGAAAGAAAAATACAAGTAATAATATTTAAATTCCTACTACGTGCTGGGTACCTTGACATATATTTTAAATATTATTTTTCTCTATCCTCCTCAGGACAACATTTGCAGTTTGGATGGAATTATAAGTCTGTTTCAATCTGAGCACTGGGACTTCTTAGTAACCCACAACAAAAGGCTTTCTATCATTTCTCTAAAAAATAAAAACAGAATTCTGTTAAGGATGGTGTGTCAGGAGTCCCCAAGACTACCCTAAATTCAGAGATTCACTGGAAGGATTCATGGGACTCATATATAGTTGTACTCATGGCTAAGATTTATCACATCAAAGTAGTAAGAATAAACAGCTGGATCATAAGGGGAAAATAGGCAGGCAGAGTCTGGAGGAATCCACATACAGGTTTTCTTGTGCTCTTTCCCTCCCTCCCATGAGGGGTCATACAAAGCACACTCTTCCCCCAGGAACAAAAATGCAGCATGTGTTGTCATGTTTCTACCCAAGGAAGCCCGTAAGAGCATCTGTGCCCAAGGTTTTTATTGGGGCTGGTCACATAGGCACTCTCTGCCCCGAACATACCAAAATTCCAGATTCCCAGAAGGAATACAAGTATTTAGCATAAGTCAAATTTGCATAGTCTAGGCACAATACACCAACCTTACCAGTTATATGTTGACTACCAGGAATGCTCTGACAGCCAAGTTCCCAGCTGTCAGCCAAAGGCCACTCTGCAGGTAGGTCTTTCTAAAGATAATAGTCTTAGGCACGCTGTGGTAACCGTCTTCTGCACAAATGGTGCAGTAAGTTAATGCTTTCATGTATATTTGTACCCACTACCACCATGCCCTTCCAAACACATAGCAATGATAGTAAAAGATGAAAAGCAAAGTATGAAAGAAAGAACTGGGCTTAAAAAATAATCTCTGTGGATTATGAACAGAACCACAGTGTAGAGCCATCACTCTTCCTGAAGCATGGTACGTAACTAGAATAAACCCCGAGGAAGGCAAGAGTATTTGATTAGACTAGAGCATAAAGTTAGAAATTTATTTCTGGAATATTAGGTCTATACTGGAAATCTGTCCATTTGCCTTGCCAAAGGAGAAACTGGTACAACTCCAGTGGAAAATACTGGTTAGAATGGTTAACATTCATTAGGGATATTTGCTCAGATTGAACCTAAGCAGAATTAAAGTAAAACTTCTAAACTTAACCAAATGAACCAGATCCCCTTAACTTCAGAATCACTTAAGTTTAATTCTCAAACAGTGCCAAATGTCATACAAGTAGCTTTGAAGATAGAACTTTCTGTGATAATGGAAATGTTCTTGCCGCCCCAAATAGTGGCTACCAGCCACATGCAACTCTTGAGCCCTTGACATGTGGATAGTGCAAAAGAGGAACTGGATTTTAATTTTATTTCATTTAAATTGATTTAAATGTAAATAGTTATACGTGGCTAGTGACTTCTCTGTTCAAACACATTTTCTGATGGCTTCATTGCCTTGTTCTTACTCTTATTACAAGAGCTTCCTTCAAAATGTGTTGACAGAGCAGTTGATTTTGAGAGGGGTGTGTGTGTGTATTTGGGCAGTATCAGCAACACCCTTTATAAATATACATTCCTAATTATCAGAAAGAAAAATTCCAGGACTACTTTTGATCATCCTAGCTTAGTTCATCTCTCATCTCTTCACATTTGTAATTTGACTCTGTAGAAATCTATAACTAAACCTCATCCATGAAAGTGGACAAGCCACAATCTTCTTTAATACTGAACTTCTCAAAATCTCACTGAATAAATTAGTTTTTCTTTAAAAAAAAACAAAGAAAAACAGGAAGAGGAGGAAGAGGTAGATGTGGTGAATGGTAATATCCAACAGAATCTATATTATATATGAGTAATGGGTCAAGTTACAGTTTTACTTATTGGTTTTGCTTTAAAAAAGCATTTTTTTAAAACATGGAAAGCATAATTTCCACTTTTCTGTAAGAATTTTTATACTGTTGTGAAACTAAAGATTCACCAGGACACCATCTGAATTCTAAAAATAAACTGGCACTGATATGGTGAAACATTAGGCTAGGTCAGGATGAGTAAGCTTCAGCTAGTGACACTCATCTGTTCATTAATTTTGTAACAAGGTCTGCATATCTCTGGGGTACAAGGCACTGTGCTAAGTACAATGGGTTGAATAAAGATATGTCCCCAACCTCCAACCATTCTGATCAAGACCTGGCACCTGGACTGGATAAATCTTTAAAGAGAAGTGTCCCTGACTCCTGACTGAATTTTCCAATCGGTTAGCTTTTACATACAATTTGCTTATGACTGTATCCAGAGGATTACGATCAGAAAATTGTCAGTGACAGAAGGTTATAATGTTCATCCTTCCATCTAAAAACTGGATACGGATGAAATGCAATATGGTATCCTGGAACAGAAACAAGACAGTAGTGGAAAAAATGACAAAGTCAATAAATTCTGAAGTTCTGTCAATAGTAATTAATTTCTTAGTTTTGATAAATATACCAAAGTAATGTTACAATTATGGAAAACTGAGTGAAGAATGACTATTGTCTTAGTCTGTTCAGGCTACTATAACAAAATTACCATCCCTTCCCAAAGGCCCCACCTCCAAATACCATTACATTAGGGATTAGATTTTAACATATAAACGTTGGGTTGTCACAAACGTTCAGTCTAAAGCAGCTATCTTTGAAACTTTTCTGTAAATGTAGAATTATCTAAAAATTGAAAGTATATTAAAAATAGATATGTAAGGATAAGCAGGAATGTCTAAAGCCCCCTAGAGCTCTCTCTGAGTTGCCTGACAATCAGCTAGCTGGGCCTGGGGGCTGCCTTTCCCCTAGAAGGAGAGGCTGGACATGACCTCACCTTCCCCCAAGGTCTCCAATAAATCCTATAAATAACTGGCTCTAAAGCTCAGACTATTTGGCAGTCTATCTCAACCTATGTCCCCAGTGGCAAGGCAGCTCTCACACTTGCTCCATAAAAATGTACAGTAAGGGGGTAGGTCCCCTCCTAGATCCTATTCCAAGAACGTGGCCAGCTGTGCCCAGACATACCATTTTGAGAGGACAGGAGACCCATGCCCCTTCTAATCCTTCTTTCTGGGGAGTCCAGTCTGTACCATATTTGCACAAGCCCGTTTCATGAACAATGCTATGGAAATGCCATCATACTTTATTTTTGAATTTTCCTTTTTGAACAATTCAATTTATTTCACTGACAGAAAAAAAAAAAAGGGTTTGAATAGCTTACTATTTGAAAGTTGAGAATCAAAGGAAGTTGGGGGGTAGGGACCAAATAAAACATAGGCTCAAACATGGCAAAGCTAAATCTGAAAGTATAGATCAGTTAGTGTTTCAATTCCAAAACCAGCCTTTAAATTGTCATCCTAATTTTGATGTATGCAGGATTTATGCAAATAAATGTTTTGAGTATAACTATTTAGATTTGCTTATTCAAAGAGCATTAACTTATATAAATCAAAAATTTCTACTAAGTCCTGACTAAATGCTTAGATGGATTTTTTGTAAGCAACTATTATAATTATGGGTAGGAAAGATCCAATAATTTGCATGCATAAACTTAGAGGTTAGGGTGATGTCACTTTAAATACAGAAAACTTCAAATTTTGGAAAACATCTGTAGAAAGCGTTCGCTTTCCTCAGACATTAATCTGTGCACTTAATGAGGAACAGAGCTTGTCGTCACAATTTCAGAGGCAGCTGGAGGTTTTTACACATTGGTATAGACAAGCCTGCGCAAGACCTTCTCACATTGTGAACAGGTTTTTAAATAATGTGTGAAAATTCTGCTGTTGTAATATACTTAGTACTCTCACATGACAAAATAAGAGAAGAAAAATCAATTCCCACCCTAAGAAGGAAAGAGTGGTCCTGAAGGGGCAATATAACAATTGAATGAACAATTCCAAATTTGGGCAACAGACTTTTTAGAACAATAGATTTATATCCTCTGTGAACATATGGGGCTCAGAGTTTCTTCAAATAGTTTCACAGGCAAAAATCAGTAAATTTCTTTGGAGCAGGGGGGAAAAAAGAAGGAAAAACAGTTACAGGCAAAGCTCTGCCTGAATCTTTTATATTCCCTTGCGCCTACAGCTCTCCACAGCCCCTGTGACCATAATTTTTCTCGATCCTCCCCAACTCAGGAAGGTTTCACCATATTCTTGATGATTCCATAACAATAAAGCATTTTCAGCCTGCCTCAGATACTTTTCAAAAAAGAGCAGAGATTTCTCTTCCAGCATGGTAGGAAAAATTCCACTACAGCTTATATTACCTCTCATTACAAGTAAAACTACTTAACAAAATACAGAAAACGGCTACCTGAGGACTCTGAAAAGTAAATAAAAGATGGTGGATGGTAGAGGAAAGAGAGAACTTAGGGAAGGAAACTACACAGTGACTGAGCTGTAATTCAGGTAGCTAAAATGTCAATATAAACATCCTATTTCTGACCAGAGGAATGGGGTAAAGGGCTTGGTAGGTTGGAGAAGGTGGGGGGAATTTGAGACAGGAGATAGCTAAGGTAGGGGATAACTCTTACTCTGAAGATAAGTATCAGCCTCACCGCTGAGTCTGCATGTGTGAGAGACCCAAGCAGTAGAGTTGAGGTTTCAGGAATATACCTAAGATTCCAACCACAACTCAGATCACAGAACATCTGAGAGGCACAGGTGCAGGACAGAAACAAAGCAGCACAGCAAAGAAATGAGATTGGAAACACTATCCACAGAAGGTGAAAGAAAACCTATGATGTGAAAATGAACAGGTTGATAACCTCCTAAAAACATCAACAATCACAAAAACAATTAACATTCTCCAGGACAAGAAACATTACCAGGGATAGAGAGGTACAGTACAAATGATAAAAGGGTCAATTCTCCAAGAAAACGTAACTAAACATCACTGCACCTATCAGTAGAGCTTCAAAATACATGAAGCAAAAACTGACAGGAGAGAAACAGAAAACTCTACAATTTTGTTTGGAGACTTCAGCATTCCTTTCTCGGCAATCAATAGAACAAGTTGACAGAAAATCAGTAAGGATATAGAAGACCTGAACAAGATTATCAACTAATCTGATGTCATTGACATTTATAGAACACTACCAATAACAGCAGAATATACATTATTTTCAAGTCTCCATGAAACTTTCACCAAAATAGACTATATTCTGGTCCTAAAACCTTAACATATTTAAGAGAATTGAAATCTTACAAATAGGTTCTCTGACTGTAATGGAATTAAACTAGGAATCAATAACAGAAAGATATCTGGAAAATCCCCAAATAATCAAAAATTAAACAACCCACTTCTAACAGAAACAAAGTTACGAGGGAACTTAGAGAATCTTTTTAATTGAATGAAAAGTAAAATAGAACATAAAAATTTGTGGGATACAGTTAAAACAGTGCTTCAAGTGAAATTTATAATACAGTAAGTCCCCTACATACAAACCTTCAAGTTGTGAACTTTCAAAGATGTGAACATGCATTGGCATGTCCAGTCACATAAGTTAGTTCACGTGTCAGGAATACATTGTCACGTGTGCATCCTCTACAAGTGGTTGTGCTTTTGTGTAATTTACTGTACAGTACTGTATAGAATACAGTAGTACAGTATCTTTATTTCAAGCCCATGATGTCCAGAACCAAGCGTAAAAGCAGCAGTGATGTAGCTGGTACTGTATAGCTGATTATGGTTGTTGGGTACCTAGGCTAACTTTGTTGGACTTAAGAACAAATTGGACTTACAAATGTGCTCTCAGAACACAGCTCGTTCGTATGCAGGGGACTTAATGTATTAAATACTTCCATTAGTAAAGATCTCAAACCAGTTATTTAAGATTTCTCCTTAAGAAACTAGAAAATTGCAAAATAACTAAGCCCAGAGCAAGTACACAAAGTAAATAACAACAGAGTAGAAATTAATGAATTGGAAAGGGAAAATTATAATAATCAATAAAGCCAAAAGCTGGCTTTTGAAAATAATTAGTAAAATTGATAGACTTCCAGCCAGAAATAAAGACATAAATTAATGATATTAGGAATAAAAGAGGAGACATTACAAAGACCCCCTACAGATGTTAAAAGGATAAGAAAATATTACAAATAGCTCTATGTGCATAAATTTAATAATTTAGATGAAATGGGCAAATTCCTTGAAAGACATAAACTAACTAAAGCTCAATGAAGAAAAAAATAGATCATCTGGATAGTCCTGGGTGTATTAAAGAAATTGAATTCATACTTAAAAACTGCAACACCAAAAACTCCAAGTCAAATCGCTTCACCAATAAAGTATATCAAACATTTAAAGAAGAAATAACATGCCAGGAAGAGGAGGGAGCCTTTACAGGGGTAGCTGTGTCTTTTGAGCTTAGGCTTGCTAAGAAAAGTTGGATTACTACATTCCTGGGATCCTCTAGGACAACTTGTCAACACCCCTACCCTAGGCACCCTGGCTTCATTTCCTTACCATTTTATTTCTGCACCCCACCGTACCCCCACCAGTTTGCCTTCCTAGGGAGTCAGGCACATAGATTGGCTGGAAGTACCAGGCAGTAACAGCCGTGCTGGAGAAGAGAAAGAATGTCAAGATCCATTACAGGAAGAAAAAGCAGCTCATGAGGTTAAGGAAACAGGTGGAAAAGAACATGGAGAAAAAACTGACAAATACACAGAGGTCCTCAAGACCCAGGGACTGCTGGTCTGAGACCAATAAAATTGATTGTTTATTCCTCAAGAAAAAAAATATGAGGAAATAATGCCGAGTCCGTATTAAAAAAAAAAAAAAAAAAAGAGGAGCAAACACTTCCCAGTTAGTTTATGAGACCAGCATTACACTTAAAACATAGTTACAAGAGGGCTTCCCTGGTGGCGCAGTGGTTGAGAGTCCGCCTGCCGATGCAGGGGACACGGGTTTGTGCTCTGGTCCGGAAGGATCCCACACGCCGCAGAGCGGCTGGGCCCATGAGCCATGGCCGCTGAGCCTGCGCATCCGGAGCCTGTGCTCCGCAACGGGAGAAGCCACAGCAGTGAGAGGCCCGCGTACCACAAAAAAAAACAAAAAAAACCCACACATAGTTACAAGAAAACTATAGACCAATATCCCTCATGAAAATAGACGAAAAATATTTAATAAAGTATTAACAAATCAAATCTAGTGATATATAAAAAGGACATTATGACCAAGTGGGATTTATTCCAGGAATGCAAGGTTGGTTTAACATTTGAAAATCAATTAATATAATCCACTATACCCATAGACTAAAGAATAAAACAAATTAAGCATAACCAAGCTAGTTAGCTTTGAAAAAATTAGCGGCAACAAATGCAGTACTAACTTATTGTAGAATTCTCCACTATCTAATTTATAGGAAGTACCAAATACATTGTCAAACACACACTGAATTCTCTATTTAAAATCTCATTGGCTTCAGGGGATACATAAATGATGGAAGAATGCATGTCACAGGTCTCATACACAAATTCTCTTGTTACTTAGCAGTATTATCTTACTGCTGATCTCTTTCTACCCATATTTTCCTCTCTCATTCCCTGCCCTGAAATTTAAAAAATAGGAAGTGATGGAGCAATTACATTACTGTGATCACTTTCTAAATTGAACCGTTCAGCACTTTCAGGAGCACCGTTCTGCATGCCTGTTTGACCTTAAGGTTAACAGTACTAGTGTCTCTCCAACCTCTAAGCGAAAGCATTTCAGTTGCAAGAATTTCACTATTCAAGTTGTCCCTCTGGGGAAAAAACAAGAAAACGTTCGAGATTGTTCAGTTATATGAGTTGTGTTGTCACGCCCTTATCCTAGTTCTGGGTCCTGTGGATTCTTGCTGCATTGAGCTCTACTGTGGCTCTTCGCCAGATCTCAGGGAACTGGCACAGTGTGGCCTCAGTGACAGCACTCTCACACTGTGCAGCCCAGGGTCAGGCGCCACAATCATCCAAACTGTGCCCAAGAACAAGGGATGTAGAGCACAACCCTTGATTCATAAGTGTCGTTTCTCACGTTCATTTTCCTCATAGACTACAGTATTTTGTATTTTTAAATAAGGGGATATTTGGAAATTTTCTTCTCACAACAGGCTGTTTTAAATCAGACCTTTAAATAAAATTTTAATTTAGGTCCCCATGTTCTTATGACTTTTGATCAATGACTGTTCCAAAATTCTTTGAAAAAAAATGAATATGTTTATCCGAATCAAATTTATATCCATATTACATATAAACTGTTCACCAGTTTCTATAGTCAATAAACTTTCTATGGACACACAACAGATGTACGTTGGCACCTTAAATTTCTAGAAAAACATTTTCCTTTTGAAATTTTACTGTATGAGCCTTTGAGATTATGTAAAATAGCCTTTGTTGAACCTAATCATCTCTCCTCACATACACAGACCTCTCCCCTTTCCCTATTCACTTGGAAACTTATACTCTGAGTCTTCTTTGGGGAACACCTTCCTGACATCACCCGCTCCTCCCTCTAGACCTTGCTGTACATCACTGGAGCATGTCCAGTGTATGTGTTCCCATTTGACACTAAATTCCCTGAGGGCAGCAAATATGTGTGTTTTGTTTACTCTTACTTTCACTATCTAGCACAGTGCCTGGTATATAGAAGGAAACCATCAATATACTTGAATGGATGAAAAACCAAGTGTGCTATTACTACCAAGAGAAAACTACTCACAAGTTACATTTATGAGGAAGTAAAAAGAACCACTAAGTTGGAAATATTGATCACCTCCCTTGAGGGAACAGCAATTTTTTTCATAAGAAGAAGTATTTTTTGAAAAATATTTTCAACCCAAATTGTTAAAAAATAAGTCATGGAATATTATGTATCCATTAGTAAAAATGAAGTAATTGCATAACCAGATATTCATCATACACTTTTAACTCAAAATATATAAATTATACAATATTATGTATAATTTGATTCTATTCTTGTTGGAAAAAATACAAATGCATACAAATATATATAATGGGATCTTAGAGGTTTTCATTTTCTACTATATAGTTTTTATATTGTAAAATTTTAAACAATTTTTAAGTCAGAAAATAAAAAACTAAAAACCTTTGCCACTCTGCTTCAGTTCTTCTGTTAAGTGCTAGTATGGCAAGAACTTCAAATTTTGTTTTAATAAGACATGTATTTGGCCTTTTAACATTTTTTGTTTAAGGGAAACATGAATACAGAAAAGAACACAAATCATAACTCTTCAGCTTAAGCTTTTGAGAGAGAAATTGGACTGTAATTTTCCTTCCTTCCAATGTTCTTTAACTCTTCAAACATTCTCCTGCCCCATTATTTCTATCTTCTCCTTCTGGGATTTCTATTTAATGTATGTAAATTTTCTTTCACTGGAACATGTCTCTTACGCTTTTTCCCTGTATTTTCTGCTTTCTTCCTCCTGAGCTTCAGTTTGGTTTCTATTGTGCTACCTTCACTATTCCTGTCTTCTCTTGTGTCCAGCCTTTTGTTTAAAACATCTCTTACTGACTTTTTAAATTTAAGTTATTGTATTTTTCAATTCAAAAATGTCTATTTAATTCTTTTTTGTATATTCCAATACTCTCGTGAGATCCTTCTTGTCCTTATGTATTTCACTTATATTTCCTTCTATTTGGGGGGCATATTAGTTACAGTTATTTTAAAGCTCTTATTATGCTAACTCCAATATCTGAATCACCTGTTAAACTCTTTTTTTTTTAATCTTATACTTTAAGTTATAGCCTTGTATTTTGGCATGCCTAGTAACGTTTTACTGAATGTCAGGTATCATCTGTAAAAAATATATACAGTCTCAATACTATTTTCCTTCAGAAAAGGTACACCCTTTCCTCTGAGACTGAACTGGATAATAACTGGGCAACAATCTGGTAAGTTTCCATTTACCTCTAGTCCACCTCTTCTCCTGGGTGTAAGCCTCCAGGGTTTCATACTTGAGACTGGTGCACCTGGTGAGTCCTGAATCTATCCACATCAGTACCTTGAGGCTGGTGAAATACCCTGGCTGGCTCTTCAGAGACCTTCTGCTTGGTTCTGTGGCCTCCTGTTCCTTGCAGCTTCAGAATTCAATAAGCATCTTGAAAAGGAAATCAGGCTCTGTTCTCCATACCACCCTTCTCACTGGGATCTTGGCCCCCAAAGTCTCCAATTATGTCTCTCCAGCCCCATAAGACCTCCCAAACCTCTGCTGGTTACTTTGTCCTTCAACACAGCCCCTTTGCCTAGGAAAACCATGGATTCTTACAGCCTCTTGCCCTATACCCACAATCAGCAAATGCCTCCAGGATTAATGTCACTAAAGAAGTTCAGCTCACCTGTCTGCAGTCACCCTTCTCCAACAATCTTGGCCCCTGTTGACCTGCTTACTTTAACGGCTCCCTCACGTCTTTAATCAGATTTTTAAAAATTCAGCATTATTCATTGTCCTCAGTGATAGCAATGATCATCAAGTTACTCCACCATAACTAGAAACAAATCTCTTGTGGATTTTTTTCCACCATATCTTTAATTTGTTGTTATAAAGACAAAAATATGACTTTTTAAAAAACAAGTAATGGGACTTCCCTGGTGACGCAGTGGTTAAGAATCCGCCTGCCAATGCAGGGGACACGGGTTCGATCCCTGGTCCGGAAAGATCCCACATGCCGCGGAGCAACTAAGACCATGAGCCACAACTACTAAGCTCTCGTGCCACAACTCCTGAAGCCTGTGCACCTAGGGCCCATGCTCCGCCACAAGAGAAGCCACTGCAATGAGAAGTCCATGCACCGCAATGAAAAGTAGCCCCCGCTCACCACAACTAGAGAAAGCCTACACACAGCAATGAAGACCAAACACAGCCAAAAAAAATTAGAATAAGCAAATTAATTAATTTTAAATAAAAAACAAGTAATAAATGATGTGTAATCTAATGAAAAAATATGAGATTTCTATCAATAAATTTCCTATTGTTCATATGTATTTTTGATTACTAAAATTTTATCAAGTGTCTTCAGTATATTTATTGAAACCATATGCAATGTAACATTTACTCAGAACCACAGGACCTCATGCAGTTCTTTTTCTCCCTATTGCATTGAGAAGTGTGAATTTTCTTAATTTTCTGCCTTTTGGATGAATTCCAGGAGAGTCTTTTATATTTGCTTTTTCTTGGCTCCCTTAGCTCTCTCTAATTTTATGATATTTTATTCATTGATTTCATTATATCAATAATTTAGTTAGAATTTTGAACAATCTCCACTGAAATTGCATCAATGTCCCTTTTTTCCATTTTAAGGGTAAAAGAATAATTGATTATTTAAGCAATAAAATAATGAAATACCACATGTACCATTACGAGTTCATAAAAACGAATTAGGTATTTCTTCAGGTACTTATTATATTAGTAGGTACTTACTTTGAAGCACATAGTATTATTCTGTTTACATGCTTTATGCTGTGCAATAAACATAAATGCAGTCGATTTAAATTCTTCAGTGGCAATTTAATGTAGAAATTGAGCTTAAATGGAATTTTATAAATAATAATGTTACTTCTTCTTTAGTATTGCCTTTCAGAGGAAAAAACATTTTTGTGCTTATAATCATGTGTAAACTAATAACAGTTTAAACATTAAGAGTTGACCTATACTGCTGGTTAATAATTAACCCCAAACTCACGTGAAATTCTTCAAAACATAATTAGATTGATATGCTTAGAAGACTGAGTTCTCTATTCATATAGAAGCTAATTATTTTTATTTAATGCCCATTCAATATGCATGAGCTTAAAAAGACGTATCTGGAAAACTCTTTCATCAAGGAAATAAAACACCAGCTCTTAGTCTCATATTTATACACATTTATAGAGCCAGAAAGACTAACATAAACTGAATTTTACAAATTTCCCCCTTAAAGATCTAAGGGGGCACTCTTAGGAACCCCTAAGACCATCCCTACCCCTCACCCCCACATGCAAACAAAATTTTTTGGAGCAGTAGGAACTAAACGCTTACATGGAGCTGATGAAAAGCATGACAGACCTAAAAGTGTTTCCTTAAACTACTGGAAGAAATCAGGGAAGGTTAGTGCTTTTCCAAGTAATATTTCTCCCTAGTTTTGCATTTACCTGATCTTTGGGAAGATAAATAGAAAATTGTTTTCCAGAAAGGCTATGGGAAGACTTACAGTTTTAAAGCATCTGGTGCTTTTACTCAAGTGGAGCCTTAGCTGGGGGATCACATTGTGCTTCATCCATTCAACCAAAGAATTCTAGTGTTAGAAGGGACCTTACAAGTCATCCACTTCAAACACCCATCTGGGGCTGAAATGCTCTCCTCAGCTTGCTTGAAACGTTATTCCACTGTTGTTAGGTTCTTCCAAGTAAATAGAAATTGATGTATCACAAAGCAGTTTAGGACATCCTTAGATCATAAACTAAAATCTCCCTAGAGATTTCACTCATTGTGTAACCAAGCAGGACCCTATGGGGCCTTCCCGGAACAGACCTCCCAACCCATGTCCTCTGCCTGCTTGTCTATAGAAAAAGTTTAGCCTCCTAGGCCTTCCTTCAGTTAGAAAGAGTAAATTTAATCCGAGAAGTGAGAAAAAGAAGAAAGGAAAAGAGTCAAGCAAGACAAAATAATAATAGTTAAGCCATTAAACAAAGTCAAGGACCTTTAGTTCCTCCTCAAGGGCTGTAGATAATATCCTGGGCCATATCCGTTGAGCTGTTTTCCAGATACTATACCCCCACCAGGTGGAAGAAGTTAATTGTATGCTGCCCATAAGCATGTAAACTCCAGACTGGTTGGAACCAGAAGGTTGATGATGTTGACTCCCAAATACCTCTCAACCAACCATTCAGAAGAATGTCCATGAGCTGATCATATACCTAACAACCCCTCTCTCTCACCCTGTCTTTAAAAACCTTTCCCCGAAAGCCTTCGGGGAGTTCAGGCCTTTTAAGCACTAGCTACCTGGACTCCTTGTTTGGCTCCTGCAATAAGTGCTGCACTTTCCTTCACCACAACCCAGTGTCAGTAGACTGGCTTTACTGCACATGGGCAAGTGGACGCAAATTTGGTTTGGTAACAATTGGTCCTCATTAAAACACTTCCAACCATATAAAAGTAAGTCTAACCTTCCTCCCAAATGTAGTGGGATTTTAGGTATTTGAAGACCTCCATGTTGTTGAACCTGAGCTTTCTCTTCTCTAAATATTCCCCATATCTTATAGTTTTGAGTTTTGCCCCCAATAAATAGTTATTTAGTGTCACTGAAGTGGAAAGCACTATGATATGAGCAGAGGCATATTAAAATAATTTTCTCAATATACCTCCTCCTAAAGGAAGTTTAGGAAGCCTTTTAAGAGGAAAACAAGTCTTGATGAGTGACTAGTAATTGTTCGTTCATTCATATGTTCAACAAGACAGAAGAGTACCTATTACATGCAAGACTCTGCACAAGGTGTTGGGAATTAAGAAATAAGATTTTAGGGGTTCCCTGGTGGCGCAGTAGTTGAGAGTCCGCCTGCCGATGCAGGGGACGTGGGTTCATGTCTCGGTCCAGGGAGATCCCACATGCCGCGGAGCGGCTGGGCCCATGAGCCATGGCCGCTGAGCCTGCGCGTCTGGAGCCTGTGCTCCACAACGGGGGAGGCCACAACAGTGGGAGGCCTGCGTACCGCAAAAAAAAAAAAGATTTAAAAAAATCAGTTGCTGGAAGAAAAACTGAATTAATCAGTGGAAGGGTGAGATAAAGCACATGGCCTCAGCAACTCACATTCTAATGAATGTCATTTCAATCTATTTCTTAATACCTTTTACAATTAAAATATTCTAAAATATTCTGAATAACCACACAATGGCCTATAAGATTTTACATTTAAATCGTTAGGTATATTTATGTTTTATGAGTTGAAAATACTTCCATTGCACAGCTGAGGAAAAGAAATGCTCAGATTAATTTATTCATCTGGTAACCAGTTTACCACATTGTGTACACCACTAACATGTCTTCAAAAAAGTCTAAAATGCTACTTATTACATCATATTTGAAATACAGTACTCAACACCTCCCAGAAGCTCCACCTCCTCTGAACAGTACCTGTTTACTTGCATGGGTGTCATACAGCATGTCAACAAATACTCCAAGTCATAACATAAATATGCCTACTGAGTTTAAGAAAAGAAATAAAAGCTAGTGATGGAAACAAAATCCAAGATTTTTGAGGCTTCATCCATCATTCAACTCATCATACTCTAGCATTCTCTTTTTTTTTCTAGTATCCTAGGAAGATTTGAAATTAGTATGGACTGTTGGGTATTAGGGGAAAATATGCAAGTAGTTGGTAGTTTGTCTCAGGGTTATTTGGAGTTTTGAGAGTGAAATTTTGTCAACTATCATGTTGGGCTAAACAACTCATGAGAAGCAGTGTGCCAAGCAGTTAATATAGAGAATTTCATTTGTTTGCTTCTTCTGAGTTTTGCCACTGAGCTTTCGGTGGGAAAGCTTTCCCTAAAAACACACTCTATTGGCTTTAATTAAGAATGCAATGTAGTGTTGCAATGTAGTGTTGCATACTCAGAGAATGTAGTGCTCTCTGAGGCTTTGGATGCCTGCTGGCTTAATTTTTAAGCTTCTCCATTCTCAATAAAAGTGCTGAATTGAATTTAAAAGTCTATTCCTACAGAATCACCCCTTAGTGTGCACACCTCTCATACTTCTGCAGAAAAGATTAAAATATTATTTACTAAACATAGCATTGTTTTTTAAAAATGAATGGAAAATGAGTCTATAGTTTAGCAATAATTTTGAAATGAAAGGTTGTTTCAAACATACGGTTTTTGTTTTTTTGTTTACTTTTGCCCCAAACCAAGATAGAAGTTATTAATGAAGCCACAGAATATAAGAAAGTATCTGTTAAAAGTCAGCAAACAGATTCATATCCTTTATTTTCAAAGACTGGAAAAGTTGTAGTTATTTCTTTATAACCAAGGTATATATGACTAACCTTAGGATTTTCTCCTTAGGTAAATCCACTTACAGTCTTTTTGATTAGACCTCATGGGTATTTTTTTCCTTACACATTCTTCTGACTGATTCCATTAATGAAGAGACAACAACCTTTGGCACTCTTAGTGACTGGTCCTAAATGGACTGTTTTTGTTCTTATTTTTAGGAAAAGATTCAGTATCCTGCTGACTGATTATTTTCTTCCTATAACTGAGGTAGAAATTCTGTACGCCAAATTGGTAATTATTCCTCCCACGCATACTGTATCCTACTATGTGCCAAGCACCATGCTAAACTATGGGGATATAAGGAGCTAATAGTCTAATGGAAGAAAACTGATAGATAAAAAGAATTGAAAAATAGTGAGGCAGATGCCATGAAGAGGGGAAAACCACATACAGTGAGACACAAATGATCCAGCAACTAACGCTGCTTGGGAGAATCATGTTAGACTTGGAAAAGGAGGTATTTCTTGCCAGGGATCTGAAAGTGAAGTTTGGGTGGGTGTGGCAGTGGGAAGATCTATCTAGGCTTCAGAGACAGCATGTGCATAGATGTGCAGACTTATGAAAAGGAAAAGGAAAAACTGATGGAAAGTTCAATGTAAGTTTTTATTAAATGTAATACTTTTCTCTTTCAACTAAATTGAAATACTTACCTGGAGTGATTATGGCAATCCCCACAGGGGCACAAAGTGATTTCATTTCTACCAAATCTATGATGTGGAGAATAAGCAGTAGTGAGGAAAAGGTAAGAAAGGGAAGACCATTGAGGAAATTAGTGGAAATTAGAGGAAATTAGAAATGATGGTGGCCATTAACAGGATGCTAGCAGTGGTGATGGCTAGAGGAGGTCAGATTCAGGATATGATTCGAAGCTAGATCTAACGGGATTTACTGACAAAGCGTAAGGATACGGTTTGTAAAGGAGAGAGAGAATTAAACATGCCCCATGGTTGTTGGCCTGGGCAACTGACGGAATACGGTGCCATCTCCTAAATGAAGAAAGAACACAGGGGGTGTTTGTGTGTAGGTACATATGCCCAGATGTTAAGGTAGAAGAAAACCAAAGATGCTGTTTGGCTATGGTTTGTTTCAGATGCATTTGGTGGAGTTGTCATTAGGCTGCTGTATGTAGGAGTGTAGTGATCAGTGAAGAGTTTAGATGAGATCAGCTGAGGAGTCAGTGTAAACAGAGAAATATGAGAGTCAGGAACTGAACCGCAAGGCATGTAACATTCAAAGTTCAAAAAATGAAGGAAGATACACTCATCACTTAGTATCTGCCAGGGTTTGGTTCCAGGACTCCCACAAATACCCAAATTTGAGAATGCTCAAGTTCCTTATATAAAATGGTACAGTATTTACAAATAACCTACACACATCCTCCTGTATGCTTTAAAGCATCTCTAGATTACTTATAATACCTAACACAATGTAAATGCTCTGTAAAAAGTCATAAATACAATGTTAATGGTATGTAAGTAGCTGCTGGAAAATTCAAGTTTTGCTTTTTGGAACTTTCTGGAATTTTTTTTCAAATATTTAGATCTGCGATTGGTTGAATCTTTGGATGTGAAGCCCACAGATCTCAGAGGGCCGACTGTATATACAACGGAATATTATTCTGCCATAAACAAGAAGAAAATCCTGCCATTTGCAACAACATGGATGAATCTTGAGGGCATTATGCTAAATGAAATGTCAGACACTGAGAAAGACAAATACTGCATGATCTCACTTATACGTGGAATCTAAAAATGTCGAATTCATAGAAACAGATAGATTGGCGACTGCCCAGAGCTCAAGGGTGGAAGAAATGGGGAGAAGTTGGTCAAAAGATACAAACTTACAGTTATAAGATGAATACGTTCTGGGAATCTAATATATAGCACCATGACTATAGTTAACAATACCGTATTATATACTTGACCTTTGCTAAGACAGTAGATCTTAAAAATACTAATCACACACAGAAAATGGTAACTGTGTGAGGTGGTGGATGTGTTAATTAACCATGTTGTGGTAATCAGTTTGCAATATATACATATATCAAATCATTACATTGTACCCCCTAAGTTTGCACAATGTTATTTGTCAATTATATCTCAATAAACCTGGGGAGGGGGAATGAAGGAGGAGCCAGCAAAGGTGACTGAGCAGGAAAACCAGTGAATATGGCGATTCTGTTTCTAAGTGAAGGAAATACTGCAAAGATAAGGGCATAATAAACTATGTCCAATTTTTCTAAGAAGTTCAGCAAGAACTACCAGTTCCAGCAGAGAGAGAGAAGTCATCAGTGTGTCTGGCAACATGGAGATTCTCGGTAATTGGAAAAATCAGTATTAGTAATTAATGAAGTAGAGGGGATGAAAGCCTGATTGGAATGGCTACAAAGACCCAGAGAAGTGAGGACATAAAGACGTAAATGCGGCATTTTGCTATAAAGGGGAGCAGAGAAATGGGGTGATAGCTAAGGGAAGTGTTAAATCAAGACAGAGCCCTTATTTTAGAATGAAAAATATTTATTTTAATATTATGTCTGACGTAATTAAGATGAGAAATATACCAACCGATAGGAATAATCCAGTGGTAAGTGGACACAGTTTGAATGCAGAAAAGAAGAGATCATTTTAAGAGTCATTTCCATGAGCAGATGGAGGAAGGATCCAGTGCTGGGTAGAGAGGAGAGGTTGGCCTTAGCTAGAAGCAGGAACAGTTCATCTAACTGATCAGCCAGAGGACTGGATTGATAAATCAGCCACATGAATGAGAAACTTCCCAAAAGTAATAACAGAAGTAGGGGTGAAGAGGAAGATAGCACAAATCCTCTATGAATGAGCAGAAGGACCTTGAGAGATGGTCAAGGTTAAGGAGGTTGAGAGATGATTATAACAAGGAAGGTGAGTAGGGAGTATGGTCAGATGGGTTCTTTAAAATAGCAAGCAAGAAAGTCAGCGAACTGTATTGAAGGCTTACTCTGTATCAAGCTTTGCACTGGAGCCTTCCCCATTCATTCAGAATACTTTTACTGAATACCAAGGTCCATGGGCCACCATCTCGAGTCAAAATCTGAGCTAACACTTGTATTTTAAAAAATCATTTACATCCTGCCTTGCTTATAGCAGCACCGTGTCTGTCTTAAAGCAAACGCATTCACAAGCTGCCATGTAATATAAATTCTCCTTGCTATCTTGCTGACTGCGTGGTTCCTGCCTCTCCCAGCTGCATCTCAATTTTCCTCCTTAAATAGAGCAAACAAAGGGTCTCTTTCTTGCCTTTGCATGTAGTGAATGCTTCAAAAATGACAACATACCTCCAGGGTACTGGAACACTTGAAAATCAGTGCCTTCACAAAAGGAGTTTCTTGTGTTGTCCACTTCAGGGGTCCCTGCCTAATAGGTATTTCTGCTGCTTTCCCGGTAGACAGCCTAGCCTGAGTGAAGGCAAGACAATGTTAGCCCCCAGCTCATGAGAAACAGAGATGTGGGATTCCGGTTCCTTTGAATTCTTGTATTACTCATTTGACTGTTTTTTGCCCTTTTCTGGGATACCAGCTATTTAAAATCTCAAACCTCTAGGCCCTTTTATTCTTCCCCTTAGTGAAAGGCTTAATTAAGAACAAAATATATCTTTGCATCATAAACACATTTTAGAAGTTAACCCAGAGTTCCTGGCCCCAGCTAAATGCTAACCAAATGTGTTAAAATCAGCAGTTTGATGTTGCCCATAGAGACAGCTGGGGAGTAGGGGGAGGGGAGGGAAGGGAGTGGCTCACAGCTGGAGAAGCCAGCAGGAAATGACACTATTGGAGACTTGAGACTAAGCAAACAACAGCAGGGGAAAACAGAGGAGAGGGAGGAGGGAGGAAGAGAGAGAATGTACAGGAAACTGGCCCAGCCAGGTCACAGAATTAGTAAGGGGATACAGCTCTAGGTAGCTAAAATTAAAAATGATACCTACTAGAGAATGGACTTGAACATATGGGGAGGGGGAAGGGTAAGCTGGGACAAAATGAGAGAGTGGCATGGACATATATACACCACCAAATGTAAAATAGATAGCTAGTGGGAAGCAGCCACATAGCACAGGGAGATCAGCTTGGTGCTTTGTGACCACCTAGAGGGGTGGGATAGGGAGGGTGGGAGGGAGATGCAAGAGGGAAGAGATGTGGGGATATATGTATATGTATAACTGATTCACTTTGTTATAAAGCAGAAACTAACACGCCACTGTAAAGCAATTATACTCCAATAAAGATGTTAAAAAAAATGATTAGCTAGAATTGTCTAATTAGACCATTTCATTTACTGAAATTAAGTATAAAATCCACCCAGTGCTTACTATTCTAACTCTGGTGCATGTATACTGTGGTATTATTCAGAAGTTTAATAATTCTAAACACAGCTGTCATTTACTTTGGGCTTCAGCCATAGAGTGGCAAGAGCTGGGAAGTCCTTGATGCCCTTTGACCTAGATGGGCCACTCCTGGGAAGATGAACTGATTAACAACGGACATTGTTTTAGAAATTATTTAATACCAACAAAAGAAAATATTATGAAGACTATTTGCATTTAGGAACTAAATCAGGCTTTTCCTGTTGTCTACTGCAATTCAATAGGTGGTAAGTAACACTAAGGAAAAATGCTAGTTTCACACACTACAATATATAAAATAAATAACTAATAAGAACCTACTGTATAGCACAGGGAACTCTGTTCAGTATTCTGTAATGACCTCTATAGGAAAAGAATCTAAAAAAGAGTGGATGTATGTATATGTATAACTGACTCACTTTGCTGTACAGCAGAAACTAATGTAACATTGTAAATCAACTACGCTCCAATAAAAATTAATTAATTTAAAAAATCACTTTGGCAGCGGTGTGCTGAAGCCAGCTCACACTGGCTCACAAGAGCCAGTTGTTCAACTTGCAGGAATTCTGTGAGCCAATTATTATATAGAACCACCTTTGAAATTTAAATTATGTAAGCTTGCAACAAAATAAACTATACTAAAAATAAAAGGAATAAAGATTCATACCTCATCACTCCCTAAAGAAAAAAAAAAAGAATGCTAGTTTCATCCATGATATAACAATAAGAACCAGCCCAGTGATTATTAATTCCCATCACCTACCTAATAGCCTCAGTAAGGAAAACTAGAAATTCCAAAAGGCGATAGGAGAGAACTGGTAGGAGATTTTTCTGAGGTGAAAAGTGCTATGGATTGTTTTTCCCTCCTCTGTTTGGGGAGGATAAAGAATGCCTCCCCCTGAAAAATTAATAGAGAAGCATCCAAAAATGTATCCAGAGTGATAGTCCTGTGTGAAAGCAGGCTGGCATTATTCACTTCACCTAGATGTCTGCTGGGCTGCAGATACTTTTAGAACTAAACCAGTGCACTCACCCAAGTGAAAGGGCATAAAAGGAGCTTTCAGGAGGGTCTGACGTGTGTCCACTGAAATTTCACATACACAGTCATAAACACTGGATCTTCCTCTCATCTGGAGAATTCCAAAGGTAGGAGTCAGGCTGGAGCAGCCTGTGATGGCATAGCAAAAGACAGATTGCCCCGTAAGGATGCATCAATTCCTTGAGAACTACATGGATGCCTTGGAAGATAAATGGGCCACCTTGTAAGTACTCTAGCCAGCAGTAGGAGTAGATACAGGAAATCAGCTAGAAAGCGCATGGCCCTTACTGGGGGCAATATGGTGGTCCAGTAGGCCTCCAAAGTATCCATCAATGCCCAAGACAGAAAAAAAAAGCCAGCATTTACACACCCATCATGGAGAACATAGATAGTTACAAGAAATATGCAAGCAGCAATAAGACAAAGCAAAAGACCCTTGTCAGGGCTTCCCTGGTGGCGCAGTGGTTGAGAGTCCGCCTGCGAATGCAGGAGATACGGGTTCGTGCCCCGGTCCAGGAAGATCCCACATGCCGCGGAGCGGCTGGGCCGGTGAGCTGTGGCCGCTGAGCCTGCGCGTCCGGAGCCTGTGCTCCGCAACGGGAGAGGCCACAGCAGTGAGAGGCCCGCATACCACACACAAAAAGAAGACTTTTGTCTTTTTTTCCCTAGACTTCTTTCTCCTCCCTCCACACCTATAAGACTTAGAAGGATACACAAGCGAAATAAAAGAACAGGAGATCGTAAGGTAGAATAATCATGCCACATATGCCCCATTACAAGTCCCCAAGCCACCACTCAAGCCTGCTAGAGAGAAGGGAGAAGGTTGAACTGGATGTGAGATTGAACTTGTGGTTTACACTGCCCTGAATCAGACCAAAAAAAAAAAAAAAAATATATATATATATATATATATATATACATAATCTTAATTCCCCTAAATGACAGTAGAGCAATCTCTCCTTCTCCACAGAGGATACCTTCCAAGACCCTCAATGGATGCTTGAGACTGCAGATAGTACCAAACCCTATATATACTATGTTTTTTCCTATACACACATACCAATGGTAAGGTTTAATTTATAGGCACAGTAAGAGAATATCCAAATTGCCAGCATCACTACTCTTGCACTTTGAGGCCATTATTATGTAAAATAAGAGTTACTTGAACACAAGAACTGGGGTACCACGACAGTCAATCTGATAACCAAGTGAATAAGTGAATAATGTGCAGGATGCGCTGGACAAAGGGATGATTCATATCCCGGGCAGGATGGACCAGGGTTGAGGGAGAGTTCATCACACTTCTCAGAATGTCACACAATTTAAAACTTATGAATTGTTTATTTCTGGAATTTCCCATTTAATATGTTTGGATGGCAGCTGACCACAGGTAACTGAAACCACACAGAGCAAAACTGCAGGTAAGGGGGAACTACTAGTACTGTATTTTCTAACTGAAAGTGCCTGGAAAGCTATGGGGTATACACAAGACATAGAGGTGGGCAAGTCAGCACTGCTCTTGTTTTTTTAAAGTCGTGATTAAGGAAGCAAAATGTTTTCCATGGGTGTATTCCCACTGAGTTCACCTGATGGATTACATCAGTAACACAAAGCATTGTGTGCTTTAATAATTTTCAAGACAGAATGCTACCTAGGTTATGCTGTTTTTGTAAATTCATGCTCTTTCTAGCCATCAGAAGGTCCATTGTTTGATTCCAAAGCAAGAAAATTTTAGTTTTAAGATATCAAAAACATAGAACTCCAAGGAGCATTTAGAATACAAGTAAAATATCCTAGAACAGTGCTTCCCAAAATGTGCTGCACAGAAAACTGTAAGATGCTCCACTGTAAAAATGAGGGATATGCAATCATAGAAGTTTGAGAAACTTGTATGTTACCTTTCTTCGTAGAAATTCACACCATCATGTTCAAAAGTTTGAGAAATGCTCTAATTTTTAAAAATTACTAATGTTTAACACAGCACACTTGATATACCCCCAATATCCAATCTTAATTCCACGACAAGATCCAATGATCGACTATGGAGTAAATCTTTGGGAAAAGTGTCTTTGTCTAGGACTTATCTCTGGACAAGAGGGCAACAGGAAACACACTTCTTTTGCCTCTTCTTCCTGTGGATGGTGAATGAAGTTCATAGGAGAGTGAGAAGGAAATAAAGAGCCTAATGAAAAGGACAGAACAGAAACTGGAAAGGATAGAAGATGGCAAGATATTGCAAGAGAGGTAGAAGATGCACGGTGCTGTTTCCTGAAGGCCAAGATGGTGCCTCAACAAGTAAACATGCAAGTGAAACAAGGACCTCAAAGGAGAGATTTCTGGCCCAGCCCAACCCCTCACAAGGCCTCATTCACCAAAAAGATGTTGGCTAAAGAGACAGTTGACCCAGCGGTTGTAGTATGGAAGACGAGTAGAATGCAAAGCTACAATCGTATTCTAGGCAAATGGGGACATTGCATATGCCTGGATATGCAGTTGAGAAGGGAGAAGGATCTTAAAACTTTGCAGAAGAAAAATATTCTTAGTTTTCTCTCTGGGGAAGGTAATCACTGGCCTTGGTTGCAGGTAGTATATAAAGTAAGAGTCTAAAGTAGAACCAAGGAAGGAAACAGAAAGTGCTCCAGGGTGGGTTAAAAAACAGCCTTGCCGAGCTCCATAGAGCATTAGTATATCAAATGAGCATTCAAGGTCCAGGTCTGTCAATTCCATTCCCTTTAGATAGAATGGGTTCTTAAAAATGCATGTATGCTATATTTAAATGAGGGAAACCTATCAGCCTCTCTTCAGAATTTACAGTTGGAAAGCAGCTGAGGGTTTTTCTTAGTGAAGATGACAAATAGCAGGGTTTGTCATTTGAGATATGCCATTACGTAAGTCTGACTGAAAGGAAAGTGATTTGCGTCAATTAATTGACTACGGTTGAAGTCTGTTCTCATTTCCCCGAAACCACAAGAAACTAGCCTGCAATATTACAAATGGGCTGCAGGCCAAGAGCAAAGAGAAGGGCTTCCTTTAGGGTCTCCAGAGCGGATGTGTTCCTTTCTCCTCTCCTCTCACAGTGAGCTGGGACAGAGCTTGTCTCAGATGAGATGGGGATATGGTTAATCTGCTCACAGGGACGAGAATTTTAACAACAACACAGATGTTTTTTACTGAGCACTTACATGTGCCAAAGGCTGTCCTTAGGATCTGGTACCATTGCTTCATTTTATCCTCAAAACAACTGTATGTGAAGATGGGTAAGTTCATTGTCCCTAATTTATAGAAGGATAAACTAAGCAAAGTGAAGGAATAAAAAAGTAGGAGAAGAGGGCTTCCCTGGTGGTGCAGTGATTGAGAGTCCGCCTGCCGATGCAGGAGACGCGGGTTCGTGCCCCGGTCCAGGAAGATCCCACATGCCGCGGAGTGGCTGGGCCCGTGAGCCATAGCCACTGAGCCTGTGCTCCGCAATGGGAGAGGCCACAACAGTGAGAGGCCCGCATACCGCAAAAAAAAAAAAGTAGGAGAAGAACTAAGAAAAGGAAACCAGAGAAGCACACATTGAACTATAGACTATTCATTCTAGAAAGTACCATGGAAATTATTTAGGCCAGGGGTTCTCAGCCAGGGGCAATTTTGCACCACCCCACACCCTGCCTTGGCTAGGACATTTGGCAAAGACTGGAGGCATTTTTCTTTGTCATAACTGGGCAAGGGGTGGGGAGGAGTTGTTGGCATCTGGCAGGGTACAAGCCAAGAATATTACTAAACATCTAACGATATACAAGGCAAACCCCAAAACAAAGAATTATCCAACCCGAACTATCAGCAGTGCTGAGGTTGAAAATCCCAATTTTAGTACATTCTTTCATTTTACATAGGAAGACACTGAGATCCAAACAGGCTAAAGTCTCACACAGCAGTTTATCGCTTGGGCTCCGTCTTAGGCTGTTGGAGTTGATGTAAGAAAATACTATAAACTGGGTAGCTTATAAATGACACAAAGTTATTTCTCAAAGTTCTGGAGGCTGGGAAGTTCAAGATCAAGGTGTCTGGACATTCCGTGTCTGATGAGAGCCTGCTTCCTGGTTCATATACAGCCATGTTTTCGCTGTGCCCTCACATGACGAAAGGGGCAAAAGAGCGTTCTCAGGTCTCTATTATAAGGGCACTAATCCCATTCATGAGGGCTCTGCCTTCATGACCTAATCACCTCCCAAAGGCCCCACTTCCAAATACCCTCACATTGGGGATTAGGTTTCAACATAAGAATTTTGTAGGGGACACAAATATCCATTTTATCACAGGCTTCAGAATCAGACTTTCTGGAGTCATATCTGTGTGACCTTGGCAATCCTTCAGCTTCTTCAAGTTTCCTTTTCCACATCTGTAAAGTGGGCATAATAGTGGTAAATACTTAACTGAGTTGATATGTTACAGGTAGCACCAAGGCTAGCAACACTGTCAAATCTCAGTCAATGGGTGACTTACCCACTAGTTAGTCCTAACTTGCAGCCCAGATCTACCTCATCATTATAGGGTTTGGAAAGTGCCATCCACAGAAGCTACTCTGAGATACCCACACCTTCTTCTGGTTTAGTCTTACCTTATTTTCCTTCATCAAGCAACAGAACAAAATAATACCCAGCCTGCTGAGCTGAATGACACTCAAGCAAAATACGAGATCCAAGCTAGACCAGTAGAGATCAAGAGAAATGGTGAGAGAGGAAAGGTTACAAAAGATGACTGAAAGAAAAGTGAACAGAGAGGCAACATCCCAGAGAAATTAGAAGCACAATATAGAGAAAAAAAACCACCAGCTGAATCGGGTTACGGTTTACTTCAAGGCAGGGCATGGGGGCACAAATCACCAGGTGCATCCCCTGGTTCTCCTGGGCTTGGCAGAGCCCTAGACAGAATGGATGGAGGCTCTGTGTGCTTAGAAAGAGAAAGCTGGACTCACCATGTAAATAGACACTTACCCAATGGATCAAAGTGCTATTTACCAGCCTTCATGGAGAGAGAGGAAAAAAAAAATTCACTGAGGCCCCCTGGTGGGTGTGCTAAAGCAAATATCTGAGCAACTAACTATTCAAAAGAACACTTCTTAGATCACATGATGAGGCTGCATTTTTCTGGTTACACTGCATCTTACCCACTCCCTTGTGGATGCCAAGCCACATTTCTTCTCTATTAGAATAGAGGCCATTTTTTATTATTCTAGGCAGCTTTGTTAAAGTTTTTTTTTTTCTTTTCTTTTTCTAACTAGTGCTCAGTTTGAGTAGAATACTTTCTGATAGAAAGTCTGAAAGCAATGTCAGGCCTCTGCAGCTGGAACCCTATGTTTCCCCCTCCTCCCCACCCCCTCCCCGCAAAGCAATGCTGAGCACAGCAATTTGAGCCACTAGAGAACTCCTTCCCAATAGTGCTAAGGATGTGATAAGTTATTCAGGGGGGTCTACCCAGAAAATGAGAATAAAAATCTCTAAACCAAACCTCGACAGATACTGTGGCCCTCATGGTGAGGTTTATTTTCTCGAGGTGATTATGGACACAATGAATAGCTAACAGATGTGTATTCCTTTCTTTTGAATTATCAACAGTTGTTTAGAATGCCATTTTCTGCAGAAGGTGGGGTAAGTGCTGCAGTGGGAAAGTGATGGCCTTTTGTAGTACAATCGAGTTTTTAGAAGAAAGCTAAGCTATAAGGCAAGAGAACAGCACAACCACTAGTTGAAATTTCTGTCCCTACATGAATAAGAGATGAAAGAAGATCAGAAAGTAATTCTATCAAGATGTCATCCCTGAAGCATGCCAATGCTGGTACCTTCAGAAGTTTCCATTTCCAGGTAGAGATGTGAACAAAAAGAATCAAGCAAGTAGCTTACACTCGAAGTATTTACAAGTAGCACCAGCTAACACTCCTATGGCGTTAGCAATGAGCTGGGCGCAATGTTAAGCCCTTTACATATATCATCACATTTAATTCTCACAATTGGTAAGTACTACTGTTATCTCATTTTAAAGAAAAGGAGACTGAGGCACAAAGAGGTTAAGCAACGTGCCTCAAGTTACACAGCTAGCGAGAAATTACGGAAGACTTAAGAGCTGGTTGTAAATATCTCTGTTCTCCTTGGAGGCCCATGATAGAACTGCACTTGGGTAGAATCTCTAAGAGCCAGTGTTCGATCCACCAGTTTCTCTTTGCCCTGGCTTGATGATCACTGAGTAGGTATTGGAACGGAGCCTCCATCAGCCTAGGCTTCTGAGTGACTACGATGATGATAGCCCTCCTGCCAACCTGAGTAGGACATTTAGCATGAGCAAAAAACACACCTTTGCTGGGTATGTCAAGCCTCCGCACAGTTGAGGGTTGTCTGGTAATGGCACATACTCCAGCCTGTCCTGGCTGATACAGTGGAAAAGCTTCTATTTGAACCCAGGAGGTCTACCTTCAGAGTCCACATTCTAAACCAGTATGCTATGCTACCTCCCCAGTGTGAGGTATTGCTTCTACCCTTAAAGAGCTTATAATCTGGTGAGAAAATGGGCACACCTGCGGAATTAGCCAAATGAGAGGGCTAAGTAGAACCTGATGGATTTAGAAAAAGAATAGCACAGAGTAAGTGAACGGGAAGTTCAGAGAATGGGAAGATCAGTGTAGCCAGATGTTTTGCCCCAAGCCCATTGGGTTAGAAGGATGAGAGACCCATTCTAATTTTAACTAGAGTCCAAAGAGGAACTTGGTGTTAGGTTATAAATCTCTTGGAATCTAAAGCAGGAAAACAACTGAACAACAGGAGAACAGCTGAGCCTCCTGTGAGCTAAGAGCAGACCTGAAAACTCAGTAATATTAGGTCATTAGCTGGAAGTGCTCAGATTTAGCAAAACTAGAGACTTTAAAGCCATGATCTGAACCTCCAAGCTCCACCCGATCTTAGACGTGTTACTTTACTTCCTGGAGTAAAAAACTGGATATACTGATACTTATGTCATACGTTTGGTGTGAAGATTATGTGAACCGACACATGTAAAGTTTTCAGCCCAGTGGCACGTAGTAGGTATTAAGAAATACTAGGTCTCTTCCTAGTCTCCTCTTTCCTTTGATGAGGATTCCCTTCTGCTGAGCTGAGTGGTGTCGCATACCTATGTGCCATACTGCTCTCTGGACAGATGGACCAGCTGCAATTTAGACTGCTAAACAGAACCCCCGGTGCTAAACTGGACGCCCCTCAGGCCTCAGTGGCCTTTGATCTCTCCAGAGTGCTACATCTTCCCCAGACAGCCACTGTGCCTCTCCATCACTCTGGAATAAAAGAAGGTCAGAGCAGGGCCCCACACTATTGCAGGCGACAGATTATCCCCACACTGCAATTTGGCTCATTCCCCGTTATGACAACGATGGTAACAAGAGCTGAAAATGGCACAACGCAAATCCCTTCTTGAGACCAAAATGGTAATCGAAATGGGAAATTTTACAGGAGCTGTTATCCCTAGAACAGCCTTCTCATTATAATTGTGTGGACATTTCTTTTTCTTTGTTTCTTGATTTTTATAATCTCGTGTTCAGATTTGGTATTGGCAGTCAGTGCAAACTGTCTGGGCAGTCAGGACAACAGTGATGGTCGTCTAGTAACAAAGCTGCACAATTTGAACAGACCAAGGCAACAAATGCAAAAGATAGTTTCCTTCGCAGAATTAACTCTCCTACGTTATACTTTTGACATATTAAGGAATAAAAACACTCAAACCAAGATCCTAGTGAATAAAATTTTCGTCTCATGAGACAGACATTCTGTTAAAGCAGTAATTCTCAAATGGGAGCAAACTTGCATACCCCACCCCCAAGGGACATTTGGCAATATCTGGAGATATTTGTCATTGTCACAATTGGGATGGGGGTGCCACTGGCATCTAGTGGGCAGAGGCCAGGAATGCTGATAAACATCCTACAATATACAGGCTAGGCCCCCTCAACAAAGAATTATCCCACCCAGAAATGTCAATAGTGATGAGACAGAGAAACTTATATTAAAAGAACTCACTTCTTGCTTTGCTTAAATCCAGTACCTTAACATTTAATTATTAAATGCTTTTGCATCATTTCCTTGGGACTTATCAGAGGAATTTTTGTTTAAAAAAGAAAACAGATAAAATGAAAACTTGTAAAGTGGAACTAAAAAATTAAATCTCAAACTTTTTAGAAGTCTATATGAGTCAGTGTAAGTAAACATTATAACTATACTCACTATTTTGTAATAACCTATAAGTGAAAAGAATCTGAAAAGGAATACACACACAACTGAATCACTCTGCTGTACACCTGAAACTAATACAACATTGTAAATCAACTATATTGCAATTAAAAAAATAAAACTGTAACCGAGCAAGACCCTATGGGGCCTTCCCGGAACAGGGCTACCCCCATGTCCTCTGCCTGCCTTTTGTCTGTAGAAGAACTTTCACCAAAGAATAAATTGAATCAGAGAAGTGAGAAAATGCAGAAAGAAAGGAAGACAGTCAAGCAAGGCAAAATAATAATAGTTTAGCCAGTAAACAAAGTCAAGGACCTTTAGTTCCTCAAGGGCTATAGATAATATTCTGAGCCATGTCCTTTGAGCTGTTTTGCAGATACTGAACCCCCCACCAGGTGGAAGAAGCTAACTGTCGGCTGCCCACAAGCACGTAGACCCTAGAGCAGTTGGAACCAGAAGGCTGATGATGCTGGCTCCCAATTACCTCACCACCAACCAATCAGAAGAACGTCCACAAGCTGACCACACAGCCCACAACCCACCCCCCGCCCCCACCCCATCTTTAAAAACCTCTCCCTGAAAGCTTTTGAGGAGTTTGGGCCTTTTAAGCACTAGCTGTCCTGGGCTCCTTGCTTGGCGCCTGCAATAAACGCGGCACTTTGCTTCACCACAGCTCAGTATCAGCAGATTGGCTTTACTACACGTGGGAAAGTGGACCCAAGTTTGGTTCGGTAACCAAATTAAATTAAATTAATAAGTAAATAAATAAAGCAATATCCCCTGGGGGGGGGAGAAACAACAACATTAGTTACCTTTTTCATTACCATACTCATAATTCCTAACACTCGTACCCCACTTTAAATAACACACTCAGTTTAGATTGTCTCACCTGATTATCACAAAAGCCCCGTGGGGTATATATAAAATCATCTACAACTTAAAAGGAACAGAGCAAGACTCAGAGGGGTTAAGTACTTGTTCAATGAAACACGGATAACAAGAACAGCCTGGGACAATGGGAACAGCAAATGTTTGGGATCAGAATTCTGATCTTCCTAAAGTCTATCATTGGGCAGCCATGCCTCACTGCTAAACCTGGGCTCTCCCAGCCATATAATGGGAGTGATAATAGCTAGCTCAGGGGGTCACCATAAGGATTGAATGAGGCCATGGATTTCAAATAAAGTACTTCACGTGGTGTGAAACAGACACAAAGGTGGCAGAGCACCAGGGCCTGAGCCAGATATTCCCACCCAAATCCAGTGTGATTTCCTCCATCCCACAAGTGCCCACCAAGTGTTTATAACTCCACAGACATTTGAGGTCACTCATTTTAGCAGCAAATGTGTACAGCATGCCTGAGGAAAAAGAAAAAAGAAACACCTTAAAATCACTTAGAACTCCTGCACTTTCAACTACATTGTTTAAATTGCTAGGAGATTTCTTTCTCAGCCAGGACAAGATAAGCAGAAAGTCTCCATTTTTCATGATTGAATAGTGTGCGTTTTGTGAGTGTTGGGCCGTAGGGGGCGGGGAGAATGAAAGCATCTCAAAACAGCCCAAAGCAAAAAGGGACATAATCATCACCACTGAAATGAAAAGAACACGTTTTGATTTGTCCCAAGGAATCTCAGGCCAACAAAGTGTATCTTTCTCAAGCATCCAGCAAATCTTTTTGGGTCTGAGTCAAGAAGAAGAGAACATTGAAAAGAAACATTGACCTAGTAATTCCAATTCCACTTCTGGGAATTAATCCAAAGGAAAAAACATTGGCCTATGGGACTTCCCTGGTGGTGTAGTGGTTAAGAATCCGCCTGCCAATGCACGGGACAGGGGTTCAAGCCCTGGTCCAGGAAGATTCCACATGCCGCGGAGCAACTAAGCCCGTGTGCCACAACTACTAAGCCTGAGCTCTAGAGCCCGCGAGCCACAACTACTGAAACCCGTGTGCCGCAACTGCTGAAGCCCATGTGCCTACAGCCCACGCTCTGCAACAAGCCACTGCAATGAGAAGCCTGCGCACTGCAGCGAGGAGCAGCCCCCACTCACCACAACTAGAGAAAGCCCGCGCACGGCAATGAAGACCCAATGCAGCCAAAAATAAATTAATTAATTTTAAAAAACCATTGACCTAGTAATTCCAATTCTACTTCTGGGAATTAATCCGAAGGGAAAAAAAATACATACATACATTTTTATAACTAATATACAAATTGTAGTATCATCCATATAGCTCTATAAGTTATAGAACCTTTTATAAATATGAAAAAGTGAAACCAAACAAAATATTCAACAAAAGGAGAATGGTTAAGCAGTCATTAAAAATTATGGGTGTTAAGGGTAGTTGTAACAACACAGTTAATGCCTGCTATAATAGCAGTTAGGAAAAAAGCAGAAACAAAACTACAGATACAAAATAAATTCAATTTTGTTTTTTTGAAAGCCTCAATAAACTAGTAGGAAACAGTCTAAAATGTTATAGTAGTAGGATTATGAATAATTTTTCATCTTTCTTATTTTTTATTTTATCAGCTTTATAAAGTGAGCACATACCAATGTTATAATAAAAACAGAAATAAATATAATGATGAAGTTCAAAGCACTTGAAAAAAAGGAATTACTTTGGAAGTGTATATAGAATTTTCTGTGGAGAATTTGCTACTGAAAATAAAATAGTTCAGTAAGGCAGGGGAAAGAATAACTTGATTGTTACACCATTGCAAAGCCCTTAAGACCAAATTCCTCTCAGCCCATCAATTTCACATTGATTTCATCTTGACATGTAACTTGCCCCTCAGTTCTACAATAAAAGAAACCATGCAATATCAATGGTGACTTCTAGAGGACACATATACACATGTTGATTGAAGATTAATTTATCAGCAGCGTGGCTCATCATCAATATGCTGCCTTTGGTGTGAGACAGGTCAGATGACCTAAACGATTGTTAAAGAAAACTACTTTGAGCTGGCTCTGGGTTTCTAGAAAATAAGAGTTACTCTGAAGTGAAAGCATAGAGGATGCTCTGGTTTGATAATATATTTTATTATGGAGCATCACAATCTGAGTAAGAGATTATCTGATGGTCTGAAATGCCACTGAAAGCTACCATTTGTATGAAGTTTGGTGATATCTGATTCTAAATAAAGGAAAATCTTTCTGGATGGCAGTGTACTACCTGGCGGCTTGACCTATGTCCCATGAAATGTTGACTTTTTCCCCTTTTTCTTTTCCTTTGCACACAACGGCCCAGCAAAACTTTCAGTAGCATATGACCTTTGGGGGAAACAGATTAAAGAGATTATTTAATCAAATGATTCTCAGGGCTCCCTCTAGAGTTAGGCATGTAAACAGCTCTGAGCTGAAAGTTCAGTTTAAAAAGAATATAGATTCATAGCAACAGAAACATGAAGACCACCATGACAAGAACAGACTTAAAAGTCACTTTTTAATCAGTTTAATGAAAACGTTTAATTGGTCCAAAATACCTAACCCTTGCCATGGTTGTGTAAAAGACTGCTTTGGGCAGTCACAACTACCTCACTTTCTGCCAGCTACTTCGCCGCCCAGAAAAGTCATTTCTATAATATGTAAACTTATCCTCCCCCAGTTGTGCCCAGTTTTTTCAACCAAAGATGGACATCCGACCAAAGTTAAGTCAATCAGATACTCACCTTATGAATCTGGAATTGAGATCGAAAGGTCACCTGTCAGTTGCTGCAAGTGGCCTTAGGAACTGATGGATGCAAATACAGTCATCTTCCATGTGAATGAAAAATCAGGAAGAGCTGAACCAAAGAAAATGGAAAGAAGAGAGATGTGTTGGAGTTGGAGAAGCCTCAATGCAAAGATCCCTCTTCCGTGCCTGAGTTCTGAACCAAGCAGGAGACGCAGGATACATGTGGAAATCAAAGTATCCCCCTTTATTTGTGATACAGTTTAGCGATCGCAGCTTTAGGTATATGGCAAAGTTGGTTTCCCAGTTCATAACCTCAGATTAAGCAGACCTACCCTTCCAGTCACAGTAAAAGGACCACCACAGGTTTTCCCTACAAGCACCTTTCAGGCATCTTAAAACATATGGGATGAAGGAGCAGAGCAGAGTGTGCTCAGCAAGCAGATAGATCCCAAAACGAAGGGAAAGGATGAGTCAAATATGCCCAGTTTATTCTTCCAAACTCACCAATTAGATAAGTCATCCTTCCCCAAGGAGGAGTGAGTGAGGGGGTAGAAAGGAGCCAGGAGTCCTACGCTAACAAAAGTCTTTCCACGTGGGAACATGCTGATTGGGGGGAAAAGTGGTTCTACCCTAACATGACGATAGCTGGAATGAGGGCATGGATGTGATTCCAGCTGGGCTGCCCTTGGATCCCATGAGATACCCTAGTATCCTTCTTGTAAATGTCCCTTTTGCTTAGATCAACTTGAGTTGATTTCTATTACTTATAATCAAAATCATCCAAAGACAACTATTGTGCTCACATTGGACTGCAGAAGGATAAATGCCAGTGCTAGCCTAGCTGCAGAGTTAGTTCTATTCACTCCACCTTTTGTTTTCATTTTAAAGGTGAGAAGATTAGACCCACAGAGATAACGTATATATGGCTCCAACACCACTTGCTTTGGGCTTTAATTAGTACCATCAGTTGAAAGATAGAAGAAACGTTGAGTCTCAGAAAAACTCTCTCATTTATGGCCCATCAGTTGTGTTACATTGAGCAGGAACAACCACAGAAAAGAGTTGATGAGGCAGAAGCCCTGAGCACAAGATCTTCGGGTATCAGGAGGCTGAGATGTGACAGCACATCAGAGCTCCAATGGGCCCATGCAGGGGACACTGGTGAGCCACTCCATTGCTCCTTCAGGATGGAGGCATTTATTCCTCAGCTGCTAGTACTGTTGGCATCTGACAACTCACAGCCCAGTCCTGTGTCCTTCCCTGCCATTCCCCCTTATTAAAAGAAAGCGGCTTCCCTCAAGTATATGCCCCTTCTTCAGGAGGAGAGTGGGGCAGACAATGTCCAGTGATTGTTGGAGAAGGGGTACAGAGGTCTGGCCTCCTTGCCTCAATTCCAGAAATTTCTGAAGAGCCATCCCAGATTCAAAGGTCCCCCTGGGATATACTGAAGCCTCTTTTGTGACTGCTTCACAGTTCAACCTCTCCCTTTGCCTAATCTTACTTCCCTCACTCCCTTCCAGATTTGTTCCCGAGACTACTCCCCCCACAAATCAATTTCCTGAATGTAAATCTCTGCCTCAGAGTCTCTCCCCTGGGGGACTCAATCTGTGACAGTCCAGATGTCAGAGATAATAAGATCTAGGGCAGCACAGAACTACAAAACCTTCTGCAGCAATGGAATATTTTATAGCTGTGCTGTCCAATATGGTAGCCAATATGTGGCTGCAGTGCTACTGAGAAAATAAATTCTTAATTAGATTTAATTAATTTAAATTTTACATATCTATATCTGGTTAGTGGCTACCATACAGATCCAGAATGTCAGGATGAAAACTAGAAATTCAGTGGCACGCCACGGTCATACCAAAAGTCTGTGGGAAAGAAATCAAACATGGTGGGAAAGGGTAACTAGGTGTTGGACACATAGGAGGCAAAGATCCATGTTTTGACGATAACAATAAGCATAATAATAACTACTGAGCACCTAGGCTAGGTAATATTATCCCCATTTTTCAGATGAGGAAAATGTGGCTCAGAACTTGTGCAAGATCTTGCATGTAATAAATAGGAGAGCCAGAATCTGAAAATGACTCTAAAGTTTATGCTCTTTTTAAAATGCTCAAAATGGAATATGTGAGAGCAAAAGCAGCAAATCCAGCCCATCAGTGGGCAGCAAATACCTGCACATATCCTTAAGCCTTCTTACCTCACTGATGATTCCTACTGTGCATAATTATGTAAGAGGAGTTATGGAGGACGAGCTGCAGTCATCCAGTGAGTCCCACCCATCACCTGTTGAATATCTACCATGTGCTGGGTGCCTAAAACTGCTGATAATGAGATAAATAAGAGATTAAGACAATGACTATCAGTGATGGTAAAGTGTGGCCACGATTGTGTTCTCCCTGCTGACTGTTCTCACGGCAGAGCCCTGAGGCGTAGTCATTGCTCCAATACACTGCAGGATGGCGCAAACACTGCTGAGGCTGTGGTTTGACATCCCCATACTCTTTCTTATCCTGGAGAACTGGCTGCCCCTTTGCACAGGAGTGACCACTGACGAGGGAGGAGGCAAATGTTCACAGAAGCAGCTCCAAGGCGCACCGTTCACGTTACATTACATTCAGTGTGACTGGTACTCCTGCCACTGCAACAAGTGGCCCTGCACTAACCTCTCTCTCTTCCTGCATGATTTTCCCAGGACCCACTCTGGTTCCTGTTTGACTTTTTCAAAAGGGTAAAGAGGACTCCTGGGCCTATCTCAGCAAATTATCAGCAAAAGAAGATGTGACCAAAATAGAAATGTCCTTGAAGCTTGGAGCAACCTAAAAAGAGAAAGTGGAAGTCAGAGGTTTGAACTGTTTTGCTTCTCCCAAAGAAAGCTTCAGCCCTTAGCATCATGGCTCTGAGCTCCCTGTGCAGGTTGATTCTGGGCCAATTATACATACAGTAGTCTGGATCCTCAAGGAGCTCACAGCCAAGGGAAGAAGACAGCAATAAATGAGTGCTCTACCATAATAACTTCTATGGGAAAGGGGTGTACAGATGCTGGGGGGAACACAAGGAGGGATGAGTCAGAGCTTCCCAGGTGCTTTCTATTATGGCCTTGTTTTCACTAAGGTTACAGAGTTACACATGAGAGCTATTGAACAATGAACTACTGAACACATGCATGATCCATGGTGTGTTTGTGAGATGCTCCCAGCCATCAACCCCCAGGCAGGGAATCAGCACTTCTTGAAGAGGGACCAGCTTAGTCAATGAGTTTTTTGCCTCTGATCCAACCTGAGCCATCTATCAACCAAGTGAAGAAAAAATGAGATGTAGGTTTCAGGTTTCCATGCCATATCTAAGTCCATGCTAGAGGCCTACACTCTCCGTTCTCCAAGCAGATTAAGGATATGTGCAGAACAAGAGATGGCCAAAAAGGTACCACAAACCTCCTTGAAGTCATTAATCATGAATTTGGACAATTCCAAAGCTGACCTTAGAGCACCTGAGGTCAGTGCTACATTTTCCAGATCATCTTCTACATCCATTATTCATGAGGAAAGACTTGAATATGGATTCGAGGCAAAGACGGTTCTATTCATCACTGTATTATCAGTGCCTAGCATGCCAGGTACCCAGTAGGTGCTCACTACGTATTAGCACTATGTATATCCTCCTTCTCCATACAGCAGTTCAGTAATTTCAACAAACACTTATAGAATGCCTACGTGCCCAGCTTCCTTCTAAGGACTGGGAAAAAAAAAAAAAGATAAATAAGACACATTAGCCCTTTGCTCTCCATTGGCTTACAAAAGGATTGCATTGCTGACTGAGTGGTTCAACGGGATCAGGCTCAGAACCACAAATAAACTCTGAACAGAAGCCTCCAATCAACTGAATCCAAAACATTGGATTTGAGATATAACCAAAGGATACTGACCAGGCATATGGCTTGGATTTCTTAAGCACACTGTATGCACTGTCTTAATATACCTATACTAATTTATTTCTTCATATATCCACCGCTGCCCTGGCTCCTTTCTGAACAATGAAGTCCAGGATGAAGCCGCTGTCTCTGGCCATAGGATCTATGGAAACGCACAGGGCTACCCAGGGCTTGAACTGACATCCTTCCTTAGCATCATGCTTTCACCAGCTGGGCACACCCAATGCAGATGTGCCAAAATGGATTAGCTATCATGTTGACACAGCTTTATTGTAAGTTCTTCAGCATAACATAGAATTGTCCTTCCAAGTTGAAGGCAAACAGCATTGCAAAGGACAACTTACCTTCTGCATTTCCTGACATTGTGAGCGTCTGTATCTCCAGATTAACATTACAGAGGTTACAGAGTTTGTTTTTCCCCACTGGGCAGTCTGGTCTGTAAGTCATGCTATTTGTATTTATTTGCCCCTAATTGTCCAAAGGAAACTGTCCTTGTCATTGGAAAGTTAGGATGAGTGGTCATACAATGGCAGAACACAGGCAATCACAAACAGGGAAGCAAAAACTAGCAACAAGATGAATGTGCCGGAAGCAAGCGTAACAAAAGAGGTGGCAGTGAGCACGGGCCATTGTTTCAGCCACGGAGCCAGTGCCTCTGCGCATAAATGCTCAGCTTTAGAGGGAGAGCTGGAAATAAGTTTATACCCAAGGCAAAACAGACTGTCAAGTCACCTGGAGGCCAGCAGAGGAACAGGTGAGAGGGGGCTGGAAGTGATTGGCAGGGGCGACTTGGCATTTGCTGCATCACGTCCCAGCCTGTCTAGTCTCCTCAAGGAACACAGGCCTCTTGACCACAAGCCAGTATGGAAGGACCTTCTGGCTTGCCTCTCCCCTGTGCCTCCCATGTCCTAGATTAAATGCAGGGATCACGTATAAAATAGATGTGCCAAGACTCAGGGCTCAGGGGTACACGTGACACGCAACAGCAGTGGTTCTTGTGCTCTTTTTCCCCATAATGCCCCCCCAAATTGCAGCTGCCGAAATTTAACTTGTTTTAAAGCTGGAGCAACTTTGATATTTTCTTAACACAGGCAGGCGCTTCATTAAAGCCCTATAGAGTATACCAGCTCTGATTCCCCTAGGGTGAGCTGGATGAGATCCAAGCCAGGACACCAGACACACAGAGCCAAAATTATACAGGCAGGGACGTAAACCTCATTATCTTCCCAAGACACAATTTTACTTGCTTTAGTTAATTGTCGTGTTCGTGCGGGGAGGGGAGTCACCTCTTCGAAGATGTTTTCAAGGGACGTGTATTGGTCCGGAGTCTGTGGGCCACTGTCCATATCAGAGGCTCATGGTCTAACTGGAGGCCCAAAGGTGACATCTTACAGGAACAGTATTTCCTCCAATGTAGGTGGAGGCAATGGAGCAAATTCTGGGTCAGTGAAGGGAAAATTGTGTTCCCACCAAATAGGTCATGCAAAACTGATTCCTCTGGGAACTATAATTTGTCCTATTGGAGTTAGAATTATTTGACCTTCAGCTTGTTTAAAACCAAGGGACAGCATTTGGGGGTGGGGGGGCGGGAGGAGAAAAATGCTGTGAAGTTATTGACACGCTCCCAGGACTTTAAGCTGTTTAGTATTTATATGAAGAGTTGAGTCTCTTCAAAAACGTATGATTCCATGCAACAATCCCCAGTTCATTTGTTTACTCATTCACTTATTAATTCTTTCAACAAGTATTTATTTTGTATGTGCTAATCATTGTGCTCGGCCCTAGAGATATGGTAATAAACAAGACAAGTATGGTTCCTCTTCTTTTATAGCCTAACCAGTTAAACATGTAATAAAGCATGATTTTTTTTTTTTAATGAAAGAGTGTGTGCAGGGAGCAATGAAGGCATACAGATGAGAGCCCTAACCTATTTAGTGGAATCTGGTGGCCTTCCCCAAAAAACGTATCATCAAGCAACCTGGGTTATGCTGTGGTAATTAACAACTCACAATCTCAGAGAATTAAAACAACAAAAGTTTATTTCTTACTAACCCTAGATGTCCACTGCAGTTTTTGAGGGGCTTCTGCTAATCATGGTGACCCAGAGACCCAGGTGATAGGACAGCCATCACCTCCAATGGCAGTAAATGCTAAGACACAGGAACAAATTGAGCACTGAGGGCCTGGCACTAGCATTCAAACAGTCCACCTGTATACCACGCATCACTCTGCTCACTCCTCATTGGTCAAGATGGATCATGTGGCCCCACCCAACTAGGAAGCGCAGTCCTCCTAGGGGCTCAGTAATGACTTGCATAACAAGTAACAACTTAGCCCAACCATGAAATCAGGGTACTAGTTAGTCCCATGAAGTGAAAGAGGAGGTCGGGGCAAAGAATTCCAGACATATTCTAAGGCAATAACACACGTGAAGGCCAACTAATTTTTTCCAGGAGTGCATTTCCCTTCTGTAGAGACAATTAATTGTATGTGTGCATCTATACTAGACTGTAAGTTCACAAATCCATACTTCCTAGCACAGTGCCTGGCACAAAATAGGTACCCAATACTGGTTTGGAAATAAGGAAAACAAGATTACCTTGAGCTCAGGTCAGGAATATGCAAAGTTCCTGATAGCACCATAACCACCTCTAGGCCAAAACAGGACCCGCTTGAAGAATTTCCTGATCTGCCTCCATCCCACTCCCTCTCAGAGAGGACTGAATCCCTTCTCCCTTCTTTCCCCAACTATACACTATATAGGTAAGTTCACAGGACCAGCAATACCTTTTTCCTGCCTATGTTTGTCTCTCGTCCTACCAGACATAGAGGGAAGTGCCACATCTTATTTATCTGGGCAGTGTGTAGACCAGTGCCTGACACAAGGTAGGGGTTCAATAAATATCTATCGAGTAATCGAATGGATCTGAATTAAAAGGTATCAACAGAAGGGTGTTGGCTAGCAATGGGAGCGTGGGAGCATGAGGGAAGTTAGATGCTGTCTGACGGAAGTCAACAGACTGAAACAAACGCCCTGGTTCAGTGACAGGTACGTCTCCCCAGGAGAGCTGGATGCTGCAAGTTATGGCTCACAGCCTGGTTTGAAATGGATTTAAAGCACCCTAGTAACTTCCTATGCTTACACATGCCATTCAAGGCAGAACCTGCTGTCAGCTTACATGTACATCCTGGTCTCTCCCCCACACTGTTTTCTCTCCTCCTATTCCGCCAGAGGCCAATCCAGTGTTCACCACACTAGCATCCATCTTGCCTTTGTATAATACTTGAACTTCGTAAAATGATTTCACGTTTCTTATTCCACCATGCAGAAAGGCAACCTTTGTGGCACTCACCCATAAATAATGCTTTGATGTCATTATCAGAGGAACAGAAAAACTAGTGTGCTGTTTTTCACCTCTCTTTCAGGTTTGATTTTGCAGAGTAGCTTAGATACTGTTTAGTCTCCTCTTTTTCCCAGCTCTACTGGCCTCAGCAACTGCCTGAAACAGCAGGGCTCCAGGCAAATATTCAGGCTGGTGACCACAGAAATGTGAACAGAATGCCAATTTCCATGCATTTGAGGTGAACATTGAATTGCATGCTCTACCAGGAGACCTGACCCCTTGGCAGCAAAAGCAGCCTGTTTGTCACCACAGTTGCTCAAGGAAGGGCTTCTGAGCTGCAATTTTTCACACCATTAATGCATTGCTTACACCAAGGAGCACAGCTGGCAATCCTGGGGTTGCATTAGAGGCTTTGGTGAGAAGCCTGGAGTCCTCTCATCAAGAAGAAAGTGAAAGGTGATTACCGGGACTCTACTGGCTAACTCTGCAGGGAACCACCACTATTTATGTGTTTACCAGAGCCACGCTTCTGACCGTACTGGGACCCCTGACAAATGGAGGGATTTTTGCATTGCTGTACTTCAGTGGGACTAAGAGGATGTCAAAGTCAGCTTTCGATGCCTTTCCTGATGACCCATGCATAACAGCTTCCTGTGTATAGGCCTCAAGTATCCGGGACTCACTTTGCAACTGATACTTGCAACTTTCTGGAAATGCTAGTCATTGGAGAACGCCAAACGCCCTGAATTTCTACCATGAGCCCTATGGTATTGTTAGTGGTTAAGAGGATTTCCTTTCTAGTTATAGAAAGGAAACTGTCTGGATTCAAATCTGGGCTCCTCCACTTTCTAACTGTAACTTCAGATGAGTTACCCTCTCAAAGCCTCAGCTTCCTTAGCTTTAAAGTAGGGATCATAATAGTAACTACTTACGGTGAAGAGTAAAGAAGAAAATGAATGTACAGTGACAGGCACCATAAATGATAACTATTTTTTTTACTTGGTGTTTCTTTCTAGGACCCATGATAGGGTTTCACAAGATAGTAGAAAGAGTAATAGGTAGACGTTATGGGAAAAGAGATTTTTTAGTAAAGTGTCCCTTACCAGGTGTCAAGCACTGCCCTAGAAGAAAAGGCATGCCTTCAATAAACACATATCAAGGACACATGTAAGAGGTACCAGGCTCCAGGTAGATAAGTTGCCTGTCACTGCATGCATTTAGGTGTGGGATGGGCAGCCACATGGTGAGAGCAGAAGCCGGCAGTGTGCATCTTCCACCCCAGAAAAGCTTGAAGCTGAGTGAGCTATTCTAGGGGAGCGGGAGTGTTAATCAGATTCCGAGGCTGAATAATCAACTTGCACCCGCTTGAATCGATGCAAAATTGCGTGTGGGTCCCTTCATTCTGATAGGTGTCTATACTAATAAAGAAGGATAAAAGAGAAGGGGGAGGGGAGAGCAGCAGGAAAATTACATAATTGCCTACTCCAAATCGCTGGAAAGTCTTACCTGAAGGCACATACATCATAATTAAGGCCTCCAGGTTCCATTTAAGAAAATGCTGGAACAGCTCAATTGCTTTGCTCCCCGGTACTCTTAGAATTTTTTCTTGCTGTTGCCATTATTATTTTACTGAGAAGTGTTCATCATTAGTGTAGGCTCTTCAGCATCACAATATGGAAGGGAAACCGCCTCAGCTCCTGGAGCTTCCTTTTCCATTTATATCGACACTTGAAAGGAGAGGTGGGCACAGAAAAGGTGGTGGGAGGGCAGGGACGCTGGGTAAACACACAAGTCGCATTCATACAGTGAGCAGCGCTGCAAGCAAGCACAACCTTTTCCATCTGACGAGTTCCCAACGCCCTCCCCCGAGGACACAGAGAACCTGGGAAGTGAGCAGCTGCTGGCTGAGGAGGTAGCGAGCCAAGCTGACAGCCGAAGCAGAGCATGCGGTTAGTGGGTGAGAACGTACCAGGGGAAGAAAACTGGCAAAGGAAGGACAGACTCAAAAAGGCCCACAAGTTACATTCTGAGAACGCAGCCCACCCCAGTAAGCATGCTACAGTATGCTCCCAGATGTCTCCTTTGCGTTATTCATCTACAGCCTCGGTTCTCAAACTTGCACATGCCTGGGAATCACCTGGAAACCTTGCTAAAATGCAGATTCAGAGATTAGGTATCCGTGGAGCCTGAGATTCTGCCTCTCTGCTAAGCTCCCACCTAAGAGATGCAGACACTCGATCTACAGAGCACACTTCAAGTAGCCACTACTGAATCGGGAGGTAGCAAACTGCCGCCTGAAGGCCAGCTCTGGCCAGTTACCTGCTTTTGTAAATGAAGTGTGATTGAAATGCAGCCAAGCCCAATCGCTTACATGTTGTCTAGAGTTACTTTGGCACTGAGAAGGAAAGAGGAGAGTAGCTGTGACTGAGAACTTATGGCCCATAAAGCCTAAAAGAGATTTACTATCTTGCCCTTTACAGGAAAATGTTCTGACCCTGTCCAAGGGGATACTGGCATGGAAACTAAATAAAAAATGTGAAATCGTGTTGTGTTAGGCTGAAGAAACTTGTATTATGAATTTCAAAAAATTAGAGAAAAGTTCTCTCCTTGACAACAAAAAAACCAATCATTTTTATGGAGACTTAGAGGAGATTTGCAGTCTGTCTGTAAAGAAATTGAAGGAGAAAAAAATTCCAGAATTACACAGTTCTAGACAAAACACCCTGGTCCTTTAGAAATGGTCTATAAGATGGAAAAGAAGAACTAGTAAAATCTTGTGTGTTGTCCAAAGTTGATCATCAGTTAGGTTCAGAAACACAAAAGTTTATGAAGCCATCTTAGATCAGTTGAAAATAACATGCTTCTGCTCTTCTCTACTTCATCATTGGGGTTTTTTTTTTGCCATTTTAATTTTTATTGAATTACAGTTGACATACAACATTGTGTTAGTTTCAGGTGTAAAACACAGTGCATCACGGGTTTTTTAGCTGCTAAAAGAGTTCTTTTTCTTTAATGGGGAAACAATAGCAACAATTTAGTATTAATTTCACATGACAGCATCTTTTCAAAATTATTTTCACTTGCAATATAACATGTGATCTTCACATTAATCCTCCTTATAGGTAAACTAATTCAGTTTGATGCAAACAAGCAGTGATGTAAAGTCTTCTCTCAGTGAGCTCACAAACAGACAGTTGTAGAAATAAACATCAACATGGTTTAATAAATGCTAGTAGAAGGGTAGAAGGGACACAGATATGGCTCAGAGAAGGGCATGGGCTGCAGAGGGCTGCCATTTCAGAGTTCACCTTATAGGTCTTTAAACTGAGGGAGGAGCTTATAAGGAATGAGACGATTGCCACCACAAAAATGGTAACAAACCAAAATCTGAAAGAAAAAGAAATGTCAACCGTAGCATTATACAGAGAATATTCTTATGAGGTAGAAATTCTCCTCACATTGGAAATAAGAAAACTGAGGCTCAGAAGCAAGAGATTAATTACTGAAGGTAGAATTCATACTAAAGTCTTCTAACTCCAAACATTGGTTCTTTCTACTACTATATTAGCTTTTCAAAGACAATTTTTTTTCCAAGGGTGATGATGAGATAATATGGGATTATAAAAGTTATGATGATAATGATGACCAACATTTATACGTGTTTTCTTTGTGCCAAACCCCCTCTTTCAAAGAACTAGCACCAAGAGATGGATGTTATATATGAATAGATTTTAGCTCAATGTAATTAAAATCTTTCAAATCTTTGGAGCTGTCCAGCAAAAGAAAAGGTTATATCATTAAATAATGAGCTCTCTCTTTCTTTAAGGGAAAAGTACCTACAATGAAGCTGAATTCACAAGTGGTTTTGCAATAGAGACTGCTCTGTGTTGGCTAAAAAGTCTAGAATCCCCTCCAAATCTCTATCTCCTCCCAAAAGGCCACGGAATTTCCAAAGGCCACATAGTTATTCAGTGGCTCAGCCTAAGCTAGAACCTACATTTCCCACTTCTCTTTCCTCTCCCTCCCCCTCCAATGGGACTATTAATATCAGATGTAAGTGATGGGATGACTGAGGAAGAACCTAGCATTGACCCAGTGGTGTGTTCCTAAATGTTTGACAACTGTCTCCAGGGAAAAAGAAACGGCCCTGATTTCCACTGTTTCTTGATTTCCACGGTATAAATACTCTCACCATGGCCAATTTCAAGCTACAGCACGAGGCACTGAATTTAGAATGGGAAAAACTGCAAACATTCAGCATGCTTGTGAGCTGGTAAGTACCAGCTCCGTTACTAGCCCTCTAAATGCAAATGGGGGTTCCTCTTCATGTAGAATAAAAGATCACTATCCTTTTACATAGAGGTACCCAGAAAACCAAACTATGATTCTCTCTGGGTAAAAGATACACACACACACACACACATACACACACACACACATATATGTGATTTTTCAAGTCTATATTCTTTTATTCGCATTCCTGAGTCATTCACCTCTCTTGGGTCCCTCTAGTTGCCTTATGAGTAATATTTGAAAGGTTATAGAAATGGTCAATTCACTGAAGATAAAAATGGTGTCCTCTGATATTAAAAGGTTTTCAAAACAAGGGTTTTTTTGTACAATAAAACTTATCATGGCACAAAACCATTGACACACTAACCATATAGAATAGTTTATTGCCTGCCACTGCAAGCTTTTCTTCGATTTTGGTTTTGTACCCAAATTTTTAATGATTTTGGGTGGTGATTATTTTCATGCAAGTTATAAGAGGACGTGATATAATTCTGGGAATATGTAGAGACTCTATGTCTTCATTTGCCTTTGGAAAATGAAGTGAAAATACTGCTACTTAAATAAATAAACTCTAACATCTGAAAAAAAAAAAAGAAGAACGTAGCATTGTATTCCCAGAAGTGAAATGGAGGTCAGTATAGACAATAATATATAAATAGTCATAATTCTCAGTGGAACCCTATGAGGGCCTTACTGAGCCTCATTCGAGCAACTGGGGGATTTCCTTATTTCCTCAGTCAAGACGATAACATTGTCCAATTACTTTTTTGTTCCAGTTAGAATTGTTCTTGAGTTTTCAGGTACCACTCAAATAGCATACATTATGCTTAGGCCATATTTGCTACTTTTTTCTAATTCAGATACCATTACACATAGCTTCCTATATCACAGTGATTTAGCTATGAAATATGTATGAGGAAGCTAAGTGAGTATGAAACAAGCTACAGTGAAACCCTAGGGGATGATGTGGTCTTTTATTATACAGCATATTGTAATATTTTACAATACCAGTGATTTGGTCACGTGTTTTCTTTATGGAATGACCTATCAACCCAAGCAACTATCCAATGTAATTCAAAAAGCACTTACTGCACATCCCAACTCTGAGCCTAGTTCCCCACTAGGCACGTGAGTAAAAGAAAAGTATTCTACAATGAGCTTGGTACTGTAATCTCAAAGGATTTTACACACTAGGAGATTTATTTGCAAGCACGCAACCAAGTGCTAAAGAAATATGTAGCATATTCTAAAGTAGAGGGCCACAGGGGTACCTTCAAGACAGCGGAGGAGTAAGAGGTGGAGATCATCTTCCTCCACACAAATACATCAAAAATACATCTACATGTGGAACAACTCCTACAGCACGTCTACTGAATGCTGGCAGAAGACCTCAGATTTCCCAAAAGATGCCTGAGGGCAACCTACACACAGAGGCAGAGCCAAATCCAAAGCTGAACCCCAGGAGCTGAGCAAACAAAGAAGAGAAAGGGAAATTTCTCCCAGCAGCCTCAGGAGCAGCGGATTAAATCCCCATAATCAACTTGATGTACCCTGCACCTGTGGAATACCTGAATAGACAACGAATCATCCCAGAATTGAGGCGGTGGACTTTGGGAGCAATTGTAGACTTCGGGTTTGCTGTCTGCGACTAACTTGTTTCTAATTTTTATCTTTATCTTAGTACAGTTTTCAGTGTGTGTTATCATCAGTGGATTTGTTTATTGGTTTGGTTGCTCTCTTCTTTTTTATTATTATTTTTTATCTTTTTATTTAAAAAAATTTTTTTAATTTATTTATTTTCTTTCTTTCTTTTTTTCTCCCTTTTCTTCTGAGCTGTGTGACTGACAGGGTCTTGGGGCTTCAGCCTGGTGTCAGATCTGAGCCTCTGAGGTGGGAGAGCCGAGTTTAGGACATTGGACCACCAGAGACCTCCCAACCCCACATAACACCAATCGGCGAGAGTTCTCCCAGAGATCTCTGTCTCAGCGCTAAGACCCAGCACCACCCAATGGCCAGCAAGTTCCAATGCTGGAGGCCCCATGCCAAACAACTAGAAAGACAGGAACACAACCCTACCCATTAGCAGAGAGGCTGCCTAAAATCATACTAAGTTCACAGACACACCAAAACACACCACCGGACATGGCCCTGCCCACCAGAAAGACAAGATCCAGCCCCACCCACCAGAACACAGACACAAGTCCCCTCCACCAGGAAGCCTACACAAGCCACTGAATCAACCTTACCTACTGGGGGCAGATACCAAAAACAATGAGACGTACGAGCCTGCAGCCTACAAAAAGGAGACACCAAACACAGTAAGTTAAACAAAATGACAGACAGAAATATACAGCAGATGAAGCAGCAAGGTAAAAACCCACCGACCTAACAAATGAAGAGGAAATAGGCAGTCTTTCAGAAAAACAATTCAGAATAATGATAGTAAAGATGATCCAAAATCTTGGAAATAGAATGGAGAAAATACAAGAAATGTTTAACAAGGACTTAGAAGAACTAAAGAGCAAACAAACAGTGATGAACAACACACTAAATGAAATAAAAAATTCTCTAGAAGGGACCAATAGCAGAATAACTGAGGCAGAAGAACGGAAAAGTGACCTGGAGGATAAAATAGTGGAAATAACTATTGCAGAGCAGAATAAAGAAAAACGGAGTGAAAAGAATTGAGGATAGACTCAGAGACCTCTGAGCCAACATTAAATACACCAACATTCGAATTATAAGGGTCCCAGAAGAAGAAGAGAAAAAGAAAGCGACTGAGAAAATATTCGAAGAGATTATAGTTGAAAACTTCCCTAATATGGGAAAGGAAATAGTTAATCAAGTTCAGGAAGCACAGAGAGTCCCATACAGGATAAATCCAAGGAGAAACATGCCAAGACACATATTAATCAAACTGTCAAAAATTAAATACAAAGAAAACATATTAAAAGCAGCAAGGGAAAAACAAATAACATACAAGGGAAACCCCATAGGGTTAACAGCTGATTTTTCAGCAGAAACTCTGCAAGCCAGAAGGGAGTGACAGGGCATATTTAAAGTGATGAAAGGGAAAAAGCTACAACCAATATTACTCTATCCAGCAAGAATCTCATTCAGATTTGATGGAGAAATTAAAACCTTTACAGACAAGCAAAAGCTAAGAGAATTCAGCACCACCAAACAAGCTTGACAACAAATGCTAAAGGAACTTCTTCTCTAGGCAGGAAACACAAAAGAAGGAAAAGACTTACAATAACAAACCCAGAACAATTAAGAAAATGGTAATAGGAACATACATATCAATAATTACCTTAAATGTAAATGGATTAAATGCTCCAACCAAAAGACATAGACTGGCTGAATGGATACAAAAACAAGACCCATATATATGCTGTCTACAAGAGACCCACTTCAGACCTAGGGACACATACAGACTGAAAGTGAGGGGATGGAAAAAGATATTCCATGCAAATGGAAATCAAAACAAAGTTTGAGTAGCAATTCTCAACAGAAAAAATAGACCTTAAAACAAAGACTATTACAAGAGACAAAGAAGGACACTACATGATGATCAAGGGATCAATCCAAGAAGATATAACAATTGAAAATATGCATTCACCCAACAAAGGAGCACCTCAATACATAAGGCAAATGCTAACAGCCATAAAAGGGGAAATCGACAGTAACACAACCATAGTAGGGGACTTTAACACCCCACTTTCACCAATGGACAGATCATCCAAAATGAAAATAAGGAAACACAAGCTTTAAATGATACATTAAACAAGATGGACTTAATTGATATTTATAGGACATTCCATCCAAAAATAACAGAATACACATTCTTCTCAAGTGCTCATTCTCCAGGATATCATATCTTGGCTCGCAAATCAAGCCTTGGTAAATTTAAGAAAACTGAAATCATATCAAGTATCTTTTCTGACCACAACTCTATGAGACTAGATATCAATTACAGGAAAAAATTTGTAAAAAAATACAAACACATGGAGGATAAACAATACACTACTTAATAACCAAGAGATCACTGAAGAAATCAAAGAGGAAATCAAAAAATACCTAGAAACAATGACAATGAAAACACGACGACCCAAAACCTATGGGATGCAGCAAAAGCAGTTCTAAGAGGGAAGTTTATAGCAATACAATCCTACCTTAAGAAACAAGAATCATCTCAAATAGACAACCTAACTTTACACCTACAGCAATTAGAGAAAGAAGAACAAAAAAACCCCAAAGTTGGCAGAAGGAAAGAAATCATAAAGATCAGGTCAGAAATAAATGAAAAAGAAATGAAGGAAACGATAGCAAAGATCAATAAAACTAAAAGCTGGTTCCTTGAGAAGATAAACAAAATTGATAAATCATTCACCAGACTCATCAAGAAAAAAAGGGAGAAGACTCAAATCAATAGAATTAGAAATGAAAAAGGAGAAGTAACAACTTACACTGCAGAAATACAAAAGATCATGAGAGATTACTACAAGCAACTCTATGCCAATAAAATGGACAACCTGGAAGAAATGAACAAATTCTTAGAGATGCACAACCTTCCAACACGGAACCAGGAAGAAATAGAAAATATGAACAGACCAATCACAAGCACTGAAATGGAAACTGTGATTAAAAATCTTCCACAAACAAAAGCCCAGACCAAATGGCTTCACAGGCGAATTCTATCAAACATTGAGAGAAGAGCTAACACCTATCCTTCTCAAACTCTTACAAAATATAGCAGAGGGAGGAACACTCCCAAACTCATTCTACGAGGCCACTATCACCCTGACACCAAAACCAGACAAAGATGTCACAAAGAAATAAAACTACAGGCCAATATCACTGATAAATATAGATGCAAAATTCCTCAACGAAATACCAGCAAACAGAATCCAGCAGCACATTAAAAGGATTATACACCATGATCAAGTGGGGTTTATCCCAGGGATGCAAGGATTCTTCAATATACACAAATCAATCAATGTGATAAACCATATTAACAAATTGAAGGAAAAAAAACATGATCATCTCAATAGATGCAGAGAAAGCTTTCGACAAAATTCAACACCCATTTATGATAAAAATGCTCCAGAAAGTGGGCACAGAGGGAACTTACCTCAACATAATAAAGGCCGTACATGACAAACCCACAGACAACATCGTCCTCAATGGTGAAAAACTGAAACCATTTCCACTAAGATCAGGAAGAAGACAAGGTTGCCCACTCTCACCACTATTATTCAACATAGTTTTGGAGGTCTTAGCCACAGTAATCAGAGAAGAAAAAGAAGTAAAAGGAATCCAAATCAGAAAAGAAGAATTAGAGCTGTCACTGTTTGCAGATGACATCATACTATACATAGAGAATCCTAAAGATGCTACCAGAAAACTACTAGAGCTAATCAATGAATATGGTAAAGTAGCAGGATACAAAATTAATGCACAGAAATCTCTGGCATTCCTATACACTAATGATGAAAAATCTGAAAGTGAAATCAAGAATACACTCCCATTTACCACTGCAACAAAAAGAATAAAATACCTAGGAATAAACCTACCTAAGGAGTCAAAAGACCTGTATGCAGAAAATTATAAGACACTGATGAAAGAAATTAAAGATGATACAAACAGATGGAGAGATATACCACGTTCTTGGATTGGAAGAATCAACATTGTGAAAATGACCATACTACCCAAAGCTATGTACAGATTCAATGCAATCCCTATCAAATTTCCAATGGCATTTTTCACAGAACTAGAACAAAAAATTTTACAATTTGTATGAAAACACAAAAGACCCCCTACAGCCAAAGCAATATTGAGAAAGAAAAACGGAGCTGGAGGAATCAGGCTCCCAGACTTCAGGCTATACTACAAAGCTACAGTAATCAAGACAGTATGGTACTGGCACAAAAACAGAAATATAGATCAATGGATCAAGATAGAAAGCCCAGAGATAAACTCACGCACATATGGTCACCTTATCTTTGATAAAGGAGGCAAGAATATACGATGGAGAAAAGACAGCCTCTTCAATAGGTGGTGCTGGGAAAATTGGACAGCTACATGTAAAACAATGACATTAGAACACTCCCTAACACCATACACAAAAATAAACTCAAAATGGATTAAAGACCTAAATATAAGGCCAGACACTATCAAACTCTTAGAGGAAAACATAGGCAGAACACTCTATGACATAAATCACAGCAAGATCCTTTTTGATCCACCTCCTAGAAAAATGTAAATAAAAAACAAAAATAAACAAATGGGACCTAATGAAACTTAAAAGCTTTTGCGCAGCAAAGGAAAACATAAACAAGACAAAAAAACAACCCTCAGAATGGGAGAAAATATTTGCAAATGAAGCGACTGACAAAGGATTAATCTCCAAAATTTACAAGTAGCTCATGCAGCTCAATATCAAGAAACAAGCAACCCAATCCAGAAATGGGCAGAAGACCTAAATAGACATTTCTCCAAAGAAGATATACAGATTGCCAACAAACACATGAAAGGATGCTCAACATCATTAATCATTAGAGAAATGCAAATCAAAACTACAATGAGATACCATCTCACACTGGTCAGAATGGCCATCATCAAAAAATCTACAAACAATAAATGCTGGAGAGGGTGTGGAGAAAAAGGAACCCTCTTGCACTGTTGGTGGGAATGTAAACTGATTACAGCCACTATGGAGAACAGTATGGAGGGTCCTTAAAAAACTAAAACTAGAACTACCATATGACCCAGCTATCCCACTACTGGGCATATACCCTGAGAAAACCATAATTCAAAAAGAGTCATGTACCACAATGTTCACTGCAGTACTCTTTATAATAGCCAGGACATGGAAGCAACCTACATGTCTATCGACAGATGAATGGATAAAGAAGATGTGGCACATATATACAGTGGAATATTACTCAGCCATAAAAAGAAACGAAATTGAGTTATTTGCAGTGAGGTGGATGGACCTAGAGTCCATCACAGAGGGTGAAGTAAGTCAGAGAAAAACACATACCATATGGTAACACATATATCTGGAATCTAAAAAAAAAAAATTGGTTCAGAAGAACCTAGGGCAGGACAGGAATAAGGACGCAGATGTAGAGAATGGACTTGAGGACGTGGGGAGGGCGAAGGGTAAGCTGGGACAAAGTGAGAGAGTGGCATGGACATATATACACTACCAAATGTAAAATAGATAGCTAGTGGGAAGCAGTCACATAGCACAGGGAGATCAGCTCGGTGCTTTGTGACCACCTAGAGGGGTGGGATAGGGAGGGTGGGATATGGAGGGTGGGAGGGAGACGCAAGAGGGAGGGATATGGGGATATATGTATACATATAGCTGATTCACTTTGTGATACAGCAGAAACTTACACACCATTGTAAAGCAATTATACTCCAATAACGATGTTAAATAAAAAAATAAAATAAAATAGAGGGGCAAAAGACACAGAAGAGATAATAAGTACCACAGAAGGGGATATAATATTGAATGGGAATTTTAATAACAATTTTCATGTTTCAACCACATTATAGATTGACTAGAGTACCCCTGATAATCAATTAATTTCTTCTTTATTGACAGCCACCCATATGTGCCTCCACTGTCAGGCCACATAATCAGGATACAAGAACCATGTCCATCTGAATGAGATTAGCTAATCCACCGTGGCTATGTTATGATGTCAATCCTCATTCCCGGTAATGCTTCTATAATGCAAAGCCTAACGATTTTTATTTTCTTTAACCTGCGCAGTCTCCAGAGGTGGTGCATCTGATCCGGCCTCTCAAGTAAGGAAAGCAGTGTGGTTTGGAGGTCAGCACATCAGGTTAGAAAGCAGCTGTGCTGCCAAACAAAGTGCTTAAGATTCTTTTGAAAGTGACTTTAGTTTGAGTGTCAGAAAAAATGAAATCAAAGGTACTGGTAGTCCTCACCCACGCGCTAAATATAGATTTTCCTAAGTTAGTCAAACACAGATCTAAGGGCTGGTTTATCTTGAGGTTAATCTCCAATGAGAAGTTAATGTTTAATTAATTTTAGTCAAGTTAAGAGGTGGTAGATATGCTCCTTTTTGTTTAATTAAAATCAAATTACAGAGATCATTCATTCACTCATTTACTCACTTTGCAAATATTTGTTTAACCATCTAAAGCCTTCTTTTTTAAACTAAAGCAAAATTCATTAGCCAATTCCATGTTGCATTAATTTTCTTAATTTTAAACATTTACCTAATTCCATAGTGATATCACTCTTGCCTTGAGTATTTGAGGAACTTTACAACAAAAATATTTGCCACCTGTAACCACGTTCTATTTAGCAACAATGCCAAATCAGTGCCTCTGGAATTCTAAATGACTTTGACATAATGAAGCAGAATTATAGATTATTTCATCTTTAGGCTGGAAAACTTTCATCAACTAACAAATGGGCTTTGTCCTTCAATTGGTAATTTAATCCTCATTACGGCCTACTGTTATTTTTTCGTTCCTCAAGACCAGTGGCTCTCAGCCTTGCCTGTACTTTGGAATCACCTGGACAACTTTAAAAGTTACTGATACCTTGTGTTCACTCCTGGAGAGACTGATTTAATTAGTCTGGGGTCAGGCCAGATTTTAAGTACCCTACATGTTTCAAATGTGCAGCCACCACTCTAAATTATGATTCAACACCCCTCATGGCTACTGAGTAAAGTTCAGAATCCCGAACATGGTTTGTGGTTGCCCTCAGAGATCTGGCCTCCACTTCTATCTCTCCCCCTTCTCCCAGCCCCTCAGCAGTGTGCTTTCCCAGTGGCAGGTATTCAAACCTCCATTCAATTCTTATACTGGTCTTAGATAAATAAGCACCAAGTTCCTTTGCTGGAACACTCTTCCCCACCTCCTTCTCTGGCCACTTTCTACTGGTCTTTAGTTTGGGTTGAAGTGTCACTTCCTTAAGTAGAACATGTTGACCCTACCCTATGACTTTCATCCTGAAACAGGCTTCCCTGCCAAACCTAACACCTGACATGATCATCATGGAAACTGCAGGGGTGCTGAGGACAGGAATCATGCCAGCATGGTATCTGGTACATAATAGGAGCTCAGTCACTCTGTGTTACTGAATCAATCAGGGGCCAGTCAGGAACAAGAAACCACACCAGGAATATGAACAGGAAAAGAATTTATATAAAATATTCTTAACTAGTGAAAAGTAACTATTAAATGGGCTAAAGAGGACTCATAGCAAATGTTCGGAGCAGTTACAACCCTAGGTGCAAGCCAGTACCCCCAGAAAGAAACTCCAAAATATGGAGGAGTACCAACTCGCTCCTGAGGCTGAGATTTAGACCTCGTGGGAGAGGGTCCAACTGCAGTCTGCTGAACAGCAGAGAACTTCACTGGGTGCTGTGGGCCAGAACGGAGCTGCAGGAGGTCAAGTGGTAGAGTCTGGTGAAGTTCATGGGGGTGCCATGGGGTAAAGCTGGTCCATTGGAAGCTGCCCACGGGAGTGCCAATAGACTGCAGTTGGTGTGCAGGAAGCCTTCTACCAAGTGCAGGAGAATATAATTGGAAATAAAAACCACTGGGCCACCCACTCGCCGCTAGCAGCTGGGCAGCTGAAGGAAGAAGAGCAAAGCTCCCAGGAAAAGCCTCATTCTCTGCTCTGCCGCAGTGTTCCTCTAGCCCCCTCTATTGACAAAACCTAACGCTGAACCAGCTCTCAAAGGTGAAGCGTTTAGTGTTCACACAAAATCACAAAGAGCAGCAGATTTGGAGCCAAGAGGCAATCATTTGACAACTAGCACTGTTATTTATAAATAGATACATACATACATACATACATAGAAATATAAAGGTATAAATAAATATCTCCAGTGAAAACAAAGAAAATATGAATCCCTTCACAAAGGTAAGAACCAACAGTATACTCAAAAGGAAAGATGAAAGCTTGATATTCACTTTCTCTTACTACATTTCTTATCATTCTTTTTCTCCTATTCACAGTTCAAAGCCCATACCATACTGATGACTGCCATTTCATCTACCCCTATTACAGCTGTACCTCTCTCTCCATAAATCTGAAAAGCCATGCAACTTGAACGAAGGCAAATCTTAGATTAGAAATTTGGTGGTTTTGTTTATCTGCAATATGATCATTAAATCCCTTCAATTCCACTTTTCAGGAGATTCTGGTAGCTATCTGCAAGCAGTGAGACAGTATAAACCAGAGAAAATAAATTAATCAGGATATTGCTTGTCTTACTTTCATATCATTAAGGATGTTTGAGTGCCAAATGAAAGCTTTGATGCAAAACTTAGAGCACAGTATTGCAAGATTCTTTTGATCCTTCATCTGTGCTTGTAACTTCTATGGAACATCAACTGTGGCAAAGACTCATTAGTCTTCTGCTATATTTAAACTTCTGGTTTATTTAATAAACAAAGAGTGAAAATAAAATGCACATAGCAGAAAGATGCTCTTTAGCTGGTGTCAGGGACTGAATAAATAACCATCAATCCTAGCCTGTCCTTTCTTACCTCAAGTCAAGTACTTGACTCAGAATCAAGTGACTTTCTGAAAGCAATTCAATTTCCTTAAAAATACTCATGCATTTTTGGGGGTACAATTAACGGCACATTCCTTTTGGAAACCTTTCTGAAGGACAATTAAACACACCTAGAGTCTGTCATACAGAGTGAAGTAAGTCAGAAAGAGAAAAACAAATACCGTATGCTAACACACATATAAGGAATCTAAGAAAAAAAAAAAAGTCATGAAGTACCTAGGGGTAAGACGGGAACAAAGACACAGACCTCCTAGAGAATGGACTTGAGGATATGGGGGGGGGATGGGTAAGCTAGGACAAAGCGAGAGAGAGGCACGGACATATATACACTACCAAACGTAAAATAGATAGCTAGTGGGAAGCAGCCGCATAGCACAGGGAGATCAGCTCGGTGCTTTGTGACCGCCTAGAGGGGTGGGATAGGGAGGGTGGGAGGGAGGGAGACGCAAGAGGGAAGAGATATGGGAACATATGTATATGTATAACTGATTCACTTTGTTATAAAGCAGAAACTAACACACATTGTAAAGCAATTATACTCCAATAAAGATGTTAAAAAAATTAAACAATATGCATAAATAAGGAAATAACCTGATATATAGAAAAAGCTTTATTCTAAAGATATCTGCCATGCAAGATTTATAAGCTACTCCCATCCCAGCAAAGAAAGCAAATGACTAACAAGAGGAGAACTGTGGTACCATCTCATGATAGACAGCCATGCAAGCATTAAGAATGTTATGTAAATGGCTTTGAAACAACACAAGGAAATGATTATTTTATAATAATCTTGTGTTAAATGACAGAAAGTGGATACAAAATCATGTCCCATCACAACTAAAACGTTCATGGGAGAAAGCCTGGAAGGCTAGGATAATTTTCTAGAAGTAGAAATACGAGATAAAAAAAAATGAAGTAAATTAAAAATGTTGGTAGATTGCCAGACTGTCCTCCCAAAAGATGTGCACTACATTTACTTTTCCACTAACAATTTTGCTTTAAAGCTTTCTGAGTCCAGTCAGAGATAGCACCAATACTTCGATAAATTGCCTAAGGACAGTATAATTATCTATTTTGTATATAGCTCCCATATTTCCTGAGAGCTAAAAGATCATGCTTGGGATAACAAGCTGTGTTTAATTCAGCCAATCACTGCATTCAGTTGAGCCAATATATGAACAAATTGCTAAATGAGAAGCTGTGGGGGACACAAAATTCAATCAGAACTGAATTCTACCCTTAAATAACTTAGTCTCATACTCATTAATAACTATGAAACTAGGTAGATAAGTATCACCCAGGGAGGTAAGGAGACTATTATTTGGGGAGTGATTAGACAGGCAGTGGGTAGTGGCCACTCTGGAGGGGATCCTGGAAAATCTCTTGCTGGAAAGGCAAAGGAAATCATGGCAGAGCCTGAAAGGTGCAGTTCTACATTCCCTTTTTTTTTTTGAAACTGATACTCCTCCTCCAGAGACACTCAAATCCTGGAATACTTTCCACTGCCCATCTTTCTATCAGAAGATGACACAGGCTTCACAAGATTACATTTACTGAGCAACGATCAGACTGCAGACAGGGTACTTGATTCTAGGAATACACACATGAAAATAAAGAGATAAGGTACAATGAGATTTAAAAAAACAAAATGTTCCTAATCTTAAGGTGTTTACACTTACACTCTAGTGAAAGAAAAAGCCAAATAATCAGAAATCAAAATTCGGTCTGAGTAAATAACTAAGAATGGAAGAGCTGAATCGCACGGTAGAGGTCCGTTTAACTTTTTAAGAAATGTCCAAACTGCTTTCTAATCACTGTGTAGTAATATCTTGTTTTGATTTAAATTTTCTCTAATGACCAGTGATGTTGAGCATCTTCTCACGTGCTTTTCCGTGGGCTTATTTGTCATCTCCATATCTTACTCTGTTCAAATCTTTTTTTCATTCTTTATTGGTTTATTTTCCTACTACTGAGTTTTAAGGGGTCTTTATATATTCTGGATAAAAGTTCTTTTTCAGATATATGCTTTGCAATTATCTTCTCCTCATCCATGGCTTATCATTCTTTTACCATGTACATGAATGTTCACAGCAGCTTTACTTGTACCAGAATAGAAACAGTACAAATGCCCATTAACAGGTGAACGGATAAACAAATTGTGGCATATCCATACAATGGAATACTCAGCAATAAAAAGTAATAAAATATTAATATACACATTGATGAATCTCAAAATAATTATGCTGAAAGAAGCCAAATTTAAAAAAAAACAATAATCCATAGTAAATGATTCTATTTATATAAAACTCTCAAAAATTTGAACTAGTCTACAGTGACAGAAGGCAGATCAGTGGTTGCTTGGGGAGGCCAGGGTTGGGTAAGGGGCAGGGAGGGACTCTGCCAGGAGGGGCCTAACGAAAGTATCGGAAGGGATGGCTATGTTGATTAACATAATTATGGAGATGGTTTTACAGGATATTCAGACAGCAAAACTTAGATTGTACAAGTTAAATAGGTACATCCATTGTATCTCAAAACTATTAAAACGCAATGTGGGAAATGTGACAATATAGTCATCACAAGTTGTTAAAGAAGCTCAGAGAAAGGGCACCTACTCTTAACTCATGGGTCCGGGGAGGCTTCCGAAAATAGACACCCAAGCGGAGCCCTGCAGAAAGGAGTAGGATAGGAAGATCGTGCGTGCCACCGCTCCACACCCTGAGCTCCAACAGACCTTACCTTCATTCACAGCATTCTGTCCACTTAAGTCTACATGTCAAATTTCCAAAAAAGTACTAAGCACGGAATGCTCATTTAATAGTATTGTGATGAGAGGTAAAATGTATCTGTCATCCCTACAATGGGAATTATTCTGGTAAAGAAGGAATTCAAGGATCTTAAAATATTCTGTTTCAGTTCTGGCTCTCACTTTTCCCATCACAAAACCTAAGCTGGCTGATCACAGGATCGCAACTGCTTCTAGGGACTCCACAAATAGCACCTCATCAGGTTGGGTTTCCTGGTGGAGCCTAAAGCAGGAATTCTCCCACAAGTCACTGATGGAGGGTGCCCTTAGGAGACAGGGAGCAGGGGAGCAGGGAAGCAGGGCAGGGAGGGAGAGCAACTAAGCAAAGACGGCTTCAGCGGGAGCCCTGTATTAGCCTCAACCCACAGGAATTCTGGAGCAAACACTGCACAGCAAAGTCCCTCTTACCTTTGTATCCTGGGTTAACCAGTCACTGGCTGAGGGCTGAGGGCTGAGGGCTGAGGGCTGAGGGCTGAGGGGTGTGTGTGTTGGGAGGGGACACGGGTCTGGAAGGGCAGTAACTTTCCCAGCAAGATGGCAGAGGGAGAAGGGGGTCTGTGAGCTGTTAGAAACCACCACTGAGGGCAGCTGGGGGAGGGGAACCAGCCTGAAAATGGAGATCTGAGCTGGACCCCAAGCTTTTCCCATAGAAACTCACTCTTTTTCCCTTTCTTCTCATATTCTCATCACTACACCTTAGAACAGGGATCCTAAATTTAAATGCCTACAGGAAGAGGCATGGAAATGAAGGAGATGGCTGTAGGTACAGAGAAATATTTCTCTACTGTAAGAATTAAAAATACACTGCCATCATAAATAAGACTCAGATGAACTTGGCATCAGGGAGAGAGTAGGGAGAGGTAGAGACTGGCTAGCTGGAGTGCAAACTCAGCCCTGGCCTGTGTTTTCATGTAGGAATCCAGCATTGGTAGGTCTTCCAAGTGTTTATGAAAAGCCCACAATCTTAATTTTAATGTAAAAGGTCCCCAATTTCTGACTGTTGACCCCAATGAATAAAAATTATAATCATCTAAAAAACATTGTTTCCAGGTCAGAGTTGACCCACGGGTAACCAATATGCCACCTCAACTTTAGGAAAATAATAAAAATATAGGTTACCCTCCACAAACTTTTCCCACATTTTTGGAGTCCAATATTAATAAGCAGGCAGCAACAGACAGACATCCTTATTCTACTGCATTATAGAAATCTAAAAATCAGATATAATGGAATATACAATGGAGACAAAATATTAGGAAAAGAAAAGACCCAAAGTACCCCAGAAAGTATCTGCTCACGCAAGGGAAAGTCACAGAGCCACGCAAGCTAAGTTTATGCTGGGACACGAGGCCTCTCCGAGAATCAGATTAAAGCCACAGGACTTCTTTCCAGAAACATATGCATAATATGTGGACGTGCACACATACAAATTTGCATGCAGTTCCTGAGGGTCTGTGGACGCTTTGAAACCCATGGGTGGACCCCACCTTAAGAGCTCCTGACATGAGGCAGGGAGGAACAAGACAGAAAAGATGGATCAAGGTGCATCACAGAGGAAAGGAACGGCAGTTTTTTCTACTTCTCCTCACAAAGAAAGGCATGAACAGCTGGTTTCAAAAAGCTTCCAGGAACGTAAGCCCCCCTCTGAAGACACGTTGTCACAAACGGTGAAGATGCTGAAGAATGAGGACAGTGAAGCACCATGGCTGACGCGCTCAGGGGAGGCCAGGGGAGGGTGACTCCTAGAGGTCCAGGCTTCCAACCTCACCAGTGAAGGAAGGACATTCCAGGCTGGTATTTAATAGCATGGGGAGTTCTGCTTCTTTATGAAGTTGCTGATTTGATGCTTACTTCATTTCCAAAAGTTAAATGATTCAACTCAAATAAATTCTTCGTTAAGATATATTGTTAGGAGTAAGGAGAGAGGAGTCTGGGCCAGCCCCAGCCATGTCTGTAATGTGACACCGATGCTACACTCAGAGGTCACCCTGGCCACCCTGCAAGTCACTAATCGATGCAGAACAAAGGCTGCTACCAAGCCCGATTCCAAAATCTAGAGCCTGTGTGCACCTTCCCTGGAGACAGAGCAGCGAAACATATCTGATGCAAACTCTGCCACTCACTGGCCATTACTCTGGATTTTTCCGTGCCTCAATTTTCTATTCTGTAAAATGCAGCGACAGAGACCATAGAACAACAAGTATTTATTCAGTGCAAGGCACAGAGCCCTGGAGAAAGAAAAAAAGGCTGCCTTCCTTCCATGCCAGGGAAATGCACCAAGGCTTGGTTGAATCTGCTGGGAAAGCGGTGGTGTGACCTGGCTGCTTAGCAAACAGGCCGCTGCCAGTGACGTTGGATGGGGCTTCGCTTGGGTCAGGTTACCTCACACCAGTCCCTTCCCTTTAAATGTAGGAAGTGAAGCCCTCCTATTTTTATTTTTAGAGAAAAAGGGACTCTTCCTCACTATTTGGTATGTCCTCATTCAGACCCAAACATACAGATTTCCTCAGGCTCTTTAATTGCAGAAGCAATTTTAAACTCTGTCAACAGTGACCTAATTAACCCTGATGGTGTTAATTTGCACAGTCCTCTATTTAAGTGTTTCCTTTGCATTAAGCAGTGGCTTATTCCTTCTTCAAGTCTTACCATGGTCTGCTCGGAAGACACGCTTTCTTACCAGCGACGACCTGTGTGGTATGCAGGCGAGCTCGTGAAGATGAACTGAAATCCCTCAGGAGGTGGAATATGTAGTTTAAAGAAGCCCATATCCCACACATCTGCCTGTATCCAGAGGGCCAGAGCCATTAAGGAACATGCAATTCACACTGTGTTTCAATATTGCTGTGCTTCTAGATTGCTTCCCAGTAAATACAACTGACAGTCACCTGTAATTGATTACCCTGCCGGTCCAGCAGCTCCTATTGTTTTTATAGACAATGAAACTGAGAACTCGATTCTCAGCAACCTTCCAGGTCTCTTAGAGGCTATTTCATAAAATTAAAGTTTTTCTCCTATAAAAAACTTTTCCCCCAAAAGTACAAGGGTCTGAATCAAGCCCAGCTTGGCGACTGACTGGGAGGCATTGGGCTTTCTGTGTTCTGACTGCTTAATGAGCTAGTGAAGATAAAGTAACATTTCTTGAGCACTACTACAGACAAGTCCATGTCCTGGGGGCTTTATAAATATATAAATATATATATATACATAGATGACCTTGTCCATTTTTATTCTCATATCCAGCCTCAGAGAAAGGTGCTGCCATCAACATCTTGTGGCACAATGAAGCAATTACCTATCATTGAGCTAGTTAGAAAGAGCACAAGTTCAGGGGCATGCTACTTGCCATATGACCTAAGGCTGAGAGTCAGTTTCCTCACACCTAATACGGAAAAATGAAGGATGCACTGTACTAGGATTAGTTTAGCTCGTGGAGGCAGAAGCACATTGTCAGGCACATATAGTTCCTTTCTCAGAGATCTCTCTTTCTAGAACTCATGGGCTGTGTATGGGTGCACACAGTACATGTGAGTCTGAAACCACTGTGCGGAAATTCTCATCCATGACTGCCGAAAACATAAGACCTGGGCAGGTTCTTCTTTGGGTCACTTTTCACTCTCACTTTTCTTCTATATTCTTACCCTACCCTTTCCTCTCTCCCCATCTCTACTCTTCTACTTTTCTCCTTTCCCCATCAGATGCTTCCTCCTTCCAGACAAAGATGCTTTGGGGACAAAGAATCTCCCCCAGTTGGAGACTCTCTGTCCCCAGAGCAGCTTGCTGACCTCCACAATCCAAAGCCTGAGGGACCTCCTGCCATCATGACACCCACGAGAGGCAGGTGGGCCTTGTGAAAGGCTGGACCGCCGTTACATACATAGACTTACTGTTGGCAAAATGCTTGGCAGCATTTTTGTTTCCCTGGAACCACTTCATAGCATGTGCATAATAGCCCGTTGAAGAATGGACCCTACTGATTTGAGAGGAAGGTGTCATATATACATGATCCCTCCTTGTCCATTCAAAGACCGTGAAGACCAGAATAGTCCTGATACCCGGAGGGCAGCCGGTAATCACACACGTGACTTCATCTGGTTCCACTCAATTACTGCCAGCACTTGCTTCTCTGAGTATTGACATGCAATTTTCCATGCCTGTTTTCCTTTCTTGGTCTTTGTCTACTTATTGGCTAGAAAATCGATGTATGCACTCTATTCTTACACCTCATGAATCTGAGAAAATTGAGGGAACTAACACTTCTGTGGCACAATTCCCTTAAAAGCTGAAAGGTCTAGCTGCAATCAAAGCACATCGTTTACCGCGGCCTCATTTCCATTTCCCTCAAATGTAACAGCAACAGTGGTGGGGCGCATACATGGAGTGGCTTCTGAGTGTCAGGCACTGGGCTAAGTCATTTTCACAACCACCCTGAGAGGCTGATGGTATTACCCTTATTCTATAGATGAGGAAGCTGAGACTAAGCTGCCTTGTCAAAAACATATATAAATTGAATTGGAATGAAATATCTTCTAAGGAGCGGATACACGAGGTACTACGGTGGAAAGATCATGGGCCTCAGACCAGATAAACCTGAGTTTAAATGCCAAGCACCCACCAACTGAATACTCAAGGAAAGTTGCTTCACCTGAAACTGAAGGCTCAGTTTTCTCATCCCTAAAATGGGAATAACAAATCCTATTATACAGGGATTATTGCAGGAGCCATTGTGGGAATAAGTAAACTAATATATGGAATAGAGTCTGGACCATAATAAAACCTCTGCAAGTGTGTATTACCTCCCCACTCTCACGATTGCCATGAGCACACACAGAGAATATGAGATGCCAGCCATATATATATATTTTTCCAGACATTTTGGCTGTGTTATCACATAATCCAGCCAGCTGGCCTTCCAGAGTAATGCTCATGGCCATGTGCTACCCAATTTTTAAAATATGTATTTATTACCCAGACACCCTCTAGGGCCATTACAGTCTCACGGAAATCTATCTCAGTTCACAGACCATTGACCCAAGTAATGATTAAAAGCTAATAAGAATGTGTTTTGTCAATTCTGTTGTCATGCATGAGTACTACATCTTTGCACTACAAATCTTACTGCAACATTTTTTCTAACTCATTACGTATTTCTGCAGATTTTTAACTTACTTCTGTGGTGGTTTTTTGTTTAAGAGTGAGAGTGAGTCAGTGTCAATAACCCATCTCCCCTGCAGAGATTCTGCTTGTCTGCCTGAGCCGTCCCCAAGCCACATGTGTCCTGCACTGAGGTGTTCTCCGGGCTGAATCTGTAGGTCCCTGGCGCACTCACACCCTTGAAAATAACAGCTTAAAATAGGAATGCTGACACCACCTTAACTCCAACAGCACAAATGCAGGGCTGTAATTTTCTATGCTACTTAATCTCCTGGTACAAAAATCTGTGGCTCAAGGGAATTCTTTCTTCATCCAGTCCAGAGGTAAAACCAAAAAAGAACAAAAAAAACAGCCCCTCAAGGATGTAATGAGTTAACCAAGCAGTTAGCATGTAGTCGGGTTTTGTGGCTCTTATCAACCACATTAACCCCAGGGCTCTCCAAGGCTAATATCTTTAGTTGTGCTGTTTTCTGCTTGCCGTCTCCAGACCACTAACCTTATTTCTCGGTAGGGGAATGGAAAGCTCTGTTCTTTGCAAATCTCCCTCTGATATCCATTCTTTTTGGTGGAGCTAACCCTTTGGTATCCAAGGTCAAATGAGCTAAACCCCTTCTAGAGGAGCTTACTTCTGACTGACACGGTAAGGGGCTACTCTTTTTAGCAGATGCTTGCATGGGCATCATTAAAACACTACTCCATCATTTGAAAAGCAACTTTCTTCTCTAAGCCACTTTGTGGGCCTCAGAAGAGACACATGGAGCGGCAGCGCCACCTGCTGGTTCTCCCTGCATCGTTTTTGCAGCAATGTTGTCTTAGGGCCTCTGCTTTTACTTTAGAGAATGAAGTCGGCTCACTTTGGGATTCTGTCACTTACAAGAGGGTCAAAAGCTGGAATACCTCTAACCTCCTCTTTTTTAGCCCCCTTCCCAATGATATGCTTTATCTTTAGGGATTAAATTTTGAGATGGGGGGGGGAAATGGGAAAGCCAAAATTGGAAATATACGAAAAGTTTCTTGTCGATTCCTAATGGCATCTTCTCCAAGCCCCTGTGGGTGTTCCTGTTCAACTTGATGTGTGTCATGTTGGCTGATCGGAGGCCTATGTGCATAGTCGACACTGTGGCATATGGACAGCTTCTGCCTCTGTATCAGAGTGGGAAAACAAAGGTCCAGTAAGTGATTTTTACCTGACGCAGGTAAATATAATGTCATGACAAAATGCCTCCAAACAGGAAATGCATGTGACACAATGGATGGCTTAAATGATCAATTGGACCAGTGGGCTGGTGTTGCCTAGGGGGCCAAGATCACAAATCTAACTCTGAGGGCATGTGTAGAAAAGCTCTGCTCCCTAGAGAAAAAGAACTGACATTTATGGACGCAAGGTGCCTTGGTGTACATATGCTGTCCCATTTAATTCCACCAACTAAGCAATGAGGTAGGCATCATTACCTCCATTTACAGATGAGGAAACTGAGATTCCAGAGATGAAGCCCTTATCCAAGGTAGCAAGCCAGCAAGTGCTAATCTTGGAATACAAATCCCCATCTGTCTGGATTCAAACCTTGTGCTCTCAACAGCACTAATATGCCCTCATGCCTGGTTGGCTGTCTTGAAAATGGCTTCCCTAGTCGCAAAAGGAGACACATGAGGAGGGATGAAGCATGTTTCAAAAGCCGTCTAATTTTTCAGAAACGACTCCATGGACCCGATCTCAGATGATAAATAGCATCACCTTCATCAGTGACAGAAAAAAAGAAAAGCATTAAATGTCAGCTGCAGCAAAGGAAGTTATAATGTGCCTTTCAGAGGAAAAACTACAGTGAATTCCAAGACCCACAATGAAGCCATTTTGCCCTACCTGCTCTTACTCAGGGGACCACATTATATGATTTTCATGTCGAGAAAAATAAAGAAAAACATGTTCTACTTCTTAAGGTTTTGAAGGTACTTATTGCTCTACAAGACTATAAATCAATTATTTCTTGCAGACTATACATAAATCCACGTGGAAATCAGAATCGTCCCCACTACTGCATTCAAACAGCTCTTTCAAAATCACCAAGGACCGCCACCCGTCAGATACAATGGTCAGTCTGTTCGCAACAGTTCAGAGATGAGAAATGACCCCCAAGTCATAATGGGCAAGGCCAGGACTAGGCCTCGCCCCACCCCCGCCTCTTGGGGCAGAGCACTGTCTGTGACAGCAAGCCTGCTTCTGGGTACCTCACTGCACTCTCTCCGTTACATTTTAGATATATTTTCTAGCTTTTTATATTACAAATACATATATAAACATTAAAATTGCATGTAGTAAAAGATGGGTACAGACATAAAACCACCCGAATCCCACCACTCAGAGATGACCATTGTTAACTCCTCAGTGTATTTCCTTTGTGGGGAGGGCTGGGGGGAGAAGAGAATTTTTTTTATTTTTCTATTTGGGATTTTCCTCATACATGTATATGTATTCTGAACATATGCATATATACATATTCATATGTCATTATCATACATATCAACACGGAGTAAACGTTTTCAACTTAACAGCTAACATGACAATTCATGTCAAGGAAAGGAGAAACTTGGAAAAAATAAAATCTTACTAAGTCCTTGGGTGGGAAATAAGCCCTCACCTCCCCTTTTCTAACTAACGACTAAGGGTTAGCTGGCACCAAGGCTTATAGGAGGAAGGAAAATTGTAAAACCGAAGGAAGAACTTGGAGCTTCCGAAGGTAATTCAGGGAGTAGGCAACGGCAGGAAAAGATGGACAGGGAGAAGATAGGAAACTCACTCAGTGTGAGGACAGAAAACTATACCGTACACCAAGACCAACCAAAACTTTCCCCCTAAGTCTAGTAAACTCACTGGCAATGGCATGAGTTTGGGGATGACACTGGGTAAGGGGATGACAAGACACACTTGAGGTGTAGCAGAAATTCAGAGGAGGGCTTAGGACTTCCACAGTCTATGGCATTGGGAGATTCAAGGCAATTTAACTCAGACCACAAAAGTTACAAGAACCCCAGCCAACACCTGAGTTACACAGGGCTGAGCTCATACAATTTTGTCAGGTTTTACGTGCTCTCATCCCCCAGTGTGGAGTGGTTGATTGGTGTTTGACTACCTGCCTTCACAAGCCTTCCCAGAGATTCTAAAGACTGTCCCACCTTGCTCTTCTCTCCTGTATGAAGGTCTGATGGCTCTGGTCTAGGACAGGGACCACCATGGGACTGGCGGAGACAATGGGTGGGCTTGCACAAAGCAGCAAGGTGTGCAACAGGGTGAACTGTACACTAATCTCCTCTGACAGCTAAACTAACTACAGCCGAGGTTGCTGCAGCTGAGGGAAAGATTTCCAAAATGCGGAAATACTTACTGTGCTATATATAGTAAATAGGTGAGCCCAATACGTAGAACTGGGAACCCAGAATTTTTTAAATATATCACAATCTCAGGAGAGACTCTCTTCCCAAGAACTAAATAATATCCAGGTCTCTTCCCATTCATCCTATGTGGGTTTTTGCAGCTGTGTCAGACGAGTCATTAACAAGTAGAAACTGGCATTAAGGGTCTAAGGGCCTCTTGCAATATTTCTAATATGAGAAATTAAGAGCTTGAGTTAAGATGTGCAACAGAAAAAAAAAAAAGAGGTGTATATCGAAGAGGTTATGAAGGAAAACAGAACTTTGTGAGTGACAATCTGTAGAATTACGGAAGAATAAGGAATGAAATATGACTTCATATTTCTTACCCTGGGAGCTGAGTATGGATAACAGAAGTAGAGAAGGAAGGGCGACTGGTTTGCACAGAGGAAGATAATAAGTGTGTTTTACTGCTGTTGAGGTTCCCAGCTAAGGCAGGTGGAGCCGATGGAAACGGCCGGAAGTCAGATGGAAGGGTGGGGTTGAAGTTAAAAGTCGGGGCCAGAGCTATGGGTTTGGGAAACTTCCACGTGGGTCAGCTGAAGCCAATCGGATGGGTAAGGCCTCCAGGGGAGGGAGGGGAAGTCAACATGCTCTGTAACAGTTAGCTTCCTTGAAAAATTAATTCCTTTTCTCCTTTTCGAAAAGGGTTGTCAGCAAATGTCATGGAGAGGCTTAGGAGACTTTCATTTCACTTCACGTGAAAATAGCTGTGGATTTCTAGAGCGCTTGTTCGGGGGATGCAGACGATTTGATCAAAACTGCAGGAGGACAAAGGACGAAACCTTAAAATTTAGAGCCCTGGACAAGCTTTGGATCTTCCACACACACACACACAAAGTGCCCTTTAGCAGAAGCTAAAAACGTCACTTGGCGCCCTTGTTTCTGCCCTAACCTGAAGAAAATTAAGTATGCTAGAAGGAAGGAAGTTCCTTGTTCTTTAAGCAAATGGACCTTCCCAGAACCCCTGAGTCAGCTCTCTTTGACCTACAAAAAAGGCGGATAAGTGAAAAGCACAGCAGAGGTGGAAATGAAGAAGGTCAAGCATTATTGAAGCAAAGTTTTAGAGCTTATTGAGTGTTAGGAAGGCCTCTGAGAATATAGATTCAGAGTGTCTGCTTTTGGAGTTATGGGAAAAAATATATACATCTAAAAACAAGAGCATGGGCAAGAGTGACTCCACTATTGATTCTCACAATGAACCTAATGCCTATTTTCTTATTTACAAGTACCCTTCCTGAACTTTTCATTTTTTCCTTAAAAAGTGGCTCTGCACCCCTAAATATATGTTCCAGTCATATTTCTCTCAATATGGACCCCCTGAATCAGAATCTTCGGATGGGTGCTCATTAAAAATATGGATTCTTGTAGTCCAGAGAGATCTACTCATTCTCTCTTTTTTTTTTTTTTTTTTTTTTTTGGCTGTGTTGGGTCTTTGTTGCTGCGTGCGGGCTTTCTCTAGTTGCAGCGAGCGGGGGCTACTCTTTGTTGTGGTGTGCGGGCTTCTCATTGCGGTGGCTTCTGTTGTGCACGGGCTTCTCATTGCAGTGGCTTCTCTTGTTGTGGAGCACAGGCTCTAGGCATGCAGGCTTCAGAAGTTGCAGCACGTGGGCTCAGTAGTTGCGGCACACGGGCCCCAGAGTACACAGGCTTCAGTAGTTGCGGCGCATGGGCTCAGTAGTTAAGGCACTCGGGGTCTAGGGCACGCGGACTTCAGTAGTGGTGGCGCACGGGCTCAGTAGTTGTGGCTCGTGGGCTCTAGAGCACAGGCTCAGTAGTGTGGCGCACGGGCTTAGTTGCTCCGTGGCATGTGGGATCTTCCCGGACCACGGATCGAACCTGTGTCCCGTGCATTGGCAGGCAGATTCTTAACCACTGCACCACCAGGGAAATCTCCACCAGTCTCTCTTAACAATCATTGAAATATAATTGGAATAAGGGACACAGGAAAAAATGGAAAGTGGGTAAACAGTTAAATTAAATATCCATCAGAATTAGATATTTTCAACCCTGTATAGAAAAAAAAAGTGCAACACAGCCCTGGTCACATACACACACTAAGTAGGTTTGCTGAGGAATATCTGTTTCTGTTTATTTCTAAACTTACAAAGCTCAGGGCCCTTTTTATGTCACTTAAACCAAGACTTGTTTCAAATGAGGTAGGTTTTAACAAAACTATTCCCCCTCCTACATCTATGTTCCCGGTGTCAGCAAGCCATAGAGGCTGCTATTTTCCAGAACTGCCACTGTATTCTGTAACAAAGCACCCTTCCCTTTAGCTGAGCTGGACACTAGAAACTAGTCAAGCTAAAGTTTTCAAAGACTCTAGGCATCTTTTTACCTTTAGCTGTGGGGTCTGACTTAAGTAATTTTCCTTCCACCTCTTGACTGAAGCTCATTCTAAGCTTAAAGAATAGTAACTGTAATCCCAATTCTCCTTCAAAGATTCAGGAAATGATAAAAACAGCATCACTTGATTCTTGGGGTAATAATCCATATGTCTCAGGACCTCAGTGGATACAGAGGTATCTGGGAGTGAAGAAAACCCAGTGACTGTGCAGCAAATAGTCAACCGGATCAGCAGTAGAAACCTTGGGCTCTTCCACCAAAGCACTGCAGGAAACATTGTATCGAGGTCACTTTATAAAGTGATACTATGGGCAACAGCAAGCAGGTCTGAAAATCTGAGTTTCTTAACCCATGAACAATAGTGTGGACCAAATTGCCACAGAGGCTTTATAATCTCTCTCTCTTGCTTTCTCCTGAACCTGTCCCTGTGCTAGTTCCTAGAACTCAAAATGCTTTCTCAAATCTCTAAGCGCTGCTCACGCTGGTCTTTCTGTATGTATATTTAATTCTACAACAGAAACTTAGTGCTTAACCATATACTAGGCGCTGTGCTAAACAAGAGGGATTTTTTAAAAAAGAAGCATGAGCAATGTATCCTCACAAACTTGCAGATCAATGGGAAAACTAGAAATCTCTGTCATTTTCCATTCCTCAGCTCAGGCATCACTCCTCATGAGAAGTCTTCCTTGCTCTCTACCCCTGTGGTAGGCAGAATTCTAAGATGGTCTCCAAGATCCCTGCCCCCTGGTGTACCCAGCTTGTATAAGCCCTTTTCCTTGAGAGTGGGCAGGACACCCTCATGGATTATGAGTATGATGGCATCTCACTCCTGTGATTGGGTTATATTATCTGGCAAAGGTGAAGGGATATTGCAGATGTAATTAAGTTGAGCATGAATTAATCAAAAGGAAGATTCTCTTGGGTGGGCCTGACTTAATCAGATGCAAGCCCTTAGAAAAGAGGGACTGGGCCCTTTCTGAAGGGAAAGAACCTTCTGGTCTTGAAGAAGTAAGCTACAATATTGTGAGAGGGTCACACAGCAAGGAACTGTGAGTGGCCTCTGGTTGCAGGAAGCAGCTTCGGGCTGACAACCAGCAAGGAAACAGAACTTAATCCTACAACTGCAAGCAACTGAGGTTTAGACAAGCATGTGAACTTGAAAGAGGACCCTGAGCTCCAGAAAGGGGCATAGCGTATCCTATATCTTGATTACAGCCTTAGGAGAGTCTGAGCAGAGGATCTAACTAAACCGTGCTGAGACTGTTTACCCACAAAAACCATGAGATAACAAATGTGTGTCATTTTAAGCCACTAAGTTTGTGGCAACTTGTTACAGAAAAATAAAAATCTAGTGCGAAGTTCAATTCCAGTCTCAAAGTCTGCTATGAACGAGAATGAAAATGAAGGAAGATAGGGCCGTGGTGCGAGAGGAAGACATACGTATGGTGCTCAACGACTACCAGGAGACCTCAGTTCTGGTCCTGGCTCTCCACTAACTCAATGTATGACATCGGACAAATCACTTTACCTCTCTGGGTCCCACCCAGTTAACTCACATATAAAAGGGAGGAGTTGAACTAGATAAACTCTGAGACCTCTCCAGTCTCCAAGATTCTTCAAGCCTATGCAACTATGTCCCCCACAGCATGGGCTGCTAACCTTCTGTCCACACCACACCAAATGGTAGCTTACCATCGGCTGCCATGAGCCCCCAAGAAACCGGCACTCATAAAGGACGAGCTTTTGGAAGAGTAGAGGGGAACCTGCCGTCCTTCGTCCTCTTCTAAATGTCTTCACAGTGACATGAAGAGCAAAACAGAGATACCTCCAAATCTATATAACCTAGAAAGACTCAGATCATAAAACTACCCTCAAAGACCTCAAAGAGGTCCCTCATCTCACAGCCCTCTTTAGGTCTCTGTGTACTTTCAGAATGAGGAGCATCTGATCACAATCTTCTTGCAATTATCACTTTTATGTCTCAAATCATACAATAGCTACCATTTATTGAACACCTGATATTAAAGCACTATCTCAGATTTTTATATACATTACCTGGCATTGAAGGTCACGCAGTTCCTAAGTGGGGGTGAGAATTCTAACCCAGGTCTATCTTGGGCTAAAGCTTGTGCTTTTCCCTCTATATGATACTTGCTCTGGTGTTTTGGCACTTACTCATACGTCCTCATCCTCTCAAGAAACATTTTATGACCACTCATTCATATGTCACACCTCGGTTTGCCCAGGACTGAGATGGGCAAATCTCATCCTGAGATTTCCCAGGATGCCAGACTTTCAAGGCTAAAACTCAGAAAATTCCAGGCAAACTAGGATGAGTTAGTCGCTCTAGCACCTGACTGTAGTACCTAGGGCTGGGAATGCAGAACTGGAGCCCAGGGGATATGTGAAGATACCAAGTGAAAAACTTTCTCTGAGAGTCAAACACTTATTTCACTTCTTGGGCACAATCCCACAGAAGGGACCTAAGTAGAGTTTGTCCATGCAGCCTCTTAAAAGAACCATGCACGAGACTCTAAATTACAGACCCATCTGTCTGCTGCAAAGTCTCCCAAAACCTGGGTACTAGGTTTTCTCAGACATCTGCTGGCCTGCAGTCATTCCATCTACTGCTCTGCCTGAAATACCGGAGGGTATAAAGCTTAATCATTCTCCCTGTAGCCATTGCTGCTCTTTGATCCACCTGGTAACTAAATCCCCTAAGAACAACCTAGGACTTTTCACAGGGTTGTTGTTGCTCTGTTATCAGACTCTAATCCCAAACCCATTAAAGCTCTTACAGACCTAATGGCAATACCTGAACCCAGATACAGGGCTCTTGGGCTTCTCTTGGAATTCCTAACTCTGTACACGGGGGACAAGAAAAATAGGCAGTGAAGGCTATAGATTGGGGATATATTTTCTCTAAAATTTATATCCTTAGTCACGTGAAATCTGATCCTGATCACTCTGCTTCTAACTTGGAACTTACCTTTGGGGTCCAGTGTTGAGATGGGCTGGACTTTGGGGTCTTCGGCCATGGTAAACTATAAGGCCAGCATCTCCCACTGACCTGGGCCAACTTCAGGTTCCAGAAGCAGCCGAACCTCTTGACCACTTTTTAACAGAAGGAAGAATTAAGCATTCACAGTGCTAAAACCAAAATGTTTCTTTTGGCCTGGATATGTAAGCATCTAAACAAATTACACCCAAAAGCTCTGTTGATGACCCAACCTGGGAGCGGAGGGTCCACTCATGCTGAGATTCAGCCTGTCCAAAATGCAGTGAGATCCAGCAGCACAGAGGAGCACAGCCATGCACTATGGGTGATGGATGCCTCCTGCCTCAACTCACCTATGCTAAAGCCATTACTGCCTGGTTTTAGGGTCTCTAATAAATAATCTCAGACCTTTTCCTCATTTGAGCATTAAATACTTGGAAAAATAAAACAAAGAATGGCAATTGAGGCTCAAAATATCACTTTCATTATTTTTTTAAAATTAATTAATTAATTTATTTATGGCTGTGTTGGGTCTTCGTTTCTGTGCGAGGGCTTTCTCTAGTTGTGGCAAGCGGGGGCCACTCTTCATCGCAGTGCGCGGGCCTCTCACTATCGCGGCCTTTCTTGCGGAGCACAAGCTCCAGACGCGCAGGCTCAGTAGTTGTGGCTCATGGGCCCAGTTGCTCCGCGGCATGTGGGATCTTCCCAGACCAGGATTCGAACCCGTGTCCCCTGCATTGGCAGGCAGACTCCCAACCACTGTGCCACCAGGGAAGCCCTCACTTTCATTATTGATGCAGGTCAAAATGAAGGATGTAACTTAGTGAGAAAGCCACATAGGCTAGGAAGTGAAACACAGGATTAGGCCAATTTGCACACACTTCCCAGTAGAAGTGGAGAAGACTCTCTTCTGGAAGAACAGTGGAGAATTAATATTCTCTGCAGCAAAGCTTCCCAAGGGGGAGAGGAAGGATTTGGGGGTAGAGAGAACTAGGCTACTTGCACCTGGTTTATTCTTCCCAAACTTACCAACCAGATAAATCACTCCCCTCCCACATCTGTATGAATAAAGGGGCTGAAGGGTGGGTAGGAGTTAGATTAATTGATCTTCTTCACCTTAAAGAAAATGTCATCTCTGTACTAAGTCCAAAGCTCCAGGTTAGAAGTGCCCTCGCTCCACTGAGACAAGAACACTGATTAGGATATTCAGAAAGGAAAAAGAAAAAAAAAAAAATGTCAAGCTGAATTGGGTGGTAAAACTGTAAGTGTTCTAGGATGAAAAGGGAGGAAAGGGGAAGGGATGGCTTCTCAGATGCAGGGAGACCTCAGGTAGAATGAGAGGGTTGAGAATAAAGAGCAAAAAGATGAAGAGATGATATTCTTGATAAATATAAAAGCCAACCAGAGTGGAGAAGTGCAGTTTGAAGGACAGGGGAGAGTTAGAGGAGTATGGAAATGGAAGGCTTCTGCCAATCTGAGCAGCTAAGGGCTTAACGCTGGACACAACAGGAAGCCTTAGAAGTTCCTTAGCCAGAAGTAACAGGCTTACTCTGGAATGAATGCATTTGGAAACCGAAATTCCAGCCACTTAAAATGTCTGCTTAAATACATAATCATACTTTTTATCATGTGTAGAGTTTTCATATCCACACCAATCAAAATTGTGACTCGGGCTTCCCTGGTGGCGCAGTGGTTGAGAGTCCGCCTGCCGATGTAGGGGACGCGGGTTCGTGCCCTGGTCTGGGAAGATCCCACATGCCACGGAGCGGCTGGGCCCGTGAGCCATGGCCGCTGAGCCTGTGCGTCAAAATTGTGACTCTACTATGTATAAAAAGCAAAAATAAAATTGTTAGAAAAAAGCATTTATTATGAGACATTTCCATTTTCCAAGGAAATTTACATTTCTGGCAGGGCCAAACTTTTACACTTGCTTCGGTGAGCAGTACAAAGCCACCGATGGTGCTTGGCAGGTGTTCCTTGAGGAAGGTCCCTCTGGCAGATGTTCAGAGTGGCTCCGACGAGAAGAAGCAGCAGTAGAGAAAGAGCCGTCTCCAAAGACAGCTGAAGATGCTCTTTGGGTACAGAGCTCTTGAGAATCCCTCAGGAGATACTTGAGGGTTGGCCAAAATCTCCCAGGCACAGTTTACAAGGCCAAAATTTCAGAGAAAATCCTGAGGCATGAAGCATTTTATAAATTCTACCTTCTTTAGTCAATTTTATGGGACCTTTTTCAAGTTGGGAGTACTGCCACCTTCTCCCTCTAGCTGAGGCAAGAAAAATGATTCCTCAGAAGTCTCAGTTGCTCCTGTCATCTTGCAGCCCAGTCCCTCTCCCACGGCCCCTTTTTTCAGGGTGCAGAATCTTCCCACCTTTTTCCCATTTCTCCCCTTCATAACCTACCTCAGCCCCTGGGAGGCTGGGGAGATGAAGGTTTCTGTAAAGAGCTTTCCAGAACCCCAGAAATCACCCCAAGGACAATAAGGTCCTGACCCCACCTGTGGCTGCCATCACTTCCTGTCATGCATTTGGCTTGGCCTCTGGCTGTCTCACCCAGAGGCTGCGCTTCTCTTCTCTGCCCCAGGGCAGGAACCTGCCTCTGACAGGGCAACTGCATCCCAGCAGAGCTGCAAGACGCACCTGGCCCTTTTGCTTTGAACTTCTCAGAGTCTGCGTGAATGCCTGAGGATACCTCTGCCCTGCAGGCCTGCAGGGCTGCGCTGAGCGAGAGAGTCTCAGCTTTGCCTGTTGGAATCGAGATCACAGACGGTGGGGGGAGGGTGGGGAGAATGAGCTCTACAGGCACACTCCAGGCTACTGCAGAGCACCCGGGGGCCAGCTTCACCCATCCACTCAAGCAACAAATCTAGCAAAGCACTCAGCTAGATAGGGCATAAAACAGATCCTCTTTCAACACCTTTGGACACTAGAATTTGCATGTTAGAGGGACCTTGGAGGCTATCTGTCCAGATTCTTAGCTATAACAGAAATCATCTTTCCAATATGTCTGATGGGCACTGGAAAAGAGGCAGCCCATCTCCCCCATGGACAACTCCAGCTCTTTGACAGTATGTTCCTACAGTGAAACGAAATCTATACAACAGACCAGAGACAAACCCCTATTCTCCTTGGAAAGTCCTTCCAGTATTTGCACGATTCCTTCTTGACAGTTCCCACAGGCAGCATCAACACTGGCTGGTTGATTTACTCTCTCCTAACTAAGAACGACTTCTGGGCTTTCTCTCATCACAGTTGCAATGCTGGGGACATGCTCTGGTGTCTCAGGGTCCCCTGAGAAGTGTGGTGACTGGGTCTGTAGTGGGGTACACGGTCATCCCAGTGCACAGAAGGGCTTCTGCTGTCCGTGAATTGCTACTCTACTTCTCTCCTTGTGGCCAAGACAAGCAGGGACATCAATGGCTAAGAGAGCCAGGGTTGTGCACTGGAGCAGGTAACAAGGACTCTGGGGTCAGACTGACCAGGTTCTAATAACCACTTTGTCAGTTATTACCTATGTGACCTTGAACAACTTACAGATTCTTTCCAGTCCCGATACATCATGTGTGAAATTGGGATAATAATGCCTTCCTTATCAGGTCATTGTGAAATTACGTGAAGTACTGCACGTAAAGAGCATTGCACAAATCAAGAGAACAGTTATTGGGAGCTATTATTGTTGTTAGTACTATACAAGTGTCCACGGGCCAGATTGGACTGGGGGGAAGAAAAGGTCTATGTTGCTTTTTATGGTTTGTTATTGGCCCTTCTTTCCAGCAGAGTCCTAGCCATCTGGATTTAAAGCTGTTCTCCCCGTTCCCCTGCCGGTGAGAAGGGAAAATAAACACAGTTCCCCTGGTGTGTTAGATTTACATCCTTGGGAGAGCTCAGTTCCTGCCAGGAATGGGTCTCCTTCTCTGCAAGTTGGAGATCTTCTCTGTCTATACCAGGATCCCAGTCGCATTCACAAGGACGAGTGGGGTTCAGACATGATGCAGAGCATAGTGGGACCAACCCTCAATGTTTCACCTTCTGCTGCTCCATGTCTGCATGGCCCCCATGTGTCCTATTCACCGATGAGGCCACATCACAGCTTATCCCACTGGTACCCGTGGAATTCCCATTTCTCACCTTTAGCTACTTAGACCTAGTCCTCTGCTAATTGGTCAGAAGTGATGCTACAAATTGTTTCCTGGAATTGATGGATGTCACTGAGACACTGGGAAACATCACAGTTAGATATCTCCCTTGTTCTGAAGTGACCCGTTCCCTGAGACTTTGGGCTCCCCTGAATTTGGGGCAAGATGTAACAGGGCCAAGAAACATAAGAATTCCTGCAAGGCCCTTGTATCTATTCATCAATCACCTATGGATCTATCATCTATCTATCTAGTCACCCCAGTAGAAAATTGCTATTATGCACGTCAGTCGCTGGGGAAGAGGGGGTTACTGGAAAGAGGTCATTGGTTGTCTTCAGGAGGACTGGCCTCTTTTTCGCTCTGGGTCTCCTGTCAAATCCAGACGTTGTGGAGTTGAGGTGATTGACTCCGTGTCCCTGGCAGGCAACCATATCTTGTACACTGGACTCTCTGATTGCATATCACCATATATTTACTTCCCTTTTGCTTCTCCCTGGCTTCATTAAATCTTCGCTTGGATCTGGCCTGGTTTGTTAAAGAAAGGCACATTTGTGCCACACCCCTGGCCTGAGAACCTACTGGAGGTGGTCATAATCCCCAGAAGGGTTTTGCCACCAAAGATTCAGGTTTTGTTTAGAAGTGACAGCCCTTCCTCCTGGTTTCTTCCACTTTCTTTCCTCATCTCTTCTCTAACTCATCTAAAACTTCAGTTTGGGGATGAGGGATAGCATTTACTCATTCCACACCTTTTGGTTTCTTATGAATAAATTATTTTGGAGGAAATTTTCATCCTTGGGGGGTGAGGAGTGATTGCCAGGTTTCCCTTCCGTTGCCCTGGAACAAGCCCTGAGCCTCTCTTCCCCTCCACGGCCTGCCTCTCTGTCCTCTCTCTGCCTCAGGTCAGGACTTTGTATTTCCCACTCGGCTTTCCGCTAAGCCTCCTAACACCATTCAGCTCTAGCTCCCCTCCACCTCTGTCCTAGGCATACCAATCCACTGCCCATCCCACTCAGGAGGCTGATGCCAGAGGGGTCCATATCGACAACCAAATAAAGTCCACATGCCTTCTCAAGACACACGAGGCCCTTTGTGCAAAGCTCCAGCAGTGCCTCTCATTTTCCGAACGCACACTGCTTTCTCTCTCCTGCTGTTGAAACTGGCTTTCCAAAGGCTGCCACTCGACTATGCCAACAGGCAACTCAGTCCTGCCCTAACTAAAAAAGCCCAGGGTTTGGGGGCTCTCACCAAGTCTGCAACTCACCTTTCCTTGATGGGATTCAGTGGCCTAACTCAGGATACAGAAACTCAGCCACACGTGGCCCGTGTTTCCTGGCTCCCCATTTCCCACAAAAGGTCCACTCCCCTCCCCTGCATCTACTCTGGCCTCCTGCCTATGGTTGATCTTGGCCCCATCTGTGATTGTCTCCATCAGAAGAACAAATGGGTGCAAGGCTAAGGATAAAAAAGAGGGAAGAAAGGGCTTCCCTGGTGGCGCAGTGGTTGAGAGTCCGCCTGCCGATGCAGGGGACACGGGTTCGTGCCCCGGTCCGGGAGGATCCCGCATACTGCGGAGCAGCTAGGCCCGTGAGCCATGGCCGCTGAGCCTGCGCGTCCGGAGCCTGTGCTCCGCAATGGGAGAGGCCACAGCAGTGAGAGGCCCGCGTACCAAAAAAAAAAAAAAAAAAGAGGGAAGGAAAAGAAAGAGAAGAAAAGAAAAAAGAAGCAATGTTTTCCCTTAAAAAGACAAAGGAGATCAGATGTTATTTCTGAAGTGCTTCCTACTTTGAAGACCAGTACACATCACCAAGGGTGCCAACAGAACCCCAGGCCCTAGGAGCTCAGATGAAGAGGAGAGTTTTCAGGATTATAAACCAGACTGCCTGGACCACAATCTTTCTGCACCATGAGATAAGGGTGCTTGCTTCTCATGACCATTTGCATTTTCCATAAACCTGAGCAATCAGTATTTCAGTGTTTTAGGCTCCGGTGGGTGCTTTGATTCTACGCACCCTCACCTGGACTCACCAGGCTCTCAATTTCTCCCCACCCCTTCTCCCCAGATCACTTGGCCGCGTCTCATACCTCCATTGTGCTTCATCCTGGGATAATACAGATCTTCACAATCCCATCCAAAACCCTGGTCGAATCGCATCCCAGTACATTAGACCTCTGCCAGTCTTCCCTAAGCCATATTTTTAATCAGAAAACACAACTACAGATGCCAACCCCTGATGGTGGCCATCAGGCTGGCATCAAAGCCTGGCAGAGGCAAGCAGCCAGTGGGCGAGGATTTGAGAATTGGCTTGCCTGAGACCCAGGACAGGAAGGGGAAGGGCTTTTATGTTTTCTCTTACTAAATTTCAGTTTCTTTTAACAAGGGAAGATATTAAACTAAATGATATCTAATTACCCCTCCTCTCTGTTCCCCTAGTGGGCACACACACACTGAAGCACATAAAAAGGAAGGAATTCATTTAAATATTGTGCACTATATATGTGCAGGCTGTGTAGAGGTAAAGACCTCTAATCCAGGGACTCTGCAGGAGCAGATTGCAGACATGAGGCCCTGAGAGCATATTTTGCACCCTCAGGAAATAGCTACAACAGTCCCACCACCATGTCCACCTGCCATGCTTCCCTTCTCCCCACGCTGAGGGGCCCAGGTTCTTATCACAACCCTCTTCCTAAACAGGGGTCAACTCAGTCCACCCCACTCACACCTGTTTGAAGAAGGTGACCAGTGCTGACCTCTAGGGCAGCTTCTCTCACCTCCTCTGCTTCCAGTTGCTTCCACTTTCAACAACAGTTCCTGATTGGACCGGGCACCCTCCTTTCTTAGGTTTCTTAAGGCCTAGTCTTGTCCTTGAGCTGGTGGATTCTTTTAGCCCAGAGACATATCTGACCATGACCATGGGATAACTAGAATTTGCAAAATCTCTACAAGAATTCCCACTTACATCCAGCCAGGGATAGCCTTCAGTCTCAGTGCATTCTCAAGGATATTCAAGGTCAGACACTCCAACCTCATCCATGATACCGTCCCCAGAGAAAGCTGATATCCAGCAGACCTGATATTTTCATCAGCATCTCCAAGAACAATAACAACTTCTTCCGCTGGAAAATTGCTCCTTGACCCACATTCGGTGTCTTTCTGCTGCAACTACATTTCAACACAAATATTTTCTTGGCTTTTCAAGAGATTTTGCTTTTAACTCACTGGAATTCCCCCCAATAACTGACCCCAGCCTCTTGCAAAAGAAAAAAGCAAGGAGTCACTGAACAGAGTAAACTAAATCTCAATTAGGTCACCTTTATCAGGAAGTAAGAATCACTAGAAGCCACTTCCTCCTTCGCACTGTCAAAAAAACATTCTCTAGTTGCACAGACATTGTAGTAAAGAACATTGATGTTCTTTACTCCTCCATTAGCATTGTCCTTAGCATTGTCAAAAAAACATTCTCTAGTTGCACAGACATTGTAGTAAAGAACATTGAAAAGATAAAAAATAAAATCACCTACATTCCCATCACCATCACTAAGTTTTTATTTTCATTTTCTAATCCCTGCCTATACATGAAAATAAATGCTGCCCAGTTGGATGTAGCTTTCATACAATATTTGTAGGTTTTCTTTCATTTTAGGTTATAAACATTTTTTTCCACTATTGTTACAAAGTCTTCAATTATAACTCCTAATGGTTATAGAGCAGTCCATCGATCTGTTGAGCTTATTCCATGCTTTCCTAATATTGGACTTTTAGGCAATTTTCAGATTTTCTCCAAGACAGACAATACTGCAACGCATATCATGGTGCATAAAGCTTTGTCCCTTTATCGGATTACTTCTTTAAGAGCAATTTCCAGGAGAGAAATCCCTGTATCAAAGCATAAACCTTTCATGGCTCTTAAAATATTTTGTCACATCCCTTTCCAATCAGGCAATATTCTTGTCCCCTGCCATTGCAATTTATGAGCACAGAGTGGGGGAAATGTCTGAGTGTGAACTCTTAAAACAGATGAAAAAACTATTTCTCAAAAAAAGTAACCAAAGGTTCATACCCAAGCCCCAAACCAAGAAGGCAGTTTCAATCAATTTCCTTCCGTTTCCTTCCTATCCTTACTGAGGCCAGATAATGTCTTTCTAACATTATACTTCATGGGTCATTCCTACACTCTCCCTCCAGGATCCAACATCAGGAAAATGACACCCACTTGCTCCTGCCACAGGCTGGACGACTCTGACCAGCACTCTGAGGGCAGTTTTTTCTAAGTCTGGGTCTTTTACGTCCTGACTTTTCAGGACTGATTACTTCCTACTACTGATTACTTCCTGCTAGGATTAGTAGATTCCTCTCCTTTCGGTCCAGACCCAGCTTCTCTTTCCAGTTGCCCGGACAACTCCATCACCTCACTGAGCCCCTGATGTCCTAAAATGGAACCGCTCTCTTTCTAGCTTCTCTAGTTTCTTCAAGTCCCAATGGCTCCCCATCACCATTATTTCATAGTTTTAAGACTTAGCGGGGGAAAAAACGACCTTTCCCAAAGGAAAGAGAGGAGGAGACTGAAAGTATTATTCAAACTCTCAATAAAAGCATAAAGCAAGAAAGGTCTGAGGGGAACAATAACAAGACGCATACCCTCCCAAAGCCCCAGCCAGGAAAAAGGAATGTTTCCTTCCTTCAACAAAATTATTAAGTTTAAAGGTTAGGTTTCTGTTTAATAAATGCAAGTTCACGCAGCAGAGGCAACTCCAAGCTAGTGATGTTTGCCAGATGCCAGAAGTCCCAGATACTGGACAGCCCTGGAGAATTAGCTCTAAGCATCAAGGTCACCTGAACTGAGACACCCCACAAATATTCGACCATCATACCCTAGCTGATGGACACACACAAAATCAAAAGCTTGCTGACATAGGAGAAGAGGTGTGGCATAAGTCAGTGCTTAGGCAGTACTCAGGTTGGGGCAAAAGTCAAAGTAGACTTCTAGATGATTCTATATCATTGAGAAGACAGTGCCTAAGCTTCAAACCTCTAGACTGCAGCTATCCAGGCTTGTTTTAAAAAGGGAAAAAAAAAACAAAAAACAGTGGTTATCTATTTTTTCTTTTCTTTTCTTTTTTTTTTTTTTTTTTTTTGCGATATGCGGGCCTCTCACTGTTGTGGCCTGTCCCGTTGCAGAGCACAGGCTCTGGACGCGCAGGTTCAGCGGCCATGGCTCATGGGCCCAGCCGCTCCGTGGCATGTGGGATCTTCCCGGACCGGGGCACAAACCCGTGTCCCCCGCATCGGCAGGCGGACTCTCAACCACTGCGCCACCAGGGAAGCCCCTATTTTTTCTTTTCAATTCGTCTATGTTAAAAATAATGTCTTGTCTTCTTTGGTAGGATTTGACTAGAATGTGGATAAAACACACAGAAATTCATGTTCTAGGACTTGAGAGGAAGAGTAAGAAGATGCAGATGCAGATTTACAAAAAAAGGCAATTCCCAGTTAAGCATTTACTACTCTCCTCTAGCACTCAGCTCAGAATCACAACTCACTGGACAAAGACACACGATCAAGGTCAAATCTCTGCCCTCTCTGAGCAACAAGTTCAGTTTCCCTGATGCTATAGATAAACATTGATCTCTTTAATTGAAGACTATGGAATTTCTACTTAAAGTCTAGAAACCTGCAGCTCTATTTGAGGAATTTCAGAAATATGGAAGTCAGTTTAATAGAGAAAAGTGAGGAAATAAAGAAAAAGGAATGGGGGTGGGGGGAGGCAGTATTATTCCCTACCATGGCTCAAGCATTTCACCTTTATTATTTCACTACTAGGAAGCTGTTATTTTCACCATCAGAAAATAAGGAAAGCAAAACAGAAAGGATAAGTGAGTTGTTAAAACCATGCAAAAATAAGTGGCGGAGCCACATTTGTACTTGGACCCAGTTTCTCCCCACCCCACGCAGCTGGATTCACATACAGAAGTCCACTGAAGTCAACACTTGAGGTAACTGCAGAAATTCTAGAACATAAGCTCCACAGAAAAATATAAGCATCAAAAGAGTATGGGTCACACACATGCTCAATAAATGTTAGCTATCCATTATTAGCCCAATATGTTCATTTAGTAAATAAATAAATTTGGATTCCCAATTAGTTTCACTCCATTGTAATAATAGCTACTATTTATTTTGTGTTTACTCTGTGTCAGGCACCACGGTTAAGCGCTTGAAATGATTTATTTCATTTAATTTCACAACATTTCTCTGAAGTAAAATTTATTATCCACATTTTACAAATGAAGAAACGGAGACTCAGAAAGAGGAAAAACTTGACTAAGGTTAGAAAATCACCATGTGACAGAATTAGGTTTCAAACACAGATCTCGACCCCCATGGTCTGGGCTCTTAATCATTTCATTGTCCTGCCCTTCACCTCCCCACCCACAGTCGCCAATGAAACTCAGTTGATTTATAATCCATAAATCAGAACAGGTGATGTAGATAAAGAGAAGGGGGGATGGGGTGAACTTCTTCATATAAAGTGGATCTCACCATGCAGTTGCTTGGTGCAAGGTCTTAGAGATGGAAAGGGAACATAGACTTTCAAAGCAGGCAGACCACCTAGCACAGCCTGGGGTTCAGGTATCTCATTACTGTCTACGGTGCAAACCCTGGTGCACTGGCATCAGGCATCCTCTGTAATGTAAGGCAATGTAAGCTCAGAAAGTTTGCAGCCCATGTAGTCAGACATAAACAGGAATTTGCCAAATCGGAAGGCAGAAAGCAGAATGATTTCAAAAGCATGATGCTCTCACAGGAGTTTTCAGATCCAGGTAGATGGTGAACGCTTAGTCTCAAAGAAATGAAGTCTGAGTCCTGATGACAAATTGAAATTATACCGGAGTAACCACAGTTCAGGTATAAACAAATGGAATCAGGCAGCCATTGAGGATCTGGTCCCAGACATATCCCTGTACTACTGAAACCTTGAAATTCCTCTGAGCTGTACCAGACCCAAGGACACCATTGGCAGTATTCAGAACAACATCCGCCAGCAGCAACCTTATGGTCTCAAGGTCTCCCCTTGTTCAGACCCCCACCAATCCTTACTTAATAAGCACCCTTACTTCTTGCCAGCTCCAATTATAATTCCTGATAAAAAAATTCACGCAAATAACTGTAACCTTGCAGTTTTTTGCCTTTGTAAGCCTCTCCCATTTTGTAGTGCAGTGGAACACAATTCAAGTGCCCTTGAATCTGTGTCTCCCGGGTTGCAGTCCTAACAAACCGCAAATAACGCCCTTTTTAAAATTTCAATGAGTTGTCCATTTCTGAAATGTTGGTTAACAATCCCATTGGCCAGACAGTTTCAGAACAGATGCCCTTAAAGGCATAAGAATACCAAGTTCCCAGAAAAGCGGGCTTCCATTCAGGGCAGAAGGCAGGAGGGAAGGACTGGAGGAGAGGCGTTCTGCCTTCTCAGTGAGAGAGGGACCACCTATACCTGTGCCATGGTCTGCATGTCAGATACAAACAACCTGTCTCCCCAGCCAACACGTGAGCTAGTAGAACAGAAAGATTCCAAAAGTGACAAGGTGTAGAGTAAATATGCCGTGCTACAGGGCAACACTAAAGGGTTTGCTGGAATCACTGCAAGCAGAGCACATAGCCAGCCTAGCCAGGGCAGGGAAACTGCGTTGAGGGATAGACGTGATGGCAGTGTCACGATCATCGGGCAAGTGAGGGACTGGAAAAGCCTATTAGACAAAGGACAGAGCGATGTCACAGAAGTGCCTCTGACAGGTGGAGTCCTTGAGGAAGAGGGACAAGCCAAAGTACAAAGGAGAAAGTGTTACGGCTTCTTGCCACTCTCCCTCCTACCCCAAAATCACATCATCACACCGAAGAATGATATAAACGCATGAAGCTCGGTACAGTTGTTTAAAAGCAAGCTGAGGCATTTGACTGAGATATATAGAGATATATGCTAAAAAATGTAGCATGCCACGACATTTAAATTTATTAGCTGACAAACATTGTGCTGTACCATCTGTTCTGTGCTAAACTTCCTGTAACTAAAGATGCACAAGCCCTAGAGAATAAGCATTAGGTAAAATAGATTCATTTTATATAATTGAACATAATTGTGCATGTAATGTTTTAACGTAATATTACTGAACAGCTGTGCAAATAATAGAGGGGTTATTCCCCATAGACCATATGCTGGCAATGAAATATGAAGGCAGCACTCTAACCGACCAGTGAACCCGCAACCTCACTGGGATGACGTGATGGCATGCTTTAGGAAAAAAAAAAAAAAAAGTGCAGGTGTAAAGCAGAAACAGAAGCAGAGCACCAGAGAACTCAGAAGCAAGGGGGAAACGTTATCCCCCGATTCCCAGTGCAGAGAAAGGGCAGTGGCTTTGCATTTGCCATCCTTAGCTCCTGTCACCCTCTGTTCTTCCCAAGGTTAACTTTGTCTGCATGGCCTCTCTTCCTTCTCCATAATTTTTATGATGTTTTCAATATTCTCCTTTTACAACCACATGCTGACTAATCACAAGGAGACACATCTCCTAGGGCTTTACATTCTGTTTTAAAATAATATGGCAGGGCTTCCCTGGTGGTGCAGTGGTTGAGAATCTGCCTGCCAATGCAGGGGACACAGGTTCGAGCCCTGGTCTGGGACGATCCCACATGCTGTGGAGCAGCCTGCCCCGTGAGCCACAATTACTGAGCCTGCGTGTCTGGAGCCTGTGCTCCGCAACAAGAGAGGCTTCAATAGTGAGAGGCCCGCGCACTGCGATGAAGAGTGGCCCCTGCTCGCCGCAACTAGAGAGAGCCCTCGCACAGAAACGAAGAGCCAACACAGGCATAAATAAATAAATAAATAAATAAAACTTAAAAAAAAAAAAAAGCAAAATCCCTTTAAAAAAAAAAATAATATGGCAAGTGAGCTCTTGTTTGCCTTCTCAATAAACTTTTTCAGGGATCTTCATGTAAATCATAATTTTTCTCCATTATATGGGTAGAACTTATTATTCCCACTTTAAAGATGAGAAAACTGAGGCTTAGTGTTTTAGTCAATCAACAAGTGTTTACTTAGTACCTAGTATGGGCCAAGTTCGTATAAGTCATTTGCCTATAGTGGGACAAGTACGTAATGGCAAAGCTAAGGATTAAGATGTAATGCTTTGTTCTTTATGTTAGTTCCTTTAGTGGTTCACTGCTAAATGACTTTGGACAAGCTGCTTAGTATGTCTACGACTCATGTTCAACATTTATGAAAGAGGAACAAAAAAAATCACCTAATTGAAATGTATCCACACGTACCCATTTGATCAGATATAAAAATTTTTAACATCTGACCAAAATAAGTCCATAAACATCAAGTCAATGTAGTCCACCTCAGCCCTTGATTATTCTATTCATTCTATTCCACCCTTTCCTATAAAGCTTGTTACTATTTCTTTTCAAACCTGCTTCGCTATAGTGGCCATTTCGAGTCTGTGAAATAAGACAAGATATATATTTTTTCTGATGTATTATGCTAAGAAGTGTCTTACCTGCAGGTTAACTATTGTAAATTGTCTCAGTATTCACTATATTATACATTTCACATTGTTCTGCCTATAATATTAAAGATTGGTCTCTTGGAAAATATTATAAAGGAATTTAACTATACATAAATATTAATAGGTGCAATAAAATAAGGACAGCATAAAAGTATTTCAGTACTGAAAGTTAAATGTGTTGGAGCCTAGGGAGAGTCTTTTACTCTTTTTCCTTTTGTAAATGACTTTAAACTCACTTAAGATGATGAAATTATTTAAAGAATGAAAATAACAAAATATAAAAATATATTTATTACAATATATTAAGGAGAAGAGTTAGTGGCTTAGAAATTCCCCAAATGACAAAAGTATAATACTCTAGAATTGAAACAAGTCATCACAGTTACTGAAATACCGTTCTCCACAACAGTGTAATGACTTTTTTACTAACACTCCAACAAATATAATAATCTCAAAGTATTTAAAGGTTGAATGAAGGTTATGAGGAAAGAGTTACTGAAGCCAATAAATATCAAACTTGGAGCTGACATTTGGTCTCAAATCCCCAGTGTTTGCAAGAATTTCAGCACAGGTGGTAAGTACAATCACCGTATGTTCAAACTAGAGACATCTGCAGAATCAGGACCAAGAAATTGTCAACTTAAATGCATGTTCTTTTGGGGAGGTAGAGTAGTTATTTAAAAGTACAGTGAGAATAATTCAGCTTAATCCCAATTTGCTTGCAAAGCTAACGATTAACCCAATCTGTCAAGTGGAGTTCTGATCAATGAGTCTCTTTTCTAAACACATTCCAAAAGGATCTATGCAATTTGGATGAGGGATTGTGGTTAAAAATATAATTAAATGTAAAAGATTTTGTAATCTCAGTATCTCTGATCTCTTTTCACAAATTCAGGAAGTGGAAGTTGGGTTATATCTCTATAGAAATTCTACAATTATCTGAAAACCATGAAAATCCAGATAGAATGTAACCCTTCCAAGGTAGTTTTCATTTTCACATCCACTTGGAAATAAATACATTGGCTTAAAAAGTAAAATGTCAACCCCCTTGTCTGATCAGTTTCAGGAGACTCAGCCTCCGGGGGAAGAAAGTAGCAAAGCCTGTCAACTTTCAGAAATGTCCAAAATCTGACCACCTCTCTCCACCTCCAACACTACTGCACTGGCCCAAATTACAGAAATGAGTGGATGCAAGCATGTCCTCCCCATTTCTGTTACCACTTCCTGCTATTCACTATTTACATAGGGCCAGAACCATCCCAGTCATAACATACTTTTGGAGGAGGCTGCCCACCCATGACCCTCTGTGTCTTCATTCTACTCCTCCCTAGTCACAGTTGATTGGACCCTTGATCCAAGCGGGGTCAATGAGATTCTGTATCCTGGAATCTGTGTTAGGATTCATAGCATCAAGTCAGTCTCTGTTGATCACTTGATGTAAGATCTATACATTTGATAGCTATAGAAGTGTCTGCCTTCTACCATATGCACAAAAGAGAAAAACAAAAGTCAACCTTGGGAAAGAGAAGATGCAGCAAATGCTCAGAAGGAAATGGAGACAAAAGTCTGTGCCGAGAGAGTGAAGGAGACAGACAGACAGAGAACCAACCAGCACCTCGATTCATGATGCCTTGCCAGTTGCTGATTGTAGGCACTTATTGGGGCCCATAGTTCCATAAAATACCTCTATGCCCTTTTAACAAATTCTCAGGACTTATCAACAGTGACTTCAAACCTACCACTAGAGATGCAGGGCCAATGGCTTCCTTAGACTTCACCAGCTCCCACAATTCAGAAAGATTTAATCCCTATAATGAATTTTACTTATAGCTACTCTGCTTCCCTGATAAAACACTAACTGATACACAAAGAGCCTGCAATTAGACCACCTGTTTTCCTGCACTGACTAGCTGAGTGAAGTCATGGAATTCACTTCTCTAAGCTTCAGTTCTGTCATCTGTAAAATGGGGGTAATAATTCCCTCCTTATAGGCCTCTTTAGAGTATTGAAGGAGGAGTTATATGTTAAATGCTTATCTTACAACCTTGTAAGTATCTTCATCCTCCTCCTCATTATTATTATTAAAACAAGCCTATATTATAAATCTACTATGTGTTACAAGCTGAACTTATTTTTTTTTTAAACATCTTTATTGGGGTATAATTGCTTTACAATGTTGTGTTAGTTTCTGCTTTATAACAAAGTGAAGCAGTTATACATATACATATGTCAAGCTGAACTTATTGATGAGAAGTTTTAACTGCTGGTATGTTCTTCCAGAGGACATATTAGAAAACAGAATTTTAAGAGCTATTGTTTTTGCTTTATCCTAATTCAGAGTTAGCTCTGTGCTCGCAGGAGGTGATACAACCTTCTAACACAGGACCTATTTTTAACCTAATGGTAATTATGCTATACATAATTATCTCCAGCCTGTTCATTTATTTTTGCTTCTTTTTCTCTTATCGGGATAGTACTGTGGCATCTGAACCAAAGGAGGCCAATACAATAACAACAGAAAGTGCTGATAGGACACTCGAGTCTAAAGCAACAGCAGCTTTAGACTGTGTTTAGAGGGTTCAGCCAAAGGGCAATGTTCAGCCCAGGAAATGTGCTAATGGGTGGTCAAGACTCCGGTGTCAGTGCCAGATGGACCAGTGGTCTTAGACATCACCTCTAAGGGAGTCAACAACACGTCCTGTGTTGCTCCAGCCAGCTAGGCAGTGTTTGTGCGTTCCCTTTTTGAACAAAGTGTAACTCTGGCATGGCTGCAACTCCACTGAGGATGTCCTCTATTTTTAAACTCTTGAATTTCACTTTCCTAACCTGACAAAATGTTCTGTGTTAGATGACACATGGATGCAGGACAATTCCACAGGAACCTTCAGAGAGAAAAGACTGTCTGCTCTTATTAGATCTGACGGCTAGGCAATACATATGCTGCTGACCTATAAAAGCTGTGAGGACAAGAAAGCTTTAAATTGGGTTAAGGTGACTTAAGGCAGAATTTGAGATGCCAGTTGCTTCAGAAATGAAACTGGGCCGACATTTCCTCCAAAGTCCCCTCCAGGGAAAGAAGGGGGGAAGGTACTCAAACCACAGAGACACACAAGAGCATCATAGCTGAAGACCATGCAGCGAACAGAATCCAATGTAAAGAGAAGGGGCAGGAATGCAGAGGGAGAAGGGTGAGGAAAAAGTGAAGGCTGGCTCCCCTAAGAGAAAGGGAGCCTAAAGGGGCATGACAGTCACCCCTGCCATGGTCAAGCCACCAAGACACTTCAGACACAACCGCAGTGGAGGAGCGTCAACACGCAGCTGCTATGGAGACAGGAAGAAAGAAATCAACCTTTATTTATTTCATTTAACAAACAGGTACTGAACTCCTAGTACAAGTCAGCCTTGTTGGGACCAACAAGATTAAGACTCCCATATATAAGTGTGTCTCAGAGGGATCAAAAATAAAGATCGAAGTTCTGCTCAAAGAGGGCATTCTGAATCCGCTCTGGCAAGAAATAAGTTGAGATTCTAGAGTTTTGTGCCATGTAACATAAAAGGGCTAATTTAGATCTGAAAGCATAAAGGGAAAGTTTTATAAATAGACCATTTCTCTAAGAACGGAGTCTGGCCATCATCATCATTATTATTACTATACAAATAACCTATATTATAAATCTATTATGTGTTATAAGTCGGACTTATTAGTGAGAAGTTTTAACTGCTGGTATGCTCTTCTGGAAGATATATTAGAAAAAAGGAATTTAGATGGTTTTGTGTTTGTTTTATCCTAATGCAGAGTCAGCCATATCCTGGAAAGAGATGATACAACATCCCAACACAGCATCTTCTTAACACTTGGAAAGTGTTACTGACTGACTTTAGGCAGACTTGTATCCCTGAGGATTTCTAATGCTAGTGGGTACTTTGGCTGGAGAAGTTTATTCCTAGCTACCTTCTCTGCAATTCACATCAGCTAGTCATAGTGCTGACTGAGCTCTGTCTGTGTCAATAACGGGATGTCTCCACGAGCAGTCGGCTCTGTGTGCTCTCCTTAACCTGCCTCCAATGAGCCACGGATCCCAGGTTGAACTGTGAGACCTCGAACCCGCTAAGACTAGAACGGTTTCAGAACACTCTCAGAAAACACTTTGGTATTATAAGCACCCATCAAATGGAAACAACAGTGCACCATGATTAGGAGCTAAAGTATTTCTCCATCATCTACGACAAAATGTCTAAAGCTAAGTAAACAGATCTTCTCTCACCTCCTTGGCGCCATCTTGAAGGGGATCCATTTCCCTGCAAGGCAGTCTCTCCTAAATGTCAACTCTATCTTTAAAAAATAAAGTTTATGTTTTTATAGTTAAAATATGTTGTTGAAATTTTTTAAAAAATTGTTTCTCCACCCTAAAGCAATTGTGATTAATGAATCTATTTCTGTGTAGTATGTTACTACATACTCTGTTGTATGTGTTTACCATGGTTGCTACGGTTTTTCATAAATATTTTCAGAATCTGGCTTTATTTCACTTAACATTAGATCAGAAGTAATTGACCTTGATTTCGCATAACCTTCATCTGTATCATTTTTTCAAGTTCTGTATAATGTTCTATCACTGCTGTCCATTTGGAGCAGGGCTCCCCAACCCCCAGGCCGCGGACTGCTACGGGTCCGCAGCCTGTTAGGAACCCGGCCGCACAGCAGGAGGTGAGTGGTGGGCGAGTGAGCGAAGCTTCATCTGCCGCTCCCCGTCACTCGCATTAGCGCCTGAACCATCCCCCCTCCCCCGCCAACCCTGTCCGCGGAAAAACTGTCTTCCACGAAACCGAAACCGGTCCCTGGTGCCAAAAAGGTTGGGGACCACTGATTTAGAGAACTCCTCAAGTCACAACAAAGCGGGTTTTCTCTCCCTTTCCCTCACTTTCCTCTTTTTTTTATTTTAACAACTCACATTATTCTGTGGAGAAAACAACCACTGTTGTGAGCATCTGGGACAGATCTGTTGAAGCTCAGACTAAAGAGCTCTGTGATTAAAAACATCAAAGCTTTTCAAACTTTCATGATGTTGAGGAAATAAACATGGATAGCTCCAATACTAAATGTTTCCTTTAGCCTAGGTGTCACAGTGAGGTGACAGATGTCATTTACACTTGAAACTTGGCAACATACATTGTAGGGGCACAGAGATAATTCTCGTTATGAAGTTTATCATTATTACTTTAAGAGAGAAGTAATCTTTCCCTCCTGAATATTTTCTCTATACTTTGGTTTTAGCCATCAAACATTCACCTTACTCCACTTAGTTCTACCATTATTTGTATAGATGTTTCTTCCATGGATAATAATGACCTTGAATAGACCTATAGACTTCATCTATAGAAGTATGGGGCACTGACTATACTGACTTTATGAGTAAGACGTGGCGCCTGGTCAAAGTAAGCAACCAATACATTTTTAAATAAACTGTCAATAAACAAATGTTCATTGGGTGCTCATTGGGTGTCTACTATATACCAGGTACTAGGTTAGGTACAGGAATTAAATCACATTTTATTCTTTCTCAAGGAAAATATAAACTTGGTTCTTGCCAAATGCAAGGTAACAGATATGAGCCTAAAAATCCACTTATTAGTGTAATTTAACCAAAAAACACCTACTTCAAAGCTTTCTCTAACTTGGTATCCGTGTCTAATAGAGCCAATAAATTAAGCCCTGTTGGTAAGGTAAAGTATCTTGAGCAAAATTCAGACTGGGGAGGTCCTATTAAACAGCAAGCCATAAAATAACTGTACACCTGTTTAGGAACTACCTTGAAAGTAATTTCAGGATAGGAGATAAACAACTGATTACCAGGAACAATAGCTGCTGGGATCTCTTACATCAGTTCCTTATAAATGGGAGTCACCTTAGCAATTTTCAGCAGCCTCCCACTAGGAAGGAAAGTAACTTGTAGTTAAAGTTTCATAATAAGTACTCAAAGGTGACCTGATGCAGAATTTGCTATTTTTTTTTAACATCCAACTTCTCTACTGTGACACAGAGAATTCTACCAGCTAATCTTAAATTGCCTTACAGGCTGTATCAATAAATGGTCTTTCAGTTCTCAAGACCTGTTCCAGTCAAAATCCCATTGCCCCCTGCCTTTGACTATTAAGAAGGTTTAGAGAGTATCTAAGACACACCCCAAGCCCTACGGGTTTAGTTCACCATTTCGGAGTTAAGATGAAGGTGTCTCAGTTGCATATAAACCAGTTCGGTGGGTCCGATGGCTAATAAATTGTTGTACATTCCTCACAATGGCAGTAGGATGGCACTCTGCTATGGAGGGGACTTCTCCATAGGGGTAAGCTTCTGGCCAAGGTGAGTATCAGCGGCCCCTTCTCAATCTCTCTAACTATAGAAAGGGAGGAGGACAAAGTCCTCTGGTGTCATCCATAGCTACCCTTTCCAAGACCTCTCCAGGTGGAAAAATATTCTCCAACATTCAGAAGGTTTACAGCCAACAGCCCTTTACAGCTAATTATTTTGTTTCCTCCAGGTTCAACAAGATATACTATTCAATTAGATGCCTTATTGATTGGGTTTTCTTTTTGTTTATAATCATGGAAGAAAAATTGAAAATACCTGTATGGGAAATTATCTAAGATAAATACACTATGATCATGCCATGATACACAGCAAAACACTGGGACTCCTTTACCTAGTCAAACTTCTGTGTTAAAGCAGACAAAGGACAGTTTTCTGAGGAAGATTCTAGTCCTGATTGCAGGTGCTCTGAGGCTGGTTTCTAAACCTATGGGATGTGAGCACCCATTCAAATGCATATCTTAGATTCCTGTTTTGGGGGAGTTTTTTTTTTTTTTTTTCTTTCTGTAGGACCTTGATTCTGTCTGCTGCACCACTGATTGTCCAAGCACAGGGATCTGCCCTCCACAGTAGTCACCATACCCAGGTGCTTGGTAGCAACGATGACTTTGAACTACCCTCTTCTATTCTTCCCAAAATCTCAGCTGCCCAAATTCATGTTTGTGAAAAGATGCTAAAATACATTCATGTATCCATTCTTCAAATATTCTAAAATTTGTCCTAAAGCCACTAGTTCTCTCTCTCATTAAAATGCATTTCAGAGTTGTTTCCTAAATAAATAAAAGATGGGAAATGAAGATTGAATGGAGCCTGTGACTACTAACTATGGACATCTGGTGACTTTAACCTCCAGGGATCACTCCAGGCTACTCTGGCATTACACAAACCCCAATTAACAGGAATAGCCCTAGTGGGTAAGCAGTAAAAACAAAAACCCACACCACGATTAGATTTTACGGTAGCATAATTTGGTATGTTTATGTGACTTCTCTGAGTCTCACATTCTCCATCTGCAAAATGGATATAATAAAACCTTTCTCACTGGTTTCTGTTGAGAATTCTGATGAGAATTAGAATATTGAGCAACAAGTACAGTACTTCTTACACTTCATACTATGTCTAAGCCTAATCACTAATCTTAGGCTAGATTATTTATAATCAAAACACACGATTTTTCTTATCAAAATTTTCAATTATACATTAATTTGTTTGTATATTTGTTTATTATCTACTGTCAAATTAGATTTTAAGCTCTGGGAGGGCATGCACCATGTCCATTTCATTAACCACTATAGACCTAGCAGCTATAATGTCCTCAATGATACTTAAATGATTGACTGAATAACCGAATAAAAGAATAAATGAATAAGTGAATGAGTTAGGGTATTAACATTTAACAGAAACATTAAATAATGAAAACTGCCTTAATTATTTTAGCATTACAAAATTATGACCATTTCGCATATTGTCTTGTGAAAATTCTAGTGGTTTTGTTACTTGCTAAAATTTTAGGCAGATCATTTGGAACATGATGATCAAATTCACCCATGTAATAACTATGCATTTCAGAACTCTTCAGACTATCTTAGACTACTGTAGTCTTTTGCATTAATAACACTTATATATAAAAAATAACTTATGTTTACAAGACCAAGTTAAGTGATAAAATCAGGCTAAAAAAACATAAAACAGCTCGCTGGTTTTATATATATATTTATACTGTACAGATAATCTAGTTATTTAAAACATCACATGTCTACAACAAAATATTTCCACTGCTTATCTCCATCTCATCTTTGTGGGGTTTTTTCCTATTTTATTTATCTTCACTGCCTTTTCTCCTATAACTATCAGGATTATTTATATATTCAAATTTCAAAAATCCTAAGTAAAAGGGATATATTAATTTAATTTTAAAATTGTTCAAATGAACACATTTTAGCATGCATTTAAAATTAATCAAATATGGGACTTCCTGGTGGTCCAGTGGTTAAGAATCCACCTTCCAATGTAGGGGACGCGGGTTCAATCCCTGCTCGGGGAACTAAGATCCCACGTGCTGAGGGGCAACTAAGCCCATGTGCCACAATTACTGAGCCTGCATGCTCTACAGTCCGTGGTCCACAACTAAAGAGCCCATGTGCCACAACTAGAGAGCCTGCGTGCTACAACTACTGAGCCCGTGTGCTCTGGAGCCCACACACCACAAGAGAGCTCATGCGCCACAACTAGAAAGCCCGCATGCTGCAACTACTGAGCCTGCGTGCTCTAGAACCTGTGCACCACAACTAGAGAGAAGCCCACGTGCCGCAACAAAGAGCCCACGCCACACCGAAAGATCCCACATGCTGCAACAAAGATCCCACGTGCCGCAACTAAGACCTGACACAGCCAGATAAATAAATAAATATTGTAAAAAATTAATAAAATATGCCTTTGTCAGTGCATCTGTCTTTCTCTTAATTTGTTTGGAAAATAAGGTTAACACAACCAGAGAGCCTCGTTTACTCTATTTCCTCTACCCTGTCCTCTGTATACCTCTTAAAAGGCAAAAGCCAGTTGAAAATATTTCATTTTGATGAAGATGCTGAATACATGTGAATAGAGTCTATTCACTTGGATCTCAGGAGTATAAGACATTCTGTGCGACTTTGTTTTATGCAACACCTCAAGTCAGTGGTAGTCAACCGGGCTGGGGAAGACCAGAGGCATTTTATCTAAATCACCTGGGGCAAACTTCACACCACACTTGTGCCTGAAGTCCTGCTCCCACCATACTATTCTTCTCAAATGTACTGGTATTCGAATAAAAAGTGCTTCCTAGAAACAGGCTCAGCACACTGACTAGAGATAACCATTTAGTAGTAGGAGTAGGGCAGATAACCTTTTATTGAGTACTTACCATGTGCCAGAGAAAATGGACTAGCTCATTTAATCCTCAAAAAAAAATCCCTATTTGGTAGATACAATTGTTATCTACATTTACAGATGAGGAAAACTGAGGGGCCCAGAAGACATGACCTCCCCTCCCACTTACACAATTAGTAAGTGGTGGAGCGAGGATTAGAATGCAGGGGGTTGAGTCCATAACACGCACCCTTCTCTGCTACTCTCTGCTGTGGCCCAACTTCACTGAAAATGCAAATTACCTATGAAAGCTTTCCAAAGTTTCTGTATACCACTAAAGGTTTCCCTTTTGCTTGGAAATGTGCACGTTATATACACTCAATACAGTTATTTCAACTGGGTAATATCATGAAATCTTAACATGTGACTGTTTCCCCCTGGATTTTTCCCTTTCTCTTTCAAACTGGTAACAGTTCTACTTCCTCACTTCAGGAGGATAAAGGGTGTGAGTTTTTCAAAGATTAAGCCCTTGGAAGAGCTGCAGATAAAACAACATATACCCTGTTCTATCTGAATTTCAGATAAATGACAAATCATTTTTACTATAAGCATATCCCATGCAAAATCTGGAACATATTTATATTTAAAAATTATTCGTTGTTTATCTGAAATTTAACTGCATATCCTTTATTTTTAATTGCTGAACCTGGCAACCCTATCCTTGGGAAAACTTGGATAGTTTATGGAGGAAGTAAAAGGTATAGGGAAATTCACACAAAAGGCAAAGCATCCTAGAAAAAGCAGGAGGGAGAGTGTCTAGGCAGATGAAACCATAAGCAGCCTGGCAAAAGACCCCAGGGTCCAAGGTAGCAAGGAGAGAGCAGAGGGCTGCCAGCCCTGAGGGCAGTGAGGACAGATGACCCTTGACCAGCTGTTCCCTACTCTCCCGTTGATGTTGGAGCTATGTTACAACTCCAATTTATAAAACTAAGATACAACCTAGAAGCCCAATTCAAAAGACTGGGCCAAATGAAGGATTGTGGATAAAGAGGAAAGCTATTAAGTTGGAAAAATATGGATACCCACTGGTTTTAACTGAAGAAAATTAATACTAATCTTCAACTTACAAGGACTAAGAAAGCTTAAAATACTCTTCAGGCTTGACTATCCCAGAAGCTGAAGCAGAATTACAACTGCAGGTAAAGGCTTTTATCAGACCAAATTCTGAGCAATAAATCTGAAATGCTGAGTGCCATGTGGCTTGCTGTACTACAAACCAGAGATACTGAGGTGAGAAACACATAACGCTGCTTTTTAGGCAATAACCATCTGGTGGGTGAAAGCAACAGGTAACAAAGCAATTTCACCACTAGAGTCTTCCATACACAATGAAAGTCATCAGAATAGGGTACGATTGACTCTCTAGAAAGTGATAGGGAACACCTGACAGAGGAAATTACTCCAGAGAGAGATCTTTACAGAACAGTTGGTATTTGCCAAGAGGACAGTGTTGAGAAGGTCCCTGTGAGGTATGTTTGATACTTCTGGAACACACAATGGCCAGAAGAAGAAAGAAAGAAAAGTAGGCTGAAGCCAGATCATAAGAGCTCTATGACACACAAGTGCTTCCCAAACTTTATTATATGCACCAATAATCTAGGGATCTTGTTAAAATGCAGTTTCTGGTTGAAGCATTATGAAATAGAGCCTCGGAGATTCTGCGTTTCTAACCAGCTGCCAGATGAGGCAAATGCGGCTAGTCTGAAAATCGTCTTGGAATAATAAGGCTGTGTGCCATGCTTTAGGTCTTAAACCTTTTCCTGTAGACAATGGGGAGCCACCTTCCGGTTTCTCTAGCCTGAGAGTGACTAGAATTCAAAAAAGCTAGAAGCCGGCACAAGACTCTTCCTATGGTCCAAGTAAGAAATGCCAAAACTAAAGACACTGAAGATAAAGTGAAGATGAATTGAGTCATATTGCAAAGTAAATAACCAATATTTTATAATAACTTTAAATGGAGTATAAGCTATGAAAATATCAAATCACTATATTGTACACCTGAAACTAATATAGCATTTAACTCAACTATACTTCAAAAAATTTTTAAAAAGGTAAAATTGACGAGTTGGTATTCAATGGAAGCACAGATAAGGGAAACAGGTGATGATAATGTTTTTCACAATATGATATGATTTGTGGTATGTAACACTCATTTAGCATTTAGGATGTCCTACAATGATTAACTGTAACATCGTTTAACCACAAGATATGACTTTAAATGAGGAGTTAGGTTTTAAATGTATTTGGAGGATTCTATCACATTATTTTAGGGTCACTCCTGATACATATCCAGTCTTTCCAGACAGACTGTAAATTCTCTCAGGCAGGGATGGGCTTCAGTGTGTCCCCAGCCCCGTGCACGTGCCTGGTACAGGAGGCTTCCTCTCTGATTGCAGTTCTGTTAATATGCAGACATGCCATTCCTGATCAGGCACTGCTTCACCAATATGAAAGCACGGGAAAATTCCAAAGCATCAGTCTCCACAGAGTTTCCTCATTTATTTTCCCTCTTCTCATTTTAAAAATCTGAACTAGTAAGAGACTTCAATGCCAATACTGAAACTGAGAGCTCATTCATTTCTCACGTTCCGGAATAACATCTTGAGGTACAGATCCCATCGGCCCTTCTTAATGACTGATTAGAGCTCTTTTCTTTACCTCCTATGGAAGATTACTTGTTTTGATATCACAGATCGCTTAGCGGGTTGACTTAGCACCTGTTCTAATTGCTTTATCCTGTTAGAATCTGATTTTCAATGCGTCCAAATGTTAACTTAAGCCAGTGGTTCTCAGGCCTGGCTACACGTGAGAATCACCTAGGATCCTTTTAAAATGTGCAGGCTCCATTCCCTAGGGATTGTAATTTAACTGGACTGAAGTGGGTCAAGTATCAGTAGGGCTTAAAAAAACCTTCCCAGGTGAATCTAACACACAGCCAAGGCTGAGAAACACTGACTTAAGCAAACTCATATGGGAATTTTGTTTCCCTTATTTAGCATCTGAAGCTGCCTCTCCACACCACAGTCCAAGAAAAAGTAAATGAATACTTCGATAATATTCGTCCAAGTCTATCTAAAGCAATCTCACCTATCAGGAGCACCGATAGGATGCTCCAAACCATTAAATGAGATGGTACGAAATCTATACAGAAAGGCACTAAATTAGAAGGAGCTGAGATTTGATGGTTAAAAACAAAACAAAAACCAGCTCTATTACTTTACTGGTTACATAATCCTTAACAAGCTATTCTCTGCATCTCAATTTTCTCATCTATCCACATAAATCGTTCTCATAAAGTCGTTAAGTAGATTTAATAAAATAATATGGTTATGAAACAGTTTGCTCTCATGTTTCAACTTCTTTTGAGATTTTTTACATCACTCCAGGCATGCTATTTTTCTTTTTTGCCACATTCTTGGCATTTGAAAGATTATTTTAACCAGTTAATCTAAGAGCATTTGCAACTTAATTTTATGTTTCTGAGTATTTATCAAATGTGTAGCATGATATGAATGATGGCATTGTTCTGTACCTTTGTATCTTAATCTCACGTGTGGATTTTTAAAATTTTTTTGCAAGGTCTATACATCAACAAGGAAGTGTTAACCAACAAAAGAACCTGACACATCCAACATTAGTGCCCAATGTTATGGGCCACCGAACACCAAGAGGCAGTGGGCAGGCCGATCATTTGGCAAAGTGGTCTGATCCCATGGTTTTATCCTTAAGGAAGCCAGCACCTGGCTAGAGGCCCGCCCACCACAGGAAGCCAGGGGCTAAATGCCTGAGCCGCAGAGGCTGACCACATAGGGGCAGCTGGGTAGGTACAGCCCAATATCCAATGGCCCAGGTTCTCAAGAGGCCAAGCAGGGTTCTAATTGGGTAAGGGCACACACTAATTCCTCACCAACCACCACAACAAAGTTGTAAAACAGCATGGCTTTGTGTTTTTTCTATAAAATCCTTAAATCCCATTCTTTGAAACTTTTGTTCAGTTCAGTCCTCTTGCAGAAATGTGAGGTGTGCCTGATTTTCATAGCCACAGGCTCAGATCTGCAAATATTAGAGCTTTTTCTTTATAACTGAAATAATTTCAATCACAAGCCCTGTGTGTTTGCTGATAGAAAACTGAATCAGGTCACTTCTAAGTAAATTCAACCACTTCAGTAAATTCTTAGTTATATCTGTATTATACTCAGTCAAATTATGGAGCTTCTCCTTTCTCTCTGGGTTTGATTGTAACTCAACTGTTTACACAGTAATGTAATATCTATGAGAGAGTGTCTCTGTAGTTATGCAGAGTTGACTTCCATTCATATACATATATATATATATATATATATATATGAAATCATATCTGGTTCTTCATGTTGCCACCCTCCAACAGGCTTCCACACAGCTGGTCGCAGACTGCACGGCCAATGCCGCCACTTCTAGTTGCATCCCCTGTCTTGACCTTGAGACCTCTTTGGATACCTGGATTTCTCTCTCCACTAAAATATACATCCTTATTCCAGACCTGAGGAAGGTTCAGTTGTTACCCCACATCTCCCCAGGGCAATGGGACAACTAGGGCCTGTCTTCAAGACCTCTCTACCTCTGACACCCCATGCTGAATGGCATGAGAATCTTTGTGATTTCTCTTCCAGCCATTCAGATGGGAAACTGAACACTTACTCTACTCACGATAGGGTAGGTTACGCTATAGTAAAAAATGCCCAAAGATCAAAATTTCATTCCTCACTCAAAAGAATACTCTCCCTGACAACTGTCTTCCACACGTTGGCTCAGCCTTCCAGATTAGGAAGAGAGGAGCAGACTGGAAAATCTAGCACCAGCAATTAGATGTTTCAACACAAAAGTGACCAATGTTGGGCTTCCCTGGTGGCGCAGTGGTTGAGAGTCCACCTGCCGATGCAGGGGACACGGGTTCGTGCCCCGGTCCGGGAAGATCCCACATGCCGCGGAGCAGCTGGGTTCATGAGCCATGGCCACTGAGCCTGCGCGTCCGGAGCCTGTGCTCCACAACGGGAGAGGCCACAACAGTGAGAGGCCCGCATACCGCAAAAAAAAAAAAAAGTGACCAATGTCACTTCCAGTAACAATGTATTGTCCAAAGCAAGCCACAGGGTCATGCCTAGCTCCAAGGTAGAGGGGAAGTACGATGTCCATATGCCTAGAGTAAGAGTGGGCCCAAATCTTAGTGCACTGTAGCAATGTCTTCTGCAGCTCTGGTTCCCTCTGCCCTTACACTTACTGGGGGTCTTACAGTCTCTTTGCCCACTACTTAGCTCATTAAGTGGGACTTGGCTCAAAATGGAGATTCAGCCCTAAACTCAGTGTCTATCTCTCTTTATTAGTTTCCAACCTTCTTCCCCCTCTTCAGTTGGGAGCATCTTTATCTAGTGAGGGAGGGGGGACAGAAAGGAAAGATCAAGGAAAAATATGGAAAGATGATTTGAGACTCGTAATTTTAAAACTCAGAAATTTGACATCTATTTCTCTGTCCTCTTGACAAACCCCCTCAAACACGCCATCCTATGTACTCCCTGACTGCCCTCTCTATGTGGAATGTCAGCCTCCCATGCTTTCTCACATAATGAAATGGGGCAGGGTCACAGGATTAAAAGTAGGTAGAAGTAGGTGATATTCCATATTGTCTTTCCACCCAATGACCATGTACTGCTCTCCCCTTTTGTAGACCACGGTGAGTGGGTCTACAGAGGCTGGACAGAGAAATCAAATATGTTAACTTATCAATACATAGATCAGAGAACAAGTCTGGGGAAAAAAAAAGCTTTCCATTTCTTAGTCTCTCTCACTGAGGACTCAGGACCTGGTCCCTACTTTAAATTCTATTCGGCATTTTGCTAGGGCCCAGGCCCATCAGTGCTTCAGCCCTGCCCAGGCATTCTCCATAGACAGAGTCTTAGGTGTGGTAAATAGCAGGACTTGACTTGGACTCTTCATGTCTCCTTACATCCATTCTTTGTCCTGACTCCAGGTTTAGTATTGTGACTTGCTTTGGCCCATGGGATAGAGCCCCGAAAACTATTGTGTGACTGGGCTGTTAATGCTGTGTGAACATGCCCAGGTTGGACTGCAGGTCCCAGAAGGAGGAAGAGTGACATGTGGGCTAGAGTGGAATGTTACAGTCACCCCAGTTGAGGCCAACCTTTATCAGCCAACTACCAGCTGACCTCAGATATGTAAACTTCCCTGCCAAGATCAGTAGAGCAGATGCCACCGAGATGCCATTCTCTGGCCACCGAGAATGTGAACATAAACATTTATTGTTGTACGCCCCTGAAGTTTTGTGGTTGTTGTACACTTTAACTGTAGCCGTAGAAAATGGATACAGTAGATGTCATAACCACCTGACTTTAAACCCTGTCTTTAAGAACACTAGTTTCAGAGTTTATAATCCTGAAAAGTACCATGATAGGCAAAACTGAAGTTTCATAAATAATAGAGGTCTAGGGAAGTAATGACTAAAATGCTATTAAATATATATTTTTTCTTCTATAATAAAATCTTTTGTTTGAAATAACTTTAAACTTACAGAAAAGTTGCAAATATATAGCACTGAGAGTTCACCCATACCCTTCACTCAGATTCCCGTAAAGTTTATAATTTTCAAAACCACAGTACAATGATCAAACCAGGAAATTAATATTAGTATGCTCCTATCAGCTGAACTAAAGACTTCTTCAGATTTCAGTTTCCCCCTTATATCCCTTTGCAGTTCCACAATCCAGTTAGGATCCCACATTACATATAGCTGCTGTGTCCTTCGTCTTCTCCAAGCTGTGACAGTTCCTGAGTCTTTCCATATCTTTTGCTACTTGATAATTTTCATACTCGTGGTCTTAAATGTATTTTTAAATGCACAGATTTTTCAGCATGAAGAGCCTTCTCTGGTGGGTAACCCATCTCTTGAATCACCTTCAGTCATTAAGGAGAAGTGACTGTGGCATTGTGATTTGCGGAAGCAGAGCCTCCTACAGGTGTTAGGCCATTCAGAATGCATCACTTTTTTTTTTTTTTTTTTTTTTTTTTTTTTGCGGTACGCGGGCCTCTCACTGTTGTGGCCTCTCCCGTTGCGGAGCACAGGCTCCGGATGCGCAGGCTCAGCAGCCATGGCTCACGGGCCCAGCCGCTCTGCGGCATGTGGGATCTTCCCGGACCGAGGCACAAACCCGTGTCCCCTGCATCGGCAGGCGGACTCTCAACCACTGCGCCACCAGAGAAGCCCCAGAATGCATCACTTTTAAAAGTTTTGTATGGAACTCCTTAGTCTGAAATTGAATATATTTTTACTTCTATTTTCCCTCTTTTCCTTTTCAGCAAGTGCCAGCAAAATGCTTGTATAACTACTGGCTTCTTCACAAATTATCGTGAAGAAATGGGATACGGCATTGAGACTTATGAGCAGAAACAGGAATTCAAAATCCTATAATTATAGAATTAAAAGACTTATTAGCATAAGTGAGAATGACCAGAGTATATACAGTAATTCCTAGCATTACTTTGCCTGTAAACACGGTACCTTCTATTTTACGGAGGGCTGTGTGATTTACAGTGTTTCACGCTGTTCATCTCAATCGGTCCTATCGATAGTCCCTGTGCAGTGCAAGGTGGGCATTGCTACCCCATGTTAAATGTGGGGACATTGAGACTGCAGAAGTAAAGTGAGGTGCCCAATGGAACAAAAGTAGTAAGTGCTCCAGTCTTACTAGTGCTGAAGTCTAGTTCTTTTTTCCAGTATATAATGAAAACTTTTGTAAAGCAAGCCTTGAAACAGTAATATTTAAAACACCTTCCCCATAATACTCTAGTATAAAGGCTGAAGAGCCAAGTGTCATCCAACTCAGAAAAGGATAAGCAAATCGGTGATTGCTATGGAGGCACTTACAACTTCCTTGCTTGTGAAGTTGGGGGTGATGCTGAAAGCTATTGAAAGTTAAAGGTAATCATAAGCCAACACTTAACATATTTTCTAAGTAGTAACAAAAACATAACACGATTCACATCAAATTGGGGGAAAAAAATGGTTCAAAATGCTGTTAGAAAAGGTAGGGGGAGAGGAAGTTCAATGGGAGAATCAGACTCAATCAGCCTTTGATCGGAAAAGGTCACTTTGAAAAATGGGGCAAAATAAAACATAAAAATCATGAATATAACACTTGTTAATAAGGAGGAAAATCAGAGATGACAAATGTAGGTAGGAGACCTACAAGATTAAAAATAGTACAAAGATGTAGTTTATTACCAATCACAAAGAAGAAAAAAAAAATTCAGTTTAACACCTGCAGAAAAATCTAAAGCCACTGATCATTTTTCTTCCAGAATTGAAAATACGTATACTTGAAGGGATCTCCTGCTATCTCTAGATGCAGCCAATATTGCAAATTTGTTGGAAAATAAACAGGAAGACTTGAATCTGTCCCACACTTAATAACAGAGTTCTGTTTTTCTTTAAAATGACCTGAAAACTTGGGGGAAGAAATTGGGGCTGATAGTACACAGGAGCCTGGTTTCTAAGAAATGACTGGGGAATTAGTGGGAAGATGGGATATACTTCAAAAGAGTTACAAGAAGAAAACAACTCCCGGTTAATCAGAAGGCCTTTGATGGAAGGGCCTGTGGAACGCTCATACTCTAAAGAATGCTAGAGTAACACCCTACTGCGAGACAAAATCTCGTGTACAAAACGTGGCGACTGGACTCTCAGAAATATAGAATCAGAGATGTAGCAAGACTGCCATTGGTTGAGAACAACAGATTATCTAGACATTAATACTCTTGCTCTCCCGAGGAGCAATCTGAGGAGAAAAATAAATGCAAAGAGACAAAGGCTGGTAAACCATTTTCATAGCCATTACCCTCCCCTGGGTAAGCCCTCATTTTCAGCAGTCATCTCAATAAAGATCAAGAGATAATGCTCATCAGATTATTTTTAAAATAGCAAATATGTTAACAGAAGTGTGATAATGAAAAGAAATGGCCTTGGGACAGATGGAACTACTGAGAGGAAATTCTGCAGAGATAAGTGTACCATGCTAAAGGTAGACCCAGGAAACCGGTTTTACAAGTTAACAGGAAGATAAGTAAGAGTGGTATATCGTATAGGAAAATGAACTTGGCTACAAGCTCAATGTCACTCTACCTTTATTTAACACAATGATTCTTAGCTTTTTGGGGTCGAGGATTCCTTTGAGAGCATGATAAAAATTAAGTACCTCACCTTAGAAACAAGTACACTTTGCACTTAGTTGGGAAGCTCACAGAGGGCCTATACGTCATCAGGGTATAGTTGGTGGTTTAGAACATGCGACTTGCTCTAAATGAATCTCAAGTCAGTCCAGGATCCAATTCTGTCTCCACTACTCACTTTCTTATTATGCCTTTCAAAAAGTAACATTATCACTGCTTGAAAGATGAAAGTTTCCTCATCTTTCAACCGGTGATAACAACAGCATTACCTACCCCCCTCCAGGGTTACTGTAAGTGATTCACAAGATAAAGCACCAGGAACTTTTTCGTATCTTTGTTATATTTTTATTACATTGAAAATATGGTAATATATTTTGTTATATGTATGTTTTATTATATGTTTTATATTGGCAAAGTCAGTTGCTACCTTATGCAACTTTTCAGTAACTTTTAAGTTTAGTATACAAGGCAGAAGAGGGGGTTGTTCCCCTGGGATCAGTTGCCACTTAGAATAATTCCTGGAACCTTGAGTTCTGATCTGGGCATCTCATGTTACAAGGGACAGCGAGAACACAAGCACGGGAGGCCAGGCAGGATGGTGAGGGAATGTGCAATCTAGGCATAGGAAGACACATGCAAGAACTAATCATAGTTAGCTTAGATGGAAGAGCTAAGTATATTTAGCCTAAAGAACAGACGATTTAACCGAATTCAAATACTTAAAAAGTTGTGGTGGAAGAAAAGGAATTGTCCTGAATAACCCCAGGGGTCAAAATTTGGGCCAGTAGAGAAAGAACTTTCAGGTGAATATAAAGAAGAATTCTTAGCAACTAAAAGCTGATATTTCTTTATCACTGAAAGGTCAACATATTCATTTACTCAGCAAACATTTATCAAGCATCTACTCTGCCCCAGAGACCATGCAAGGTACTGGAAATATGAAGATGAGTAACACACAGACCTTGTTCCTTTAACAGGCTCCCAGTTTGGAGGAAGAAACTAAGAAAATACGTAATTGCAATATAAACAGAGGCAATTGTATCATCTGGAGAACAAGGCAGGGCACCTCCCTAGCCTGAGGGAAGTGGCCTGATGGAGGTGGCACTAGAGTTGAGACATAATGGATGAAGAGAAACAAGCCAGGTGGTCAAGCAGGCTAGGCAGAGGGCACAGGCACAGAGGTCAGAAACTGCATGCTGTGTCCAAGGAGTGTTGGGCGCGAAGGACAAGGCAAAGAGGAGAGGGAGAAAAGAACTTCGATGTGATCCTTTGGACAAAGCCGTTAAAGGATTTTAAGCAGAGAAGTACCCTGGTCAGATCTGTGCTTTAGATAAAGACGTATCATTACTGAAATGTTTGAGGTGAGAGCTGGTGGCCCATATCCCATACTCGTGATAGTTCTGTATCTCCTCCAGTAAGTAAAGAACTTCATAACAGTTCAACATTTTTTGCAATGGGTTAGTCATGTGTAATACAAGAATGTCTCAAACAGGATACTTGGTTGGGATGTTGAAGGAAGACTGGAAATCTAAAGGAAAACTAAGAGACTGCAGTAAGAATCCAAGAGATATGAGGGCCTGCATTAGGTATGGGAGATGGAATTGAGGCTCTCAAGGGCCTTTCCAAAGCTCAAACTCTACGCAGTGTGGCTGGCCTTGAAACCATCACAGAATCCTATGGTTGTAAAGGACAGGGAGACCGTGTCATCCAGCTTTTCCATTGTAGAAAGTATACCCCAGGAAGAGATGGTGGCTTTCTGACTTCCCCAAATAGCCAGTTGATGAAAGAGTTGAGGACAGGACACAAAACCCTGAAAAGCACCATCTATCAAACTTGATCCAGTGAGTGACCTTTTGTTCTACCATACAATCCAAATTTTATTAAATCATTTTTTTCAGCAAATATACTTTCTACCAAAATAGGGTTCCGAGAAGTAAGCTGTTTATCAAAAGGAAATGAGCACAGAATTTAAATGTTGCCGTGGATCACAGATATCTTATGAAACAAGAAGGGTCTCCTGTTTAAGCCTTCCAAGGTGGCAGGAAGAGCACAAACTGATCCAAAGCTGAGCTCCACACTTGCCAACAGAGTGACATTGAGAAGAGCACTTACCCTCTGAAGTCCGGTTTCCTCATCCGTAAAGTGAAGAAGTAATGCTTATCTTAAGGAGTTTTAGGTATATAAAGTGCCTTCATGGTCCTTGGAGTTCAACAAACGCTAGACAGGTCCTATGTCTTTCTGTTCTCTTTCCTGTCCCCTCCCCACCAAGACCCATAAGGAGAAGTTACCCACCAGCTCCAGCTGACCAGAGACAGTAAAGTGGTTAGAATTTGGCCACTGGTATCAGGCCAACTAAGTGATAACACTTGGCCTTGTGTGAACTTGGACACATTCTTTAATCTCTCTGAGACTATTTATAAATCTATGATAATCTGAAGAAAACTATTCCTACCCTGTAGGCTTGTTGTGAGGATTAAATAAGCGAAACACATGAAAGTTGTTTAGAGCTGAGCCTGACGTACAGTAAACATACGAGCAATTGCTGTGATTATGTTGATTTTACATGCAGAGAACCAGGTTACATTGACTGCAATTTCCTTTGTCTCCTTAACCTCCTTGTTAATGATCTCCTCATTCATGCACAACTTCATCTTCAAGAAAATAGTTGCGGGCTTCCCTGGTGGCACAGTGGTTGAGAGTCTGCCTGCCGATGCAGAGGACACGGGTTTGTGCCCCGGTCTGGGAAGATCCCACATGCCGCGGAGCGGCTGGGCCTGTGAGCCATGGCCGCTGAGCCTGCGTGTCCGGAGCCTATGCTCCACAACGGGAGAGGCCACAACAGTGAGAAGCCCGCGTACCGCCAAAAAAAAAAAAAAAAAAAAGAATAGTTGCACACATTTCTCTTCAGACATGGAAGAAACTGAAAAGCTTTCTCCTAAAAGTCCCAAAGGTAAATGTGATCAGTGGATCCAACTGACCATCAGAAATGGAGTAGTGGAAACGTAATATCATCAATTCAAGGTATTGGACGCCCACCCATTGATTTGTTCCCTGTCTCTGATTACAAGTCAATATCTCCTTGTCCCTCATTCTACAGGCCAGGGGGGCTTCAAAACACTTCCTATGGACTATGTGGCTTGATATGCTCCCATGCAGACAGTCAGGTGAGGGTTAGAATTGGCCTTTGAATCATCCTCAATGCCAAGAACAACACAGGCACTCAAAACATCCACTGACAAACCAATCAGTGTAACTCCCTTCATTAGGCGCCGGGTCCTACAGGATTAACTCTAGGGACCACCTCACATTGCATTTGAGAGCACAGTACTGAAGTGGATGGCAAATGTAGTGAATAAAAGATTGGGCTCCAGAGTGAGAATATTTGAGTCCTGGAGCCATCGTCTTTGTAGCTTTAGGCATGTCACTTAACCTCTCTACATCTCAGTTTCTTCCTCTATAAAATGAGGATCATAACAGATGAACCTAACTAGTAGGGTTCGCATGAGATAAAGTAAGATAATGCTTGTAAACAATTTAGCACCAAGCAAGCGTTCAATAAATGTGGTGATGATGATGATTACTATTGCAATTTAAAATATGACTAAGGGCTTCCCCGGTGGCGCAGTGGTTGAGAGTCCGCCTGCCGATGCAGGGGACACGGGTTCGTGCCCCGGTCCGGGAAGATCCCACGTGCCGCGGAGCGGCTGCGCCCGTGAGCCATGGCCGCTGAGCCTGCGCGTCCGGAGCCTGTGCTCCGCAACGGGAGAGGCCACAACAGTGAGAGGCCCGCGTACCGCAAAAAAAAAAAAAATTAAAAAAAAATAAAATATGACTAAGTGCCATTCAATGTTATACTGTTTATAATGCACAAATAAGAATTCATAAAAGGGGAGAGCAATGTGGCCCCAGAGTATTCACTTAACCACAGGGGAGCTATTTCTTAGAGATATGTCCTAGTTCTAAGAGAAAGAATAGGTTTAGATCTGCAAAGGGCATCTGCTACGGGCAAACAGCCAGAAGGATACGGATCCCTGAATTCACGGAAGACACAGGAATGAATAAATGAACAGCTAGAATTTTTTTTTTCAATTCTTCACAAGTTTATTGTTTGTCTAAAAACGCATAAAAGCTTCCTGCTTTGGTCATTTCTTTGAGCCTCATTTTTATGCAGCTCGTGTATGTAAGAAATTTAAATTTGTTTTTGTCCTTTTAATCTGTTTCATGTCAGTTTGTTTACTGGACCAGACAAAAAGCCTAGAAAGGAAGAAGGGAAAAATTTTCTGCCCCTACAACTCCATGGGTGGATGTTTCAGTCTGCTACTGAGGGACTCTTATTTCCAGTCTTTAGCTTTTAGTTCTGCAGTTAATAACTTTGTGTATATAACCTTTTATATTTTTTGTCAGTGTGTCTTTGAGATAAATTCTAGAAGTAGGATTATGGCATCCAAGGATAAATGCACATGTGATTTTACTAGATGATGTCAAATTCCCATGGGACATCCCCAGCAGCGATGTATGAGGGTGACTGTCACCTCGAAGCTTCTCTAGTAGACTGCATTATCAAATGTTTCACAGCTAGAATTTTGAGTAAGTGCCCAAGGAGGCAGAAAAGGGGACATTTCAAAGTCTAGTAAGGAAGTGGCAGGTCATTTCAGAAAAGACAGGCTACCTGGTGATAATAACTGGCTGATCAGAAACCATGGTGTGGGAGGTGAATGTAGACTTTAGTGGCAGACAGACCTAGGTGTGAATCCTCAGACAAATTACCTAATATTTTTAAGCCTCACTAGTCTCATCTTTGGAATGGGAACACTTTCACCTTCCTTGCAGAATTATGAGGAGAATTAAGTGAGTTATTGAAGTTAAAATGGTCATCTCAGCATCTGACTCAGTGTTAGCTACTGTGATTATTTGGTGATATTCTAAGAAAAATAAACATTAAAAGGAGTTATATAAATTTACCCGGACAAACACCTAACTTCAGGTGAATCAGGAAAGGCTTTTGTTTAGTGTCCTAAGTCTCATTACTGATTTCCGTAGGAACTGCAATACCTACAATAAATGCCAGGTATTATCATTATCATGGGTTACATAGAGCTATCATGATCTCATTTAATCCTCACACAACCCTGGAACAGGATCATTTTATTTGTCCATTTTACAAATTTTCTTTTAAAAAGAGGTTTGGAGGGATTTAGTCACTTGTCCAAGCTCACTGACAGTAAGTGATGGAACAGGGATTTGAACCAGGGCAGTGTGGCTCCAAAGGCTGTGCGCTTTGTGTACCTCTACAGAAAGCCAGCTGACCTCCCTGAGACCTGAGGACTTGTTCTCCCTGACCCAGACCTGACGTGACAGCGTGGGCCTGCCACCTGGATTCAAGAAAGAAAAACAGCCCTGCAGGGAAAAGTGGACATGATTAGGTACCGGGCTGGATAGAGTAGGCTTGTGCAATTTTCATTTCACTCTTTCTCTGTAATTTCTCATTTTAATTCATAGCAAACAAACCCCTTAGACTGAAGTGTGCTGAAGATCGGGCCTCTAGTGTCAGAAGTGCTTGTTGGAGCTATTGTCCTAAACTGGCAGAAACACAGAACGCCTTCAAAAAACAGAATCCTTAAGAGACAGGTCTGCTTGTGCCAGGGGACATTAATTGCACAACCCAGACTAGCACTATCAATGGCAATCTTGTCTGTAAGCAGAAGAGCTTGCCCCCATAGGTACTACTTGGAGACAATTTGCTTCTTCTCTGGGCCAAAATAATTGAACATCAAATTCTAGAATGTTACAGAAAATCTGAAGAGGATTTGCTAAAGAATGAGAAAAAGATTAAAATATTCAACTACTGGTTCTCAATTTTGTTTTCTTCTCAACTATCTCCACCCATTCTCCCCAGATCTCCTAACATAACCAATCTAACCTTCCTGTTTCTAATTTCTCAAAGGGAGGGCAGGAAGAGGGAGGGAGGGAGAAGAGGTAAAAGGAGAAGAGTGGGAGAGCAGGAAGGCACAGAGCAAGAAAGGAAAGAAGAATCAGGGAGGTAGGTGTCTACAGATTTGAGGTCTTTGTGAGGTCAAAGAAGAGATGTAGCTGGGATAACGGAGGGAGCATGAAATAAACAAAGTTCTCAGGGTTTTAGCAGAAGAATATCCTTGTATATCGATAAGACCCAAGAGAGTGAGTAGGTTTCAAGTGGGTTGAAATATAGTAATCAGAAACAAAGAAGTGAAGAAATGTGGAGATGAAATCATCCACTCTGTTAGTAGCTAAACATTCCCCAAGAAACCTTGTCCAACCTTACCAGGCACACAGGGCATCTTGTGCTCTGGGCTCCCCTGATGTTTGCAATGGTGTCACGTAAGGGGAAGGCAGACCTACATAGTACTGATCACAGTGAAGCAGGTATCTATTTAGATGCTGGACTGAACGCCTTTGGAGCAGAGACTGTATTCTATTCATGTTGCGTATAGTTGGTGCCTAATAAATGTTTGCTGGAAAGGAGGGAAGAAAACGAGGAGGAAGGGAGGGGAAAGAGAAAAGAATGACAAGCAAGAGACATTCAGGAAGCAACTCCTCATCTCAATCACCTTGAGTCAGATGGTAATTTTGCTCTCAAATCAGCCATTTCATCCTTTCAAATCTCGTATATACTTGCCCTGACAATTAGGAAAGAGAAAAAGAGGCAGAGTGATTCATACTGTTCCTTTTCACTAGAATGTTTAAAAATTAGCAGTAGCCAAGACTGTGAATAACTGAAACTCAAGGGCAGATATTATGAACTTAATAAACCATTATCTCTAAAATAATTGTTTTTTTAAAATGAGCTTCTAAAAATGGTTTCATGCCTTTTATGTCCCCATCTGTCCCATAATAAAATACTCTCAGCTCTTTTAACATTTTGTCTTTGAAAGCTTAACTAAAATATTCAGATCAATTACTAAAAAATAGAAAATGCAGTAGTAAAAATACCTTATATTTTAGCCATGTTCTTTCTTTTTTGAACTACTTATCTTTGGTCTCCTTTGATTCTAAGCAAGTAGTATCTCTCCAGGCCACAGATGTGAAAACTGAGGAAAGTATCAGTATACAGTATGTTCATGTCTGATAAAAACTGAAAACCTAGAATCTTGAGTCGGCATTTAGCTCTCTCCCTGCAGCTACACTGTTCTTTGGGTGTGTCTTTTGAAGCAGAGAAAGGAGTAAAATATTTCCCAATTTTTTACATATCAGACATATTCTTACACACACTAATGTCTTTATATGATAGATTTTTACTTTTCTCATGCAGTTGTGGTTTTCAAACTTCTTTTAGAAGCAGAATCTTTTAATCAAAATTTTTGATAAATGTCATGCCAAAGCTCTCTATACAGAACAGATAAAAGTGTGAGAGGGTGTGGAGAAAAGGGAACCCTCCTGCACTGTTGGTGGGAATGTAAATTGGTGCAGCCACTATGGAGAACAATCTGGAGGTTCCTTAAAAAACTAAAAATAGAGCTACCATATGACCCAGCAATCCCACTACTGGGTATATACCCTGAGAAAACCATAATTCAAAAAGACACATGTACCCCATGTTTATTGCAGCAATATTTACAATAGCCAGGACATGGAATCAACCTAAATGTCCATCAACAGTGGGATGGATAAAGAAGATGTGGTACATATATACAATGGAATATTACTCAACCATAAAAGGAACAAAATTGGATCATCTGTAGAGATATGGATGGACATAGAGACTGTTACACAGAGTAAAGTAAGTCAGAAAGAGAAAAACAAATATCATATATTAACACATATATGTGGAATCTAGAAAAATGGTATAGATGATCATACTTGCAAAGCAGAAATAGAGACACAAACATAGAGAACAAACATATGGATACCAAGGGGGAAGGGGAGGTGGGATGAATTGGGAGACTGGGATTGACATATATACACTATTGATATTATATATATAATAGATAACTAATGAGAACTTACTATATAGCACAGGGAACTCTACTCAATGCTCTGTGGTGACCTAAATGGGAAGGATATTCAAAAAAGAGGGGATACGTGCATACGTATAGCTGATTCTCTTTGCTGTACAGTAGAAACTAACACAACATTGTAAAGCAACTATACTCCAATTTTTAAAAAAACCTAAAAATAGAGCTACCATATTATCCAACAATCCCACTCCTGGGCACATATCTGGACAAAACTCTAATTTAAAAAGATACACACACCCCTATCTTCATACAGCACTATTCACAATAGCAAAGACATGGAAACAACCTAAATGTCCATCGACAGATGAATGGATAAAGAAGATGTAGCATATATATATAGTGGAATATTACTCAGTCATAAAAAAGAATAAAATAATGCCATTTGTGGCATGGATGGACTTAGAGATTATTATACTAAGCGAAGTTAAGTCAGACAGAGAAAGACAAATATCATGACATCACTTATATGTGGAATCTAAAAAAACATGATACAAATTAACTTATTTACAAAATAGAAATAGATTCACAGACATTGAAATCAAACTTAAGGTTACCAAAGGGGAAATGTGGGGGGAGGGATAAATTAGGAATTTGGGTTTAACAGATACACGCTACTATATATAAAATTAGATAACCAACAAGGACCTACTGTATAGCACAGAGAACTATACTCAGTAACTTGTAGTGACCTATAATGGAAAAGAATTTGAAAAAGAATATATACACACACACACACACACACACATATATATACATAACTGAATCACTTTTGCTGTACACCTGAAACAGTGTAAATCAACTACACTTCAATTAAAAAATAATAAAATGAAAAATAGATCAAAATGCAGCTGCACTGCTTGGAGCAGAGCTGAGAGAGCTGTTAGGTTTGGGGATAGGGGCCACTGGCATCAGTCTCAACGTCAAACATGAAGAGTGTCAGGATGCCACTGACTGAAAACCCTGTCACAGAGTATGTCTGACTTTGGGTGGAGTAAGAAGGGCAAGGACTTCACAGTCCAACTGATTCCAATTTCGAGTCTACCACTTGCTCACTTCATGCACTGAGGATGTTATCAACCTTTCTGAGCCTCGTTTCTTCATCCGTACAAGAGTGATCGCAACACCTGCCAGGTGAGTCAGTTCTGAGGGTCAACTCAGGCACCATCAGGGAATCATGGGTCACGGTGCTCAGCACCCAGCAGGTACTCAAGCAGTTTCCTTCCCGAAGGCCCTTGCCAAACCTATGTGCTTTTCTGATACAACAGATGTGTTCTTGTTTTCTCTGAGGGTACAAATTCCATTTGTTTCCTTAAGTCCATCTCATGCATGCCTTTAGCGCTTGAGGGTTTGTGTTACTCCCTCAATCACTTAGCATTTTCTATTCAGTTAGCACAGCATCGAGACTTTAAAAGCAGCTTGAAAATAAACTTGATTCCAAATATGATTTATAACGTCCCAAGCAACAGCTCATTTACCCGAGAAAGCGCCATCAATTATTGACAGATGTACCCTCGGAGGAGAAGTAGTCTTAGGACTAGGAGATGGAGCGAAAATCATGCTTCAACTCCTTAAGCCAATTATCCAAGGTGATTTTGAACATTAAATCCTTAGATATGCTTAATTTACTGTCCTTGCCCACAAGCACATACAAAAGTGTGAAGAGGGGAAAAAAAGCTAAGCAATTTAGGACTGCCATTAAAAACAAAGAGAAAGAATAGCATAGATGGGAAAAATACATAGGAGGCAGCATGTGGGCATTGGACGCGTGTGGGCTTATCGACAGAGCATCCCCAGGCCTCACCCACCTTGCCTTCTCGTGGTACAGCCAGCTACTCCCCACCTGTCTTTGTTCAGTACAGAAATAATTGCACTTACCTGCTTCTGACCTAATAATCACAGCAGTGCCTGATTTTATTCTCGGCATGTTTATTGTGGTTGAATTTCCTCAGCTTTCAGTGCACAGGCCTTACTAAGGATGCTGGCATTCTTTGCTTCAACAACAAGCTAGTGACAAGGCTCTGTAAGGTTCTGTAAAATGCCAAGAAGCCAGTGTGAATCCAGCCCCTGGGGGCTTGTAATCTGCATCTGACAGGCAGATAGTAGAAAACCTTGGCAAGACTACAAGGCTTACAGGCGAGGGAAGAAAGGGAATGCATGAGGCCAGTGAATTTGAGGATGCTAATATGTTTCTCCATAGTTTTCTCAAAAGGAGAAAAATAGAAGAGAGAGGATTTTTTTTTAATCCAAATTATAAGGCAAAAGGTGACCAATTATGCCTGCTGAGCTTTAGTTTGTAAGTACTGAGGAGTGTGTGTGTGTGTGTGTGTGTGTGCCTGTGTGCATGCGCGTGTGTATGAACGTCCACGCACATGTGCATTGCATGTATACTGTGGATGAGTGTGAGTAGATGGAAGCAAGGAAACTTGGGGGCATGGAGAAGAGGTCTAACCTATACACACATTTTTGCATGATGAATTTAACACTTCTATATTGAGAAAAATAAATCCTGCCATAGGAGACCTGAAAAATTACTACTCTGACTTAATGCAATCTACAGTTTAAAGTACAATTACAGAGTATTCTAAAATTACCTCCTTATACCTCATAACCTGGCAGAATAATTATAGGCTAGATTCTTTCACCTTTTTACACTTTTTAAATTAAGAGATCCACTGTATTGGGTTATTAAAAACCCGACCCCTTATGGCACATATTTTTATCCCATTATTAAACTGTGTATATAAAATATAGTAAGCTTTGACTTTTATACCTTTTACTTCTAAATTTCAGATTCATAAATCAACATTTGAGGGCCAACTGGGTGTCAGATACTGTGCAAGTGCTTTCAAAGGCACCCCCTCGTTTGATCAATACCTGGATTCCTAACCTGGTCTTCTGATTCCAACCTAGTATGCATCCCACCAATCACAACCTTTTGTCATTGCCTTGTCATCAAGTCTCTGAGGGTTAGATGGAAGTACAGGAGCAGTGGCAGCCTCGCTGGAATGTAGAATGGCTTGTCACTGGCTTGCTATTAAAGGCATATGCTTTTATGCCTTTTATTAAAGGAATCCCATTTCTCTAAATGTGAAACTGAGCAAGAATAGAGAATAATCCGCAGTCAACTCACAAAAATATGGTCAAGGATCTTAAGTACTTTGCACCCTTTTGAGATTTCTTCTACATCCAAGGTGTGACTCAGCAAAACAAACCATCGATGAACGTGTATCCTTGGACAAAGGATGAGTTTTTAACGACTAGATATTTTAACAAAGCTGCAATTGCTTCAAATCTTGTGTTAGGGGAGATGGGCAGTCTGGGGCAGGGAGAGTCCTCTTTGGAATTACCGTCACCCTTGGGACACATTCTTAACATCCTCGAGGGTTCATTTTAAAGAAAAATTTTACCTTTAAAATCATATCTGAAGTAGCCAAAAGTTAATCAGAGCCAAGGATGATAAATAAAATGAGGGATCAAACTGGATAATATCCTTTACTATCAACATACAAGATATGACGATAAAGTAAAGTACCTTAGGGACTTCACTGGTGGTCCAGTAGTTAACAATCCACCTTCCAATGCAGGGGACGCGGGTTTGATCCCTGGTTGGGGAACTAAGATCCTACATGCCACAGGGCAACTAAGCCCGCACACCGCAAATATTGAGCACATGAGCCACAACTAAGAGAGCCCGCGTGCCACAACTACAAAGCCCACGCACTACAACTACAGTAGGGCCCATGTTCTCTGGAGCCCGCCCGCCGCAACTACGGAGCCCACACGCTACAACCAGAGAGAAGCCTGTGCACTGCAATGAAGATCCTGGGTGCCACAACTAGACCCGACGCAGTCAAAAATAAAATAAAATAAAATAAAATACATTATTATCTTGAGTAACTTGTAAGCCATTTATGAACACAATGGCAAAAGAGAATTCCAAAATATTTTAGATAACTGTACACACACATTCACAAGGTTCCTTCCTCAAAATGTGTAGATGTTTAAAACAGAGCAAATTTTAAGAACACATTTCTTCCATTAAATAGATGAGGAAACTGATTTGCAAAATAAGCCACTGGTCTAGACTACATATGTGCTCATGTGTGTGTATGTGCACACGTGTGTGCCTACACATATGTACACGTGTGTGGACCCACCCACAAACAGGAATTGCCTTCATTCTGTAAGAGCTGTTACTTACCGAGTCTGTTCATCTGGGTGCCTGAATCTTGCGTACGGTTGTAATGCTTCCCTACAGCAAGTTTATAGCTTCACATTCTGGGAAGGATGCTATTATTTCTGACTTAAAAAAAAAAAAAACAAAAAACAACTAAACTAAAGGAATTATGTGACAACTACAACTTGTTAGTTAGAACTATAAACTTTCTAAAACAGTGAAGTGTGAATATACACAAAAAACTTTCCCAATCTTAACTTCCAAACAAACTTACTAGATAAAGAGTATTTTTGAAATTTTTAGGAAATGAAGAAGGTGAAGCACCCTCTAGTTTGTGTGGGAATACTTTTTGCAAAGGTTTTTCTCCCTTGAAAAAAAAACAGAAGCCAAATATCATAACAATGATTACTATTCAGATAGTGAGTATGATTTAACACAAAACGTATTAGGAATTTTTTTTTAATTATGAACTAATACTGTACTCTAGTCAGTAAATTTGTTTCTCAGAGATATGGGCTATCAATTCTGAAACCACTTTATCTTTTACTAGAGTTGAACAAAATAGGTAAATACATTATCGATAATAAGGACCAAGTTTCTCATGCTCAGAAAAGAAGTTACAAATAAGGAAAGAAAGAAGAAAAATGATATCCTAGTAGCAATGAGCACAGTCATTACCCACATTTTAGTTTCTAAAAGCCATTCTCTGATGAAAGAAACAAGAGGGTTTCTTTGGAGAGGTGGTTAATTCCAAGGATGAGGCAGGAAAAATACCAGATGAGCCTGGAGCATCTTATAATTCTTAAAAGTAAACAAGCGTTCAAAAAAGGATGGCAGGATGTGGAAAGGGCACAGGAGCCAACTGGAAAGAGCTCACAATGGCCAAACAATGAAACAATTTGAGCAAGAAAATAATGATAGCATTGTATTATGACCCACAGAATAAAGTAATTTAATATATATGGGTCTGTACTGATATAAATATATAATTGAATAAATAAGTAAATGGAAGGGAAGAGATAGCTCTTTCTTCAGATGAATTCCAATTCATAAATGTGAAAAAAAAATGAAGGAATAGAAAGTCACTCTTAAAACACCACAAATTGTTGTAGGCAATATCCACAGATGTTTTTGTTTTGTTTATTTTTTTGCAGTACGCAGGCCTCTCACTGTTGTGGCCTCTCCCATTGCGGAGCAACTGGCTCTGGACGCGCAGGCTCAGCAGCCATGGCTCACGGGCCCAGCCACTCCACGGCATGTGGGATCTTCCCGGAACGGGGCACGAACCCGTGTCCCCTGCATCGGCAGGCGGACTCTCAACCACTGGGCCACCAGGGAAGCCCAATATCCACAGATGAATGCTAAAATTAGTAGATGAAAGTATGAGGAATATCTACCCCAACAGGGTAGAAAGGACAGAGAACAGAACTTACAAGGGTTTGGTGGAGGCATACCCTACAGGAAGAGAGGAGTGAGGACATTATTAACTACTTAGAAAGAAAGGGTGGAAAAAAGATGATGTGAATTACTGAATGCCGCTACCTCAACCAACTTCTTCTGCTTCAAAGAGAACCACGGCAGAAGGAAGTTGAGATTGAATCAAGAATGGAAAGGCTTAGATGTAGCCGTCATTATCACCTATATCATAGAGATCTCTCTGAGGATATTAACATGGAGAATAATTATGACACAGAGTCAATTTAGCCATAAACCTTATTCTTGTACTGTTTTTTCTTGCTAGTAATTTTAGGATCACTATGCAGCAGCTTGGGAAAGCTACTTTATGCTAGGACAGACTGTGTGCCAATATTTTGATAACCTATGATATAAGTTCTAAGATGTCTTTTCTCTTGCATCTCTTTTCTACCTCAGTACAGGTAACTTATAAAGAATATGTGTAGTTTGGATTTGAATGACTTGAATACACTTTAGTTCCACTTTTTGATTTGGCCAAAAGAAGCACTAATAGGTCTCAAGGACTGCCTGTTTCAGAAGCCTGAAGTTAGGAAGATGAAACCCAATATCAAGAATTTGAAGCAAATTAACTTGTATGGAAGGAATGTAAAGAAAACATTGGTTATTTTGGCCAATAATTAGAACAGGATGTATTAACTATATTCTCTGGTTTTCAAAAATTTGAATTGTAATAAAATTTTTGATGTGCTATTTCAATTTTCAGTAGCAAATAAATGTGTGTATAGAGGATCTAATTAAAATTCAAGACATATTTGAGTATCTTTAAAAAAAACAAAGAAAAAATACTAGTATCCCCTATTTATCTCCAGTATTCTAGTCACCTTATGAGAGAAAATGTGTTAAGAAAAAAAATACCTGCCCTTGGCCTGGAAGAACCCTCTCCTGCTGGACTAGTCCACACTCAGAAAATGAGTAATTACTGGTTATCAAGCTGTACGTTCATTCCTGGGAGAATGGAAGTTGGCACATGTTTTCCCAGGTTCCTCTATGTCTGTTCCAGTTGTGATAATAACCATGCTTCACATTTGTATAGCACTTTTGGTTTATAAACTTTACTCACATACTGTACCCGATCTTCAAAACCATTCTTGGAGATTAGTTCATACTAATGAACTTATACTTATGAGGAATCAATACTTATGAGGAACTTGCTCTGTGTTAGGCCCTAGGAAAGAAATGGTGCGGAAAAGAAGAAGTAAAGCTGTCACTGTTTGCAGATGACATGATACTATACATAGAGAATCCTAAAGATGCCACCAGAAAACTACTAGAGCTAATCAATGAATTTGGTAAAGTAGCAGGATACAAAATTAATGCACAGAAATCTCTGGCATTCCTATATAATAATGATGAAAAATCTGAAATTGAAATCAAGAAAACACTCCCATTTACCATTGCAACAAAAAGAATAAAATATCTCGAATAAACCTACCTAAGGAGACAAAAGACCTGTATGCAGAAAATTATAAGACACTGATGAAAGAAATTAAAGATGATACAAACAGGTGGAGAGATATACCATGTTCTTGGATTGGAAGAATCAACATTGTGAAAATGACCATACTACCCAAAGCTATCTACAGATTCAATGCAATCCCTATCAAATTTCCAAAGGCATTTTTCACAGAACTAGAACAAAAAATTTTACAATTTGTATGAAAACACAAAAGACCCCGTATACCCAAAGCAATATTGAGAAAGAAAAACGGAGCTGGAGGAATCAGGCTCCCAGACTTCAGACTATACTACAAAGCTACAGTAATCAAGACAGTATGGTACTGGCACAAAAACAGAAAGATAGATCAATGGAACAGGATAGAAAGCCCAGAGATAAACCCACGCACATATGGACACCTTATCTTTGATAAAGGTGGCAGGAATGTACAGTGGAGAAAGGACAGCCTCTTCAATAAGTGGTGCCGGGAAAACTGGACAGATACATGTGAAAATATGAGATTAGATCACTCCCTAACACCATACACAAAAATAAGCTCAAAATGGATTAAAGACCTAAATGTAAGGCCAGAAACTATCAAACTCTTAGAGGAAAACATAGGCAAAACACTCTATGACATAAATCACAGCAAGACCCTTTCTGACCCACCTCCTAGAGTAATGGAAATAAAAACAAAAATAAACAAATGAGACCTAATGAAACTTCAAAGCTTTTGCACAGCAAAGGAAACCATAAACAAGACCAAAAGACAACCCTCAGAATGGGAGAAAATATTTGCAAATGAAGCAACTGACAAAGGATTAATCTCCAAAATTTACAAGCAGCTCATGCAGCTCAATAACAAAAAAACAAACAACCCAATCCAAAAATGGGCAGAAGGCCCAAATAGACATTTCTCCAAAGAAGATATACAGACTGCCAACAAACACATGAAAGAATGCTCAACATCATTAATCATTAGAGAAATGCAAGTCAAAACTACAATGAGATATCATCTCACACCGGTCAGAATGGCCATCATCAAAAAATCTAGAAACAATAAATGCTGGAGAGGGTGTGGAGAAAAGGAACACTCTTGCACTGCTGGTGGGAATGTGAATTGGTTCAGCCACTATGGAGAACAGTATGGAGGTTCCTTAAAAAACTACAAATAAAACTACCATATGACCCAGCAATTCCACTACTGGGCATATACCCTGAGAAAACCAAAATTCAAAAAGAGTCATGTACCAAAATGTTCATTGCAGCTCTATTTACAATAGCCCAGAGATGGAAACAACCTAAGTGTCCATCATCGGATGAATGGATAAAGAAGATGTGGCACATATATACAATGGAATATTACTCAGCCATAAAAAGAAATGAAATTGAGCTATTTGTAATGAGGTGGATAGACCTAGAGTCTGTCATACAGAGTGAAGTAAGTCAGAAAGAAAAAGACAAATACCGTATGCTAACACATATATATGGAATTTAAGAAGAGAAAAAAATGTCATGAAGAACCTAGGGGTAAGGCAGGAATAAAGACACAGACCTACTGGAGAACAGACTTGAGGATATGGGGAGGGGGAAGGGTGAGCTGTGACAGGGCGAGAGAGAGTCATGGACATATACACACTAACAAATGTAAGGTAGATAGCTAGTGGGAAGCAGCCGCATGGCACAGGGACATCGGCCCGGTGCTTTGTGACTGCCTGGAGGGGTGGGATAGGGAGGGTGGGAGGGAGGGAGACGCAAGAGGGAAGAGATATGGGAACATATGTATATGTATAACTGATTCACTTTGTTATAAAGCAGAAACTAACACACCATTGTAAAGCAATTATACCCCAATAAAGATGTTAAAAAAAAAAAAGAAATGGTGAACAAGACGAATGTGATCTTTGCCACCCACCTAAAGTTGACATTACAGTGGGAAATACAACCAAAAAAAAAAGTAAACAAATACTTTAAATACAAAGTACCATATAAAGGGGAAGAAAGCAAGAGTACTATAAAGCAAAAAAATAAGCAGACAGACATAGAGAGACCTACTCTAGAGAGGAGGTGTTGTCTGATGAGAAGCAGGCAAAGGCTGGGGTAGCACCTCCCATTCAGAGGAATCAGCAAGTGCAAAGGTGGTGTGTGCAAGGGGGCTGTGAGGGGTGGACAAACAGCTTGGCACATTCTGGAAACTCTCAGAAAGTAAATTCCTCTGAAAAAATTGGGAAGGAGGGAGATAGAGGCCTGAAATGAGGTCACAGAGGAAAGGAGAGGGCCGACAGTGTTTAAGCCTGGGACTAACTGGCCATGTATGAAGGGTTTTATTTTAAGTTCAATGAAAGGGTTGAAAATATTACTGTCACTTTACAAGTAAGTAAAATTAAGCTCAGAGAGGTTACATGTCTTCTCAGAACTCTTATACCTGGCAAGCATACAACTTCATCCCAGATCTTTCTATTCCTTCCTCCTTTCCACAAATATGTGTTAAGTGCATGCTAGATGCCAAGCACGTTACTACTTGCTAGATACGATACAGCCTTAATCTCAGTTAGATTAGGTCTAGAACTGGGAAATGGCCATGTGAACAAATACAAAAAACTATGGCAGGCACTGTGTCCAGAGGTCTCTACAGAATGTAGGGGAGATTTGAAGTGGGGAGAAGGCAGGTCTATGTGGGCGGGACAGGGAGAGTCAGAGAGCTAGTATTGAGCCCAGTCTAGAAGATGAAGGTTTATAAGGAAAATCGGGGTATGGGAGGTTAATCAAAACAGAATGAGCAAAGATACAGAGAATTAAACAGCCTGATAGATGCTGGAAATGAAAAGCTGGGGGTGGGGATGGGAGTGGGGGGCTTGAGGGTAGGGTTGAAAAAACAGAAATGGCCAAAGGCCAGACCATGAGCCCTTGACAGAGCAAAGCAAGAAGTTTGGACTTCATTCTCTAAGCAATAGAAACCAGTAAGCTTTCAAGTAGGAGAGCAACCTGATCTGATTCATTTCAGATAGATCACATCAACAGAACTACAGAGGTGAATGGTGGTGATGGCAGGAAGGGGCAGGGGTAACATTGAAAACAGGGAAACCAGTTAGAAGACTTGCAAGGTCTAGGCAGGAGGAAATGGAGGGGGCATGGAGTTGGAGAGATGAAAAGAGATTGAATAGGGCTTCCCTGGTGGCCCAGTGGTTAAGAATCTGCCTGCCAATGCAGAGGACATGGGTTCGAGCCCTGGCCCGGGAAGATCCCACAGGCCACGGAGCAACCAAGCCCCTGCGCCACAACTACTAAGCCTGCGCTCTAGAGTCCTCAAGCCGCAACTACTGAGTCCACGTGCCACAACTACTGAAGCCTGCGTGCCTAGAGCCCGTGCTCCGCAACAAGGGAAGCCACCGCAATGAGAAGCCCGCGCACTGCAACAAAGAGTAGCCCCCATTCGCCGCAGCTAGGGAAAGCCTGTGCACAGCAACGAAGACCCAACACAGCCAAAAATAAATGAATTTATGAAAAAAAGAAAAAAGATTGAATAGATGGGAAGAAGGAAAAAGGTGTAGAACTTAACGATGCTGAGTGTTTGGGGTAAGCGAGATAGGGGATTTAGGGTGAATTCTGGGTTCTTATGACGTTTGACTGTAGAGTCAGTACTTCTGATATGGAAAGGTTTTCCACCTCATATAAAAGAATGTCTTTTATTTATTACAAACAGTTTAACATATCTTCTCTGCCAGCTAATAAAAACTCACCTGATTCATATTTTAAGTTATTTTTAAAGAGAAAATAATACGCTTTATTTTTTTCTAACAAACTATTGTTTAAAAGACTAGGAAGGTTTTTTTGGGGGTGGGTTTGTTTGTTTGTTTGTTTTACCTAAAATGATCAGCATAATGTCCTCTACTAAGATAAAGAAGAAATTCCCACATGGCCGCTGGCAGGATATCTAAGCAGAGAAAGAAAGTAGGTTTTAACAAACGGAATTTTTTTGTAATTTAAATTTCTATCAAAGGAAAAATATTAGTACTCTATTTAAGAAGATAGTTCTCTGGGATCCTCAGAAAATGTGAAATAATAATTCCTTTTATGTTCAGACCTGTCTTGACATGCCCTACTACCATCATAAACACAGCACATAGAAGCTCAATTTCTATTCTCAGATGCTCAAGAGATAACTTCAGATTCAAGCCTGACATTTGACTTGAAAGATATGATGTTAACATATCATACATGGTGCCTGAAAAACAAAACATTTAAAAAATATATTTAAAGACTTTTCAAAATAATTTGGCTCTAGGGGACAAATATCAGTGATATTTAAACATTAATTGTTCCAAGAGCTTATATAGGATAGTATCCATATACGGCCTGTCCTCATCATGCTCCTTTCCTTCCCTATGTCCTCTCTTTCTTGTCCATTTCATTTTGTCATCCTTATTCTTTTTGAGAGGTATAGAAAACCTTTAACCATGCTTAGGGGGAGAAATGAGCTGAGATTTCCATTTGATTAAAGTTTTACATAGAATGCGCTGTGTGTGGAGAACTAGCAAAGAAAAGGCCCTCGAATTGATGGTCATTTGAGAGAACTATACCAAGTACTTTAAAGATTCAAGATATATGTCATTATCTCCATGGCAAAAATGAGAAAACTGAAGATTGGAGAAGCTAAGTAACTCACTCAACATCACACAGTCAGCAAGTGATGGAACTGGGGGTTCAATCCCAGCTCTGTGGCTCCAAAGCCAAGGAAATGAGTAGCCATTCCTAATTCGACTGAACCTCCCAACACTCCCCATTTTGTGGGAAATTTTACAAATGCCCTCTAGAGCTTTTTTTTTCTGCAAGCGCAAAGGTGGAAAAAAATTCTTTGATTCATATGCATGTATCCTTAATTAGCTGTCCTGCTTATTTATTTCAGAATGCAAAGGCACATTCATTTATTAGACCTCCAAGTGTTTTCAAAATTTGGCAAAGGAAACAGAAATAATGGCCATAACACACTTCCTGCAATAGCCAGCAATTAATGGAAAGGGCTCTCATAGCTGTGTGAACTCAGCTGTAAACTCATATTCTTCCCATCTAACTCCAGAAGCAAATTTCTGAGTAAACAAATGAGTTAATTTGCTCTCTGAGCTAAAGTGGACCAAGGAGAGGCAATTCTCTGTTGAGTAAGTAGTATTCGAGTTTGTTAATGACAGCCTTGAAGTAGCCCAACATTATGGTCTCATATGATAAATTTCAGTTTTCTAAATCTAAATTACATACCACTAAAAATCAATTGCTTAGAGGGAAAGAGGCTGTCAGCAGAAAGTATGAAGGTGGGAAAGAGATAGTTAGCATGTTTTAAAAATAGATTTTGATATAATCAGTCATTTTTCCAGAGATACAGGTTACTTGGATCAGATGAGTGCTTTCCCCAGCCATGCTTCCTATCTTCGTAGACTCATTTTGTGCATGTCATAGAAGTTATAGGCTATTACAGGTGTTATAGGAATCTTGTATGTATCACAGAAGTTACAGGATACTAATGGATGTTATACCGAATTACAGGATTGTTATAGGAAGTTGTAGGATGGACCAGGAGTTACAAGAATTGAATTTAAATGGTGAGGAATACATCACCAGGGCAGTAGATGAAATCTGACCAGTGGAAATACCAGACCTATATCTGCGGATCTCTCAGGGGTGGACACTGTATTAGTTTCCTATTGATGCTATAACAATCTATCACAAATTTAATGGCTTGAAACAATGCAAATGTATTATCCTACAGTTTCTGAAGGTCAAAAGTCTAGGTAGACTGGGCTGGATGCTCCCCTGAGGGTCTCACACTACCAAAATCAATGTGCTGGTGGGGCTGCATTCCTTCCTCAAGGCGCTGGGGAAGAATCTGGCCCCAAGCCCATTCAGGCTGTTGCAGGGCTGACGTTCCCATTCCCTTGCTGCTGTAACCCTGCGTACATAGGGAAAGGGGATAGCTTTTGCTCCTAACAGCTGCCCACATCCTTTCTCATGCTTTCCATGTGGCCTCCTCCAGCAATGACAGTAGAGTCCCTATAATGCTTTAAATCGGTCCGATTTCTTCTTCTGCCATCTCTCTCTCTGACTCCAGCAAGCTCTCCAGAAAGTTTTCCACTTTTCAAGCCTCATGTGATTAGATTGAACCTGCCTGGATAATCGAGACTAACCTTCCTATCTCGAGATCCTAACCTTAACTACATCTGCAGAGTCCCTTTTGCCATTTAACATAACGTCACCACAGCATGCCATCAGAGGGCAGAGTTCATGGGGGACAAAATTCTGCCTTCCACCGGTATCATTGTTTCCTGGGGGACCTGGGCTCACAAAAGCTCTATAAAAAATTGTGGCTGCCAAAACCATCAGGCGACCTTCCAAATTTTGAGTACGAAAAGAACCCTATGCAGAAGTGCCTCTTTCTTCAGAAGGTAACCAATCAACTTGTTTTACACCAAGCTGTTTCGAGCTGCGAAAGAGTACTTAATAATGCACAAGTTAACAAAAAACACATCTTATTTTTAAGGCAAAGTCATCAAAAAACATTGATAGTAGGTTTAGTAATAATAATAGCTACTGTTTTGTGCTCAGTAGTAAATAGCCTTTAATACAGGCAGTTGTGAGCATCCCCTTTCTCAGTTCTTTGATAGAATGGGATACAATTGTTCCTTCTGGACAATGGAGAAATACATTTCAGTGCTATCAGGACTGTAATGCAACATGCAGTACCGACACATAAATCCCTGCTAATATTTCCTATGCCCACGAAAGCTCTCCACACATGACTACGTAAACTGAACTTACGTATGCAAAACGTGGAATGAGGTTGTGCATGGCATGGTTCATTGCTGCCACAGAATTGTAGAGCAGCGCAATCACCAGCTGTTGTCACAAATCTTAAATCTGCTTTGACATCACAGTCTGTAGACTATAGTTCATCAGCGGACGCAGCTCACTGGTCTCTGCACATGCGGTTTCTTATGTGATAAAATCATTTCCCAGCAAGAATACACTTTCCTGAGAGTCACTTCACAGTGAGAGCCATCCAGCACAACAGTTAAACGCCAGGGGGTTATACAAATACAAATAACGTCAGAATGTTTAAAATTCCTTGAGCTGATATTTCAAGAACAAGGGTATTTAACATCTCTGGGCAATCAAAATACTCACTTGATAAGTACAGAAGTTCTTTAATCCTAAGGGTATTTAATATTGATCTTAATGACAATGATCTGTATTTTAGATCTAGATCAATCCTAATGACAATGATTCAAATCATTAACAAATGTATTTATTCCCCTCTGGAAATAAATTCAAAGCATACTGAATTAAAGCCAGTTGTTAACTAAAAACACTCAAGTTGTATGGTCTGAGTTCTATTTTGAAGTTACTACTTAATTTTAGTATAGACACCACCCCTGACATAATAGTCCACCTTCTGTTTAGCTAAATTATTAGAGAGTAGAAAATAGTATCCATTCTGTACTTCCCATGCTTCCTATTCTGTTCCTTGTGATTGACAATTGCTTTGGAGACTAATACTCACTGAACTTTAGAATGAATTTTGAATGCCTGTAACTTTTATTAACATCTTTCAGAACATTTCTCTGTGCTACACTGTTCCTTAAAAAAGAAATAATTGATTAGACAATTTAGGAAATCAAATACTAATGCAGCTTTCACATTGATTAAAATTAGGAAAAAAATAGGGTTTTCATGATTTTCAGCATGCCACACTACAGATATAAATATAAGACAAGCTTATTGACTAACCAACTTAGATTTTTTTTTTTTTTTTTTTGCGGTACGCGGTCCTCTCACTGTTGTGGCCTCTCCCGTTGCGGAGCACAGGTTCCAGACGCGCAGGCTCAGCAGCCATGGCTCACGGGCCCAGCCGCTCCACGGCAGGTGGGATCTTCCCGGACCGGGGCATGAACCCGTGTCCCCTGCATCGGCAGGCAGACTCTCAACCACTGCGCCACCAGGGAAGCCCCAAACTTAGATTTAAATAGTAGACAAAGCATGCCATTTTCATATCAACAAAACAAAAAAAGAGTTTTAATCAATTTGAATTTAAGTCACTTTACTCTCTGAGTAAAAAAATGAATTCAGTAAAAATACAATCAAATTTTATATAAAAATCTGCCAAATGGAAGCTCTTTACTGTGTGACCTTTAGCACAGTTTAACAACCTACAATAAAATCTTACTTTCATTTTCTGTTCTATACATTACTTCATGCATTATCAGCCCCAGAAAATTTTCAGTGACAATAATTTCATTGAAAGTGTCTTAATATAAACTCTATTCAAATTCACTGAATGTCATGTATCATTTGTACAGCCTCTTTCTTGACATTATTTTCAAAATATTGCTTGAACCCAATTCTTCTTTTCTGCACACACTCACATTCATACTACGGCTGTTATAGAAATAGCTAATTTACATATAGATTAAAAATTACCTTGAAGCCCGTTTACACCCTGATGAGTTAAAGACAAAGTAACTCAAAGCTGATAGCTGGCTTCCATTAAATCCAAGTATTATGACACATTACACTAGCCAAAATACAGGTTTCAGGTTCATGGCTTGGACCCTAAACTGTTAGATGGGATGATGGTAGTTCAGCAAATATAACAAAATTCAGATATTTTCTTCAATGCCATTGCAGATTCTGAGACGCTATCCCACAAAGCACCTCTTTGCTTATTCTTCACGTTTTATCCAATATGCATTAATGGTAGTCGTTTTAAGTCAAGTCAGTTAGCAGGCCACTGGCAATCTAGCCAATTTTGATTCGACTTGAGGAAAGAATGTTCTTTCAAAATGACTAAGAAGTTTAAAGTATGACTAACTGTCTAGTTTGATAGTGCTGGCTGCCTGTCCATTTACTGGACTTCAGAGAAGCATTAGGTGATTGCTGCCTAGTAGGACAATTCTTCTACCACTTCCGGTAAGAATTTAAACTCTTAAACACATAGATTATTGTCAGGAAAAGCTGAAAGGCCGTGTAGAGTTGAGATCAGAACTGGTATCAAGGAAAGCCACCGTAATAAGCCTATCCATCAGCAGATTAAACCATCCAGTAGAGGAGAGAATGAAGGAGACTTGCAGGGAATGGTAGAGTTGAAAGAACACACCGTGCGGTAGACACCGGGCAAGGGAGAAGTAAAGACAGAGTGAGATTCAGAGAATGGCAGAGCCCAAGAGAGAACTCCTGAGTTTCCACTGGCTTTCCATCTCTTGGACCAGTGCCCATGAAAGTTGGCCATATTTCCTACCCTGAATTTAGTGATCTAACCTTATATTTTTTCCGTGTACTTCTTTTATTCTTGAACTGATATGAGTGGGCCCTTTGAGAAAACAAGTGTTCATTACAACACCATGTTAAAAGATGCTTTCAAGATACAGCAGTAAATCAACTAGCTTATATCTGGAACTAATATAAGGAAAGAAAAAAATGTGTTTTGTAGAAAAAAGAACAACTTCTGAGCATCCTGATATGGAAGAATTCTCTAACACCCAACATAATGTGCTATCAAAAAACAAACACTAGAGAGTGGTTGAATAAGCTGTGACATGTCCCTATTTCTAGAATATTACGTAACTATTCAAAAGGAGGAGTTTGATTTACATGTAGTGACCTGTGGGAAAAGCCACCAGTTGAAGAGAAGTGTGCGTGGCGTGACCCATTTTTGTAAAATCAGAGAAAAACCTTTTATTGGTGTGAAGATTTTCATTTGGGTGCATTGCTATGAACATGGAAAAGAATGGGGACATTAAGCTGTTAACATTTATCCTCTTCAGGGTGAGGTGGTGGTGGGAGTGAGGGTCATAGGGAAGGCAAATATTGTTGGGTTTTTCTTTGATACTTTTAGGATTTGGGGGGACTTGTAATAAAAGGCAATAAAAGTATGTATTGCTTTTTAGTTTGAGAGAAAAATCCAATAAAGTAAATAAGAAAGATAACTCAAAAAATAAATCAAAAACAAACACCCTATGTCTGCTTTCTTTTTGTGAGAAAGAATTATATACCTAAAAGTTTTCACCTCTGAGAGCTTCTAAAGAACCCAGGGTAAAGTGACATGTTGGTATTTTAAAAAGATGGAAAGGTCTTGAAGATGGATGATGGTGAAGTTTGTTCCATGCTCAGCATTTACACTTTGGTGTTTATTCAAGAGATTTGTCTCCTTCCTCTGTGCTCATCTTGCTCCTTTGGCCCAACCATGTATTTCCACCCAATTCATATGCTGACGATTCTGGCAGTCAACTGTCCCCGTCTCCAGTTCTTGTCTTTCTAAATTTTACCACAGAGAGTATTTCTTTTTTTCCCCTTATAAACTAAGACATGTTTTCAGTTTCCAGAAATAAAGGCAACACTACAAAAGAAATTGCAGTGGATCTGGACTACTTCCAGAGCCTAACAAGTTAAACAACTAAGATAAAAAGAAAATTAGACAATGGCTCTTTTCTATCAGAAGAACTTTGATCAAATGGCTGTAATACAAATAAGGAGGTATTTATTAGAGGCTAAAATAGACCAAATCACAAAATATGCAAGCAAAATAAACAAAATACAAAGAAATTTTTAAAAAATGTACCCAGCAATTCCACTTCCATGTATTTATCCAAGAGAAATAAAAACATATGTCCATACAAAGACTTATACAAGAATATTCGTGGAAGCTTTATGCATAATAGCCAAAAACTGGAAACAACCCAGAAGTCCATCAGTAACAGAATATAAAAACAAACTGTGGCATATCCACACAATGGATAATACTCAAGCAGTAAAAAGGAATGAAGTTCTGATTTACGCAACAACGAATGAATAATAATATTATGCTGAAAGAAGCCAGACATACTATATGATTCAGCCTATCTAGAGAAAGCAAATTCTAGATAGGCTGAAATTCTAGAAAAAGCAAAACTAACCTATAGTAACAGAAAGCAGACCAGTAGTTGACTGAGGCTAGGGTCAGGGGTAGTGGGGAGAGCTGACCAGAAAAAGGCATGAGGTGGCTTCTTGCGATAATGCGAAGGTCTTGATTAAGATGGCAGTCGCATAGTTGTGTACATTTGCAAAAGGTCACTGGACTGAACACTTTTAAAACTGGTGCATTTTATTGCATATTAATTATACTGCAACAATGTTAATTTTAAAACAATATGTTTATCATAAAGCTGGGCCCCTCCCAACGCATATCATTATAGAGACATCATTGGCCTTCAGTGAAATCACCATTTACATAAGTGTTCAAACTATTTTTTTTTTTTTTTTTTGCGGTACGCGGGCCTCTCACTGCTGTGGCCTCTCCCGTTGCAGAGCACAGGCTCTGGACGCGCAGGCTCAGTGGCCATGGCTCATGGGCGCAGCCGCTTCACGGCATGTGGGATCCTCCCAGACCGGGGCGCGAACCTGTGTCCCCTGCATTGGCAGGCGGACTCTCAACCACTGCGCCACCAGGGAAGCCCTCAAACTATTTTTTATTTAACATTATATAACATAGATTCTCCATGCAGCTACCTAAATTAACTTAGTCATCATCTAATGGAATCTAGTAATTTATTATACTCATATGTCATAGTTAGTTGTATTAGGAAAACATTTACTATCTTCATCTTTATAAAAGACTCATCATTTTTATATAGTTCTCAAGAAAGAAGGATAAAAGTTTGAGAGACCTTGAAGAGAGAAAAAAAGGCATAACTTGCTAGTTATTTTTCTTCTCTAATTTAAACTATTAAGCAGTTCACAGGTGTACATATACTTTAGATACGTTTTATTGTTTATGACTTAGCGTCTCTGGATGCTTAGTTATGTCTACTTGAAAGCCAAGGACTCATTTTTAAAAAAAGTAAAAGAATGCCCTTGGGGCCGTATCAGCCCATTCTCTCTCCCAGATAGAAATCACTGATGTACATAAGGGTAGAAGCAATCCCATATTCCATCACAGGAATCTCTTCCTGGTCTCCAGGAAACTTCCAAGAAACTACGATGGCTCAATGCTTCATCACCTGATGATAACAGGCATCTATGAATGCCCTACCCCACCATCCACACCACCTAATATGTTAATGAGTCCACCAGGACAAAAATGACCCAAGGTAGCTCTAGTGAAAGAAACTCTCATTTGTGTCAGAAAGCTGCATTCTTCCAAAGTCAAAAGCTTTGGGTCCTTTCTGTTCTGATGCAAATCTTCTGTCCTTCTCATGATCTCTCTCATAGCACAAGGATTTTTCTCTATATTTTGTGAGGATGTTATTTTTCATCAACCCCAGGTAATTGTCTCAACTGATCTATGATGTTAATAAAACACTTCAGGAACACGGTATGATTATTGATTTTTGGTGGCTGGTATAAAGAACACGGTGGACCACCTGCAGCCAGGACACTGCTGTCTTCAGAATGGCTGAATTCACCTATGGGCCAGGGATTGGCATGTCGGTCACTGACGCACCTCCTCAAGAGTCCAGGTATGATAACAGCTCCTGCAGTGAAATAATACTGCCCATGTTTTGTATGGTACCTGACAGGTTTTAATTGTCCTGAGTGAACATCTAACAACACCCAGTTCAGAGAATGGTGCTCCTCCAGTACAGTGGCTTCCCCTAAGATAGATTAAAAAACACAGGCCAGTGTTCATAAAATATAAGGCCCAAGAATCTTCTGCCTTAATAGACCTAGCCAGTATAATGCGAAGAACTTAGCCTTCCCTTCAACCTACCCCATTATTATTTCTGATATTCTCCAAAGAAGTCTTTCAAATGTACTCCAAGTTAGGACAGGCCCTACTCAGAGCCCCGACTCTCCTTTTTCTGATCCAGTCCCCACCAACCATATCAGGTTTCCAGAGTCAGCTAGAAAAACCTCATTAGCCGACTAATTACCCACATTAGCCATTCTGAGAACAGCACTGTCCACACAAAGGATGTCTCTGGATACTCCCAGAGTTTCCAATTAAAGGCAGCTAGAATGAGAAAAGGTGGCTTTCTTCCTTGTCTGTTGTACACTTTGTCACAGAGCTCTGCAGGGCTTACTGTGCTCAGAATCTCACGAAGTGAGCTCCTGACATTACCTCATTCTTCCATAGTGTTTGAAAACCAGTTCAAGGAGCCTGGTCCTGGAAAGGTACCATCCATTCACAGGACCCTCCTAACCCCTCCACCCACTGCCACCTATAGGGTGATGTCTGAATGGTGGTAGGGATGAGGGTTTCAGCACTAGCAACAAGCCAACAGGACTGTAAATAGGTACAATATCAAGGGAGAGACCAGACTGTTTTTCTCAGTGTGTGGTCCCCAGAAGACCTACAAAGAACGCTTAGGTGCTTATTGACAATACATATTCTTCCTCTGGATTTCACTCCTCAAACACTAAATCAATCATCTGAATAGGTGAACAGTCTTTTTTTTTTTTTTTTTTTTTGGCGGTACGCGGGCCTCTCACTGCTGTGGCCTCTCCCGTCGCGGAGCACAGGCTCCGGACGCGCAGGCTCATTGGCCATGGCTCACACGGGCCCAGCCGCTCCGCGGCATGTGGGATCCTCCCGGACCGGGGCACGAACCCGCGTCCCCTGCATCGGCAGGCGGACTCGCAACCACTGCGCCACCAGGGAAGCCCCAGATTCTTAATTTTTAAACAAGAGCATGAGACGATTTTTACACGGATCTAGGACTAAGAACCATTGCTAGGTAAGCTGAGATAAACACTGGTACAATTTAAACTCCTTGATATGCAAAATGTGGGTATTCTCCTGTATCCTGGAGGTTCTTCCTTAGTAAATAGAATGTGCCAAATCAGCATTATTGACATTTATCTGAAATGGGGGTTGTCAAAGGATGCAGACATTGGAGACCATTAGAAATACCCTCTAGATATCCACAGCCTTCATATAGGTACTTCCCATGAAAGAAGTGAAAGTGCTAGAAATTTTTGAAATGATGATGAGGACAGGGGTATTTAATTTCTGCTTTTAAGGGAAAAATATAAAAATGGCAGAAAAAAATGAGATATATGCTTAATCCTAATTTTTAAATCGCTCTGTTGACATAAAGACATGTTGGCTGTTTAGGAAGATAAAGAATATATTTAATTTGCTTTGCTCTTAGAATGATCGTATTTGGAATATTAAAGAGTACAGTTTATGTAAAGAATAATTATTAATTTACTCAGTGAATTTACCTTCAGTTGATTTAGCGATACCAATATCATATCTCCATCTCTTTTGGTTAATGATAAGAAAAACTACTATTTACTGAGTCATTACTACCCACCAGTTCTGTATTAAGCAGTATATAGGCCATGTGTGAGAAAAGAGCGTGAAAAGTATTTTTTTAAATACATAAGAAAAAGTTATGTTTTCAAAACTTAGTAGCTTCCATGGTGTTAAGAGCTATAGAAACCATTCATGTCCTGAAAAGCAAATAAGGGGGGGGGGGGGACAAAGACAATCTATTGAATTCAACATTTGTCAATTGTAGCTTAATCTAATCCAGTGATTCTCAAACCTGATATGATTTCTGGCCCTCATCCCTGGAGTTCCTGATTCTGGGGATCTGAGGTGAGGCTAGAGCATTTGCATTTCTAAATTCCCAGGTGATACTGACACACAATTTGAGAACTATTGGTCTAATTAGTTTCATTTCCTCAGCTGTAGCTGATCCCTTACCCTTGTCCCAACGTTGCAGGAGGTGTATGATGGGCACAACACCAGATGCATCCTGGAACTAAGCCCAAATGTCTTTCTGTTTCTGTAACTGTTTTTGTCTGTTTGTGACGAGAAAGGGAAAGGATTCTGATTTCAAAAGTATATTTTGTGCATGTTAGAAATATTGGAGAAAAACAAAAAAAATGATCTTGTAAAAACTGAAAGTACCTTTCCAAAACTGTCTTCAATGTGCACCTGGCTCTGTAATCCAATCAAATGCAGAGCTTGCTTTGCTTATATTTCTGCTGCTGAAATTAGCTACAAAAGATTAGCAGAATCATAAAATGGCTGACAATAAAATGTGTCTTGTTTCTTAATTTTTTTGCTTTCCTTTGCACTTTTCAACAAAAGATGTACCTTGAATCTCCAATATACTTTCCCCCCAGGGTATCTGGTAAAACGTTATCTTATTCAGCTGCAGTGTCTCTTGAAGAAATTGGCTTTACAACCACAAGGAGTTCTGTAGGATTCATCACCCTCAAGTATCAGTCCTTACACTTCTGAAGACTTAACGATCCCCAATTACTAATTTTCTTAAACAGCTTCACTGTTTTCTAGTAAAAAAGTTTATTACCATTTCACAAACAAAGAATTTCAATCCAAACTTTATGTCGGTCTATTGTTTCTTGCATCCTTTCCTTCTGGAAGGCAGCTGCTACAAGAAAAAGACTCCTTATCTTTTGTAATATTTGTTCTCTTCTCTAGATATTTTCAAAAGGGATTAGCACCATGACATCAAGAAGCAGATGTGAACGTGGAATGCACAACTCATTAAAGTCATGGAATACTTGTCTATCATGATTTCTCTTGTTGTATTCATTTTATTTACATCATTAATCAACAAATATAGCTGATCCTTAATAATCAAGGGATGTTATAATAATATTGGTGGCTGTTTCCATAAGGAAAAAAAAAATCTGTCACTTTGTGTTAAAGAACTGCAACAATTAATAGGAACAAAAGCTTGATTAAAACAAACACCTGATTTTAGGTTTCAGAGCCCAAGCAGAGTAAGGAAGATCAGCACAGTGGTGTGGCTCAGACTGGACTGTTGAAGCACGAGGAAGTTGATGAGGGTGCCCATGGTTTGGGCAGGGGAAGGGGTGGTGGGTAACGGCAGCCCAGCTAGGGATGTCAGAGCCTGTGTTGGGTAAGAAGGGTATCTTCATGGGATACTGCAGCAACAATGGGAGACTGGTCAGATATAGGATAACTGATCAAGCAATATAGAAGGCTAACGGGAGCCAGTTTCTCACTGTTGAAGAAGGGAGTTACAAATATGTAAAGGGAAAAACTAAAACTTTGTAGTATTGGATTGAAATTGGAGGTATAGGTGCAAACTCATGATTTTCAATATAGAAACGGAAACATAGATGTAAATGTGAGGACAGATAGACAGAAAGACAAATATTCCCTAGCTCTGACCACTTAGAGGGCCTCAGAGCAACAATCCCCAATACCAAGGAGAAAAACTAGCTTCCAGATCTGGGTTTCTATATACCTTTCTCTGTTGGTCCAGGGCTCCTTGGAGTAATGGGTGATTTCAGCACTGGGGCAAGGAAAGTACTTGAGCCAGAGTTACCTGTTCCCAAAAGTAATGAAGCACTCAAAGAATGACGGAGATATGTCAAAAGAACACAGAAGCCATTTCGAAGGGATTTCCAATGGTTAAGTATGGGATAATTTAAGCATCGAAATAAATAAGTATAGTAATGGATTATAATCTATTGAATTTAATCAGAAACCATAAGTCCATACTGAATAAATTTGTTGACTGAAGTGTGAAGAGTAATGGGATAGTTTTCAAGTAACTCTCCACAAAACACTTATTAATTTCAAAAAGACTAACTTTACAGCAGAGAAGCCCTAGCAGATTATCTTTTAATTCGAATGACCAAAGTGAACATAAATAATGGGGCAAATTGAAATCATGAGCTGCCAGACACAATGCAATCAGAACAATTCAAAATCATACCTGTAATATCGTGGAAAAATATTCTTAACTTTATTATAATCATGATGAAATATCAAACAAACCCAAATTGAGGAGTATTCTACAAAGTAATCTTCAAAAGCATCAAGGTCCTTGTGGCAGACAGACCCTAAAGTGAACACCAATAATCTCTGCTTCTTGGTGTTTTTGCCTTTGTGCAATCCTATCCCTTGCGTTCGAGCAAAACCAGTAGGATACAGCAAAGATGATGGGATGTCCCTCCCATGATTACATTACAGTACGTATAAGACTCCATCACACTAGCAGAGTCTCAGCTTCACTGTCCTTGAAAGAGGAACCTGCCATGAAGTGGTCATGCTGAAAAAGCCCACATGGCAAGAAACTGCAGGAGCTAAGGGTGGCCTCCATCAATAACGGAAGTCCTGCAGCAGCAAGGAAATGAATTCTTCCAGCAACGTGAAGGAGCTTTGAAGCAGATCTTCCCCCAGTCAAGCCTCGGATGCGACCACAGCACTGGCTGACATGTGAATTGCAGCCTGGTGAGACTCTGAAGCTAAGTCCTTTCTGGACTCCTGACCTCTAGAGACTGAGATAATAAATGTGTGTTGCTTAAAGCTGCTAATTTGTGTTAATTTTTTAGGCAGCATAGAAAACTAAGACAGTAATTAAAGTCAATAAAAGACCGAGAAACTCTTCCAGACTAAAGGAGACAAAAGAACTATTATTACAACAAAATGCAATGCATGATTCTGAACTGGATCCTTCTGGGCATTACTGGGACAACTGGGAAAACTTGAACATCGCTTGAGAATCAGATGGTAGAAGTATATCAGTGTTATTTTCCTAATTTTGATGAATGTTTTACAGTTATTTAGGAGACTATCCTTGTTAGTGAAAATACTAATAGTAAACAAACAGGACTTCCCCGGTGGCGCAGTGATTGAGAATCTGCCTGCCAATGCAGCGGACACAGGTTCAATCCCTGGTCGGGGAAGATCCCACATGCCGCAGAGCAACTAAGCCTATGCACCACAAGTACTGAGCCCTCATGCCACAACTACTGAAGCCCACGTGCCTAGAGCCCGTGCGCTGCAACAGGAGAAGCCACCACTATGAGAAGCCCGCCCACCGCAATGAAGAGTAGCCCCTGCTCGCCGCAACTAGAGAAAGCCTGTGCAGCAACGAAGACCCAGCGCAGCCAAAAAATAAATAAATAAATTTATTAAAAAAAAAATAGTAAACACTTTGAGTATAAATACTTTGCATACTTTTTTTTTTTTTTTTTTTTTGCGGTACGTGGGCCTCTCACTGTTGTGGCCTCTCCCGTTGCAGAGCACAGGCTCTGGCCGCGCAGGCTCAGCGGCCGTGGCTCACGGGCCTAGCCGCTCCACGGCATGTGGGATCCTCCCAGACCGGGGCACGAACCCGTGTCCCCTGCACCGGCAGGCGGACTCTCAACCACTGCGCCACCAGGGAAGCCCCTGCATACTTTGAATTACTAAATAACTTGAACACTAAAGTATACTAAAGTATTCAAAGATGATGATGCGGCATCAGGTTGGCAACTTACAAATGGTTCAGGGAAAAAAGTTACTTATATTCACAACCATTTTTTAAATTTAAGATGGTTACAAAAAATATTTCAAAAACAAGCAAAAAAAACGCTCCTACCTAGTCTTCTCCATCCCAACAAATGACATTTCTATTTTCCCATTTGCTCGGGTCCAGAACCCACATCTTTTGCCTGTTTTGTTTCAATAGACTCTTAACTGTTCTCCCTGTTCACTCTTGCTCTACAACTCCCCTCCTCCCACCTCCATGTCAATTCTCTACACAGTAGCCAGAACGATGTTTCAAAATTTAATTCAGATCCTGTCAAGCCCCTGCTCAAAATCTCCAATGGCTGTCGATGGCACTCCTTTTCATGGACTACACCTCTTCCTGATCTGGCCTCTGCTCACCTCTGACACACCTCTTACCACTCTCCTTCATCACTCCACTTCCATCCTTAACAGCCTTCTTGTTGCTTCTTGAGCTCAAGTTTCTGCCCTTCCTGTTCTCTCTGTTTTGGTTCCCTCAGGCAGCAACATGGCTTACTCCTTCCCATCAATCTGGTTTTTATCCAATGCCACATCCTCAGAGAACTCTTCTTTGACCATCATATTAAAAATGCACCCTCCTCAGTGGTTAAGAATCCTCCTGCCAATTCAGGGGACACGGGTTTGAGCCTTGGTCCGGGAATATCCCACATGTCACGGAACAACTAAGCCCTTGCGCCACAACTACTGAGCCTGTGCTCTAGAGCCCGCGAGCCACAACTACTAAGCCCACGTGCCACAACTCCTGAAGCCTTCACACTTAGAGCCCATGCTCTGCAACAAGAGAAGCCACTGCAATGAGAAGACCGTGCACCGCAACAAAGAGTAGCCCCTGCTCACCGAAACTGGAGAAAGCCTGCACAGCAATGAGGACCCAATGCAGCCAAAAATAAATAAATTTTTAAAAAAAAATTTTTTTTAAATGCACCCTCCTTCCCATCATAACGTACAATTATCCCTCATCCCACTTTATATTTCTTTGTGGTACTTATCACTACCTGAGATTAAATTATTTGTTTACTTGTTTATTATGTCTCCTCTGTGAGGGCAAGGTCTCTTAATCTCTGAAACTCCAGGATTAGACTGTTCCCTGATGAATGAATGAACACAGCAATACCAATATTCAGATGCTGAGTTGTCAGCTAGGTTTACTCACTAGTTGCATGCTTTTGCCCACAAGCCTCGCCGCAGTACTTATGGCTCAAGTTCCTGTCTCAGAAAAATAAATTACTTCATGTGCAGAAACCCTAGGATCATCCAAAGTAGGCAGAACTATAACCCTTAAATTACAAGAACCCATTCAACTTCACCTTTGTCTATCCTAGAGAAAGCCACCCACGTAACCCTGATGTATTTTGTAGCAGGTCTGTCTCTCCTGTTTTATGTGATAAATCAGAGTTTCTAAACCTTGGCATTTCTGACATTTTGGGCCAGATCACTGTTGTAGAGGGCTGTCCTATGCATTATAGAATATTTAGCAGCAGTCCTGGCCTCTACTCACTGGATGCCAGTAGCACCCTCCCAGTCGTGACAACCAAAAATGTCTCCAGACATTGCCAAATGTCCCCTGGAAGGCAAAAATCACCCCTAGTTGACAGCCACTGATCTGGAATAGAAGAGTGGTATTTAACCCTGGTAGAACATTAGAAGAACCTGAGAGTCTTTTAAAACCACTGATTCCCTGGCCCCATCTGCAAAGAGGCTGCTTTAATTGGTCTGGGGTGGAGCTTAGGCACTAGTATTTTGTAAAAGCTTTTTATCTGTTTTTCAGATGCAGCTAGGGCTGAGAACCATTGAGCTAGACTTGGGGAGAAAAAGACAAATACTATCAATCTATTCAAAAGGATCACTCTTAAAACATGGGACAGGGCTCAGGGTTGAGTTCACAGAGGTGGATCAAATGTCCTCAACCGTTGAAAAGCCTAGGCGACTAGGTTTGGCAGATCACATCCACTCACCCCGGTATAACGTGTTTTAGCTGCACTTTTTTTTTTTTTGGCAGTCTTAGAATTTTATGCTGTGGTTATATTAATAAGGTTGCAAGACAGAAAAAGGAACAGAAAAAAGAATTGAGAAATTTCAGAACTCCTGATTTTTTTAAAATTTTCTTTTTCATTAAAAAAAAGAGGAAGTTTTCATTTGCTGGTTCCTTTTTCACTTTTTAAAAGCCTTCTCTTATGCTTGTCTTTTGAGATTGCCAATTATTGCTTGGGAACATTAGCAGTTCCTCAAATATTTGAAAATAGCATCATGACTGCCTTTCCTAAATCCTATACAGAGTGGGCAGTAAAGAGTTACAGGTCAGCCTGCTGCCCTGCTCTGGAGTTCCAAGGCAGGCAAGTCTTTGCTTCTGCAAGCTCTTCTGAGAGAGACAACCTAGAGGCAGTCTAAAGAAAGGCTTTTCTTTGCTTACTGAGCCTGATCTTCCTGGAAAAGTTCCACAAGGCATAACACAACCCTCTGACTGTGCAAATGGAATGTGTGGTCAGAGTATGCAAACTGAGTGCAGAGACAGGTCATACCAAGAGGGCCTTTAGCATTAGTGATGCTTACTAATGGCTGAGCTGAGGCCACATTGCTATCTGTCCTACAATATTTGAACAATCCTCGTATTTTTTTATAATGTCACTAAGTTCTGTTGAAATAAATGCTAGGTAATGAACTATGACTTATAATAAGGAGTGATTGCCAATATGCTCACTGGTGTTCAAGGAGCAGTGCTGGTGATTAGCCCTGCTGTATCATTTACACTAAAGCTCTCAGGTGAACGCCTGCACGTGGACGATACTTTCTTTTCTGCTGTAGAAAACCTACAACATCCACCTCCATTCCACCACTGGGAAGAATTCTCAAATGAAAACTTAGTTTGCAAGGATCTTCTTTGGGACTCATTCCCTTGTTTCTCAATGCAATAAAAATAAGCCCAGCAGAATAAGGAAGTAAATGCAGTGAGGTATGAGCCAGACGACATGGAGTGAGGGCAGCCTAGGGCACAGGGAGCTGTCTTGGGGAAAGCTAGGACAGCAGAGATGCCAGAGACCACTGCCAATGCCTGATGTGCAGTCACAGGAGAGATGTGTAGCAGGAGAGAGAAATTAAAGAAAAGGAAGAATGAGTGTATTATGAAAGTCAGGGGACAAATTCAATCATAAGGCTTTGGAGCCAACAGGGCAAAGCCCAAGTAATGAAATACTGGAGATAATCAGTAAAGTAAGTCATACTCACTAGTATGAGGAAACGGGTTTTCTTAAACGCCTACTCTCACTCTTTCTGGAACCTAGCACCTCTGGTACTAAGATAATTAAATGGGGACCATTTGTAATATAACTCAACCCTGAAGGAAACACTCTTTTAGCACAATGAGCTGGAGATTACTCTTCATGGTCTAGAAGAACTTCTGGTTTGTTAGATATTTCAATGCTGCCCTAAAGCCCACAAGAGGTGCCACTCCTCTGTGCCCTGTGCTTTATAGAGCCTGGCATATCACAGACGTAAACAAATACATTTATCAAAGAACACATATGTGCCTCTGTCACTTGGGATCCAATGCTCAGCACTGGCACAGCACAACTGACAACCGCAAGATCTGCTTTCACGACTCACACCATTCAGGCCCCAGAGAGATGCTTCTCCACATATCTTGCCCTATGACTTCAACACCAAAGGCAAATGCACCTGAATTCTGTGAATTGTGCAGGTTGAAATCAAATACAAACATTGATTTAGATGGGGAATGTTTGAATGGCAGAAGCGCCTAAGTAAGGGAAAAGACAAATTAACTTGTCAAATCCTTCCTCTCAGATGATGTGAATGCAATAGATTCCTGCATAATGAAATATAGTTTCCCAAGAGTGACATGCATCTATTTTTTTTTTTTTTTTGCTTCTCTTCATGTTCCGATTCATAGTTCTGGAGGTACTTATGAATTAGATCAGTTTTTGAAAATTAAACATGGTTGCTTAAGAACATTTTGCAATATTGAACATTTCATATTAGTCTTAAATTCGTGTATATGTAAGCTCAGATGTAATGGGATTTAAGTATTAGCAATTAGGTGGAAATTGAACATGAGAAGTGCAAAAACTTTTATTATCATGAAAATACTTAAGATTTTATTAAATTTATAATAAACTAAAAATCCAAAACTTTAATTATATTTAAATTTTTACATTATAATTTGTATGTTTTCTTTTCATGTAAAATTTTGATAGGCTTATCAAATATTTAATAAATATTACTGGAAAGGTTTTTGAAAATGAAATTTTAAAATTTTACTTTAATTTAAATTTTAGATGAAAATGTTTCTAAATTTTTTACAGTTTAAATGTAATTAATTGTGTTTGAGTGTTTGATCCTTTACCATTAGCTTTCTATTGCTACTATAACAAATTACCACAGCTTGGTGGCTTAAAACAATACAAATTTATTATCTTACCCTTTTGTAGGCCAGAAATCCAGCATGGCTTAATTCGAGGACTGCGTTCCTTTCTGGAGGCTCTAGGGGAGAATCCATTTCTTGCCTTTTCCTTGGTTCATGGCAGCCTTCCCCCCATCTTCAAAGTTAGCAATGGCAGAGTGATTCCTCACATTTTTCTTTTTCTGACCCTTATTCTGTGTCCTCATTTCTCTCTCTCTCTCTCTTCCTCCCTCTCCTTCTCTCTCCCTCTCCCCTCTCCCCCACACCCTCTCCCTCTTGCTCCCTCTTGCTCCCTCATTCCCTCTCTCTCTGAGAAAGCTGGGAAAGGTTCTCCAATTTTAAGGACGGGAGTGATTAGATTGCGCCCACCTGGATAATACAGGCTACTCTCCCCATCTGAAGACCCTTAACCTTAATCACATATGCAAAGTCCCTTTCACCATGAAAAAGGGTCCGAGGTTTAGACATGGAGATCTTTAGGGGATAATTATTCTACCTACCACAATAACTAAGAATGAGTACAAGATTATAACAGCGATAGAGTATACGAACATGAAGCTCAAAAAGAAAAAAGGTGAAGAGAAAACTGAGAATCTTGAAAGAGACAGCCTGCTTAAATTTTTAAAAACTAAAAACAATGGGAGTGAACAGACATCTGTTGAGCATGACACACTTAAAATTTGTGAACAGGGCATTACAAATTTCTTATGTAATGGAGATTTAATTACTGATCAAAACAATAAAAATAAGCAAGCGAATTATTTACACTGAATTCATAACATGAAAAGGTCAAACGAAATTCCAACAACTTCACATTCTTAACTAAATGAGGACTAATTATCAATCCAAACAATGAGACTAAATGGGAGTCTCCATTTGCACTTTTGCTGGGAGTCTGGAAATATTAGGGGTAGGTCAGCTTCACCTTGAGACCAGACCCTTTCCCTCCCCTCTCCTCCACCCACAGGTCCTGGGGGTCCTGGGCCTCATTAGAACGGGATTCAAAGGAAGACAAAACCTAGAGGTTCCGTAGAGGAGGGAGCAAATAGTTGAAGAAGGAGCTGGTGGGGAGAGGAAAAGAGAGAGGATGCAAGAGAGAGGGTCTTGAGGATAATTCTGCTCTTAATACCAGAGGGTATGTTGTTGCTGAGAATCAGGAACAAGTTGAAGAGACCAGAGAATCCACACCCAAATTGATGCTACTCTGTGGATTCTGGGTTGGTTAAGAAATATCACCCACCAAAAGTTCCCCTAGAACGTTCTCCCTGATTGCATGTAGGTGACTGACCAATAAATGGTAGTGCCATTTTGTTTTAGACTGTACCACCTCCTGCTCCAAAACAAAGGGAGAAATGATGGGTTTATATTGTAAATTTCCTACTTTATTAAATATGGAGAAGAAGAAAGCTAAGCTGAGAGCTGAGACTATTACCTAATCAACCCAGTCCACAGAATGTCTGCTAATTCCTTGTCAAGGGGTGAATGATAAAGCTAGCTCACACTTTGTATAGGATGTCTAGTTAGTTACGCTTTAAAACATAGTGTTTATGAATTCTGTTAATTATTTACTTGTAGTGAAAAATGAGCCGTTCTCAGGCAAATCACATTTTATTACAAATTCTAGATAAGAATCATAAAAGGACATTGTAGCAAAAATAACTACATCTGCACTGGAACTCTAAAAACCAGCTATTGACTAATCAATGCCCAGAGAAGAACAGTTCATCTTTTATTTCAGTCAACATTAAAAAAAGCAGATGAAGCACCTATTCAAATCTTTAGATCATTTTCTATTCAGTTGTTTTCTTTTTGTTGAGTTGTAAAAACTCTTTATATATTCTGAATACAAAGCCTTTATCAGATAAGCATTTTGCAAATATTTTCTCTCAGTCTGTGGCTTATCTTTTCATCTTCTTGATAGTGTCTTTCACAGAGCAGTTTGTAACACTTATGAAGTCCAGTTTAACAATGTTTTTCTTTTGGTTTTGTGGGGGGGTTTTGTTCCAAGGAATCTTTGCTGAGCTTTGCTTAGCTCAAGGTTAAGCAAACTAATCAAAAGGCTTAGTTCTTATATTTTCTTCTAGCCATTTTATACTTTTAGGTTTTGATTTTAGGTCTGTGATCCATTTCAGATGGCAAATAAGCACATAAAAATATGTTCACCATCATCAGGCGTTAGGAAAATCCACATCAAAACCACAAGGAAGTACCACTAAACACTAAAATTAAGAAAAAAAAAAAAAACTAACCATACCAAGTGCTGACAAGGATGAAGGACAACTGAAATTCTCATACAGTGCTGGTGGAAATGCAAATGGCACTGCCACTTTGGAAAACACTTTGGAAGCAGCTGTACTGATATGGAATTTTGCGGGGGTTTTCTTGGTTTTTTTTTTTGCGGTCCGCGGGCCTCTCACTGTCGTGGCCTCTCCCGTTGCGGAGCACAGGCTCCGGACGCGCATGCTCAGCGGCGATGGCTCACGGGCCCAGCTGCTCCACGGCATGTGGGATCTTCCCAGACCGGGGCACAAACCCGTGTCCCCTGCATCGGCAGGCGGACTCTCAACCACTGCGCCACCAGGGAAGCCCTGATATGGAATTTTGAGTTGGAAAAATCTTAGGAAAAAAATGTACTTCACCCCCTCCCTGTCTCTCGATGCTGAGGAACTTCCAGATGAGGAAAATGTGGATCAAGGGGGAATTTGCCTGTATCCTTTTAGAGCTTTCCCACAGCAATTATTATCTTAATGATATCATAACCATGACCCTTATTATCAGCTGTCTAGTGTGGGTATTTTTCTCTCTTTATTGCTTTCCTTATTATACAATTAGATGTATTTATTATATATATTTTCCCACTGTAAAGATATAAATAATACAAAGATAATTGAATAAATCATGAAAGTCCCCCTTTATCCTAAGCCTATCCAACTCCTATCTCCTCATGAGAATAATTCATCATATTAGTTTGATAAATGTTCTTCTAGCTGTTTTTCAATGTTTTTACCTATATGCATGCTTGTATATACAGATAGATAGATAGATAGATAGATAGGCTGGCAGACATGTGTGACTTTTTAACATAAATTGAATTTCACTATAAACATTGTTCTTTGACTTGCTCTTTCAATCATGAAAGAGAAAAACATAAACACATAAATATATAAAATGAGGCCTAGGGAATAACTTGTCTATAACCTCCAGTACACCTTCCTCTATCTCTCTCTCTCTCTCTCTCTCTCTCTCTCTATATATATATATATATATAATTCATTCTTTATAAAAGTTGTAGAGTAATCCAAAATATGGATGGGCCATAATTTATTTACTCATTCCCCTACTGACAGACATTTAGGTTTATTCTAATTTTTCATAATAAAAACTATACTTCAATTAACATACAGACATCTTTGTGCAATACGTACGAGAATTTTTTTAGTATGGGTTCCGAGAAGTGCAATTGCAAAGAGATCAAAGGTTTTGATATTTTTATTTTGATAAGTACAGTTATAATTTAATAACCTACCAAAGCCTGTAATAGTTTACATTCACATCAATAGTGTAAGAGTCTGTTTTACCACTTCCTTAATTTCACTGGTTATAATCAATAAATCTTTATTGAAATATAGATGATTTATAATATTATATTAGTTTCAGGTGTACAGCATAGTGATTCAGTATTTTTCTAGATTATACTACATTTAAACTTATTATAAAATATTGGCTATATTCCCTGTGATGTACAATATATCCTTGTAACTTATTTATTTTACACATAATAGCTTGTACCTCTTAATCCCCTATCCATTTCTTGTCCCTCCCTCCCTTCCCTCTTCCAACTGGTAACCACTAGTTTGTTCTCTATGTCTATGAGTCTGTTTCTGTTCTGTTATATTCATTCATGTGTTGTATTTTTTAGATTTCACATATAAGTGATAACACACATTATTTGTCCTTCTCTGACTCATTTCACTAAGCATAATACCCTCCCAGTCCATCCATGTTGTTGCAAATGGCAAAATTTCATTCTTTCTAATGGCTGAGTAGTATTCCGTTGTATTGAATATATATATATCACTCTTTATTTAACCATTTATCTGTTGCTGGACACTTAAATTGCTTCCATATCTTGGCTATGGAGAATAATGCTTCTAGAAACATTGGAGGGCATGTATCTTTTCAAATTAGTGGGGTTTTTTTCTTCAGATATATACCCAGGGGTGGAATTGCTGAATCATGTGCAATTCTATTTTTACTTTTTTGAGGAAACTCCATACTGTTTTCCACAGTGGCTGTGGTATATTACCCGGTAAATTATTTTTCCACAGTGGCTGCTACCAACAGTGTACGAGGATGCCCTTTTCTCATCCTTACCAACATTGGTTATTTGTAGTCTTTTCGATGATAACCATTCTGACAAGTGTGAGGTGACAATTCATTGTTTTGATTTGCATTTATCTGATGATTCGCATTGTTGAGATTCTTTTCATGTACCTGATGGCCATCTGTATGTCTTCTTTGTTTCAGATCTTCGGCCCATTTTTTGATTGGGTTAGTTTTGTCTTTTTTTTTTTTTTTTTAGCGGTATGCGGGCCTCTCACTGTTGTGGCCTCTCCCATTGTGGAGCACAGGCTCCGGACGCACAGGCTCAGTGGCCATGGCTCACGGGTCCAGCCACTCCGTGGCATGTGGGATCCTCCCGGACCAGGGCACGAACCCATGTCCCCTGCATCGGCAGGCGGACTCTCAACCACTGTGCCACCAGGGGAACCCTGTTTTTGTCATTATATTGAGATACATGAGCTGTTTATATATTTTGGATATTAACCCCTATTGGTCATATCATTTGAAAATATTTCCTCCCATTCAATATGTTGTCTTTTCATTTTTTCGATGATTTCCTTTGCTGTACAAAAGCTTTTACGTTTAATTAGGTTTAATTTTGATTGTTTTTGCTTTTATTTGTTTTGCCTTAGGAGATAAATCCAAAAAGTGTTGCTGTAATTTATGTCCAAGTGTGTTCTACCAATGTTCTCTTCTAGGAGTCTTTTATTACAAATTCATGATTGGTCTGTTCAGATTGTTTCTTTCTAGAAATTTGTCCATTTCTTCTAGGTTGTTCAATCTGTTGGCATATAACTGTTCATAGCATTGTCTTTTTTTTTGTATCTCTGTGGTATCAGTTGTTATTTCTCCTCTTTCATCTCTTATTTTGTTTGAGTCTTCTATCTTTTCTTGGTGAGTCTGGAAAAAGGTTTACCAATTTTATTTAACTTTTCAAAAAAACCAGCTCTTGGTTTCATTGATCTTTTCTATTTTTTTATCTCCATTTTATTTATTTCCTCTCTGATCTTTATTATTTCCTTCCTTCTGCTGACTTTGGGCTTTATTTGTTCTTCTTTTTCTAATTCCTTTAGGTGGCAGATTAGGTTGTTTATTTAAGATTTTTCTAGTTTCTTGAAGAAGGCCTGTATTGTTATAAACTTCCCTCTTAGACTGCTTTTGCTGAATCCCACAGATTTTGGAGTGTTCTGTTTCCATTTTCATTTGTCTTAAGGTATTTTCTGATTTCCTCTTTGATTTCTTCATTGACCCATCAGTTTTTTAGTAGCATGTTGTTTATTCTCCACATATTTGTTCTTTTCCCATTTTTCTTTTTGTAGTTGATTTCTAGTTTCACACCACTGTGGTCAGAAAAAATGTTTGATATAATATCTATTCTCTTAAATTTGTTGAGATTTGTTTTGTGGCCCAGCATATGATCTATCCTGGAGAACATTCCATTGCAGTTGAAAAGAATGTATATTCTGCTGTTTTTTGGATGGAATGTCCTGTAGACATCTATTAAATCCAACTGATCTATTGTCTCTTTTTTTTTTTTAAGTTTCGTGCTTTTGTTTGTTTTTTTAATTTTTATTTTATTTTTGGCTGTGTTGGGTCTTCATTGCTGTGCACAGGCTTTCTCCAGTTGCAGCTAGTGGGGGCTACTCTTCATTGCAGTGCACAGGATTCTCATTTTGGTGGCTTCTCTTATTGCAGAACATGGGCTGTAGGCATGCGGCTTCAGTAGTTGCAACACATGAACTCAGTAGTTGTGGCTCACAGGCTCTAGCGTGCAGGCTCAGTAGTTGTGGCACACGGACTTAGTTGCTCCACAGCATGTACGATCTTCCTGGACCAGGGATCGAACCAGTGTCTCCTGCACTGGCAGGCGGATTCCCAAACACTGCACCACCAGGGAAGTCCCTATTGTGTCTTTTTTTGTGTGTGTGGTATGCAGGCCTCTCACTGTTGTGGCCTCTCCCGTTGCGGAGCACAGGCTCCGGACGTGCAGGCTCAGCGGCCATGGCTCATGGGCCCAGCCGCTCCACGGCATGTGGGATCTTCCCAGACCGGGGCACAAACCCGCATCCCCTGCATCGGCAGGTGGACTCTCAACCACTGCGCCACCGGGGAAGACCCCTATTGTGTCTTTTAAGACCACTGTTGCCTTATTGATTTTCTGTCTAGATGATCTGTTCATTGATGTAAGTGGGGTGTTAAAGTCCCATACTATTATTGTATTATTGTAAATTTCTCCTTTTATGTCTATTAGCATTTGCTTTATATATTTAGGTGCTCCTATATTGGGTGCATATATGTTAACAAGTGTAATGTCCTCTCCTTGCACTGATCTTGCACTATATATATCGTTATATAATGTCCTTCTTTGTCTTTTGTTATAGTCTTTGTTTTAAAACCTATTTTGTCTGATATGAGTACTGCTATCCCCACTTTCTTGTTGTTTCTGTTTGCATGAAATATCTTTTTCCATACCCTCACTATTTAGCTCTGAAGTGAGTCTCTTGTAGGTAGCATATAGAAGGGTCTTGTTTTTTATTGGTTTTTATTTATTTATTTTTGGCTGTGTTGGGTCTTCAATGCTGTGCATAGGCTTTCTTTAGTTGCAGTGAATGGGGGCTACTCTTCGTTGCAGTTCACGGGTTTCTTATTGCAATGGCTTCTCTTGTTGTGGGGCATGGGCTCTAGGCGCACGGGTTTCAGTAGTTGCAGCATGCGGGCTCAGTAGTTCTGGCTCGCGGGCTCTAGAGTGCAGGCTCAGTAGCTGTGGCACACAGGCTTAGCTGCTCTGCGGCATGTGGGATCTTCCCAGACCAGGGCTCAAACCTGTGTCCCCTGCATTGGCAGGCGGATTCTTAACCACTGCACCACCAAGGAAGTGAAGGGTCTTGTTTTTTATCCAATCAGCCACTTATCTTTTGATTGGAGCACTTAGTTCATTGACATTTATAGTAATTATTGATAGGTATGTATTTATTGCCATTTTATTACTTGTTTTCCAGTTGTTCTCATAGTTCTTCTTTGTTCATTTCTTCTTTTTGTTTCTTCCCTTGTGGTCTGATGATTTTCTTTAGTAGTATGCTTGTGTTCCTTTCTTTTTGGTTTTTGTGTATCTGTTGTATTTTTTTATTTTTATTTGTGGTTACTGTGGGATTCATATATGTTGACTTATAACTATATCTACTTGTTCTAAACTGGTAGTCATATAAGTTCAAACACAATCTAAAAATATCTACATTTTTAACTCCTCCCCCCCCACACATTTTCATGTTTTTGATGTCATATTTTACATCTCCATGCTTCTTCCTTAACTGTTTATTGTAATTATAGTTGCTTTTACAATTTTTCTTTTGTCTTCTAATCTTCATACTGGCTTATTTTGGTGGTTGATCCTCAGTCCTTAGTACATATTTGCCTTTCCTGATGGGATTTTCCCTTTCCTACAGACTCTTAGTTCTTCCACTTAGAGAAGGCCCTTTCACATTTCTTTTAGGTATGTTTAGTAATGATGAACTCTTTTAGTTTTTGATTGTCTGAGAATTTCTTTACCTCTCCTTCTATTCTAAATAATAATCTTGCTGGGTAGAGTATCCTATGTTGCAGGTTCTTTCCTTCCGGCACTTTGAAGATATCATGCCACTCCCTTCTGGCCTGCAAAGTTTCTGCAGAGAAATCAGCTGATACTCTTATGGGGATTCCGTTGTCTATGACTCTTTGTTTTTCTCTTCCTGCCTATAGATTTCTCTGTCTTTAACTTCTGCCATTTTAATTGATATGCCTTGGTGTGGGTCTGTTTGAATTCATCTTGTTTGGGACACTTTGTGTTTCCTGTACTTGGATGTCTGTTTCTTTCTTCAGATTTGGGAAGTTTTCAGCCATAATTTCCTCAAATACATTTTTTTAAACATCTTTATTGGAGTATAATTGCTTTACAATGGTTGTTAATTTCTGCTTTATAACGAAGTGCTCAAATACATTTTTGATCCCTCTTCTTCTTCTGGGACCCCTATAATGCAAATGTTGGTACATTTAATGTTATTCCAGAGAGCTCTTAAATGGTTTTCATTTTTTTAATTTGTTTTTCTTTTTGCATTTCTGACTGTATGATCTCTGTTATTCTGTCTTCCAGATCACTTGTGCTTTCTTCTGTATCACTTAGTCTGCTATTCATTCCTTCCAGTGTGTTTTTTATTTCAGCTATTGAATTCTTCATTTCTTTCATTTTTTATTTTTATTGTTTTAATTTTTTGGGTGTTGGGTCTTCATTGCTGCATACAGGGTTTCTCTAGTTGTGGCGAGTGGGGGCTACTCTTCATTGCAGAGCATGGGCTCTAGGCGCACGGGCTTCAGTAGTTGTGGCATGTAGGCTCAGTAGTTGTGGTTTGCAGGCTCTAGAGCTCAGGCTCAGTAGTTGTGGCACACAGGCTTAGTTGCTCTGTGGCATGTGATATCTTTCCAGACCAGTGATCAAACCCATGTCCCCCGCATTGTCAGGCAGATTCTTAACCGCTGTGCCACCAGGGAAGTCCTGAATTCTTCATTTCTGATTGGGTCTTTTTTGTATTTTCTAGTTTCATGTTAACATTCTCACTGTATTCATCTATCCTTCTCCCTAGTTCAGTTAGAATTCTTATTACTAATGGCTTTGAACTCTTTATCTGGTAAATTAGCTTTCTCTGTTTCATTAGGTACTTTTTCAGGGTTTTTTTTTTTTTCTTGTTCTTTGATTTGAAATAAATGCCTCTGTCTTCTCATTTTACTTAACTTTCTCTGTCTCTGTGATATTAGGTGAAACAGTTACCTATCCTGGTCTTGAAGGGGTGTCCTTCTGTGGGAGTATCCCTATACTGTCTGCACATCCCACTGGCTTTGGTGGGAGACCTGGATCTGATGTGAGCATAAATTCTATCTTCCTTCAGGCTGTGCTGGTAGCTATCTCCTTGGTGGGAGGTGGGGCTCGTGGTGGAGGGACTAAAGCCAGAGCCAGGTGTGAGTGCAGGCTTCTCCTGTCCTCAGTGGCCGACACCACCCTATCAGGGGCAGGGGTGTGTCCCAAGGTGCTGAAGCAGAAGCCCTAAGGGTTGGTCCAAGCTGGTTCCATTCCCTCTAAGCATGTGCTCTCTCCCCTTCCAGCATCACACCTTTGTTCCAGAGGGGAGCAATGCTGGAGTCAAGAGAGGTCAGAGTGGGCACTTGGCATGGGTTGAGGCATGTGCTGAGATGGTCCCAGCACACCAGTTAGAGCTCCAGACCACTCCCAATCTGTCACCTCCATGAATGTCAGTAATGGCTGCCCTCACCCCATTTAGATGCTGTGCAAGGTCTGAGCTGGCTTTGTTCCCTACAAATATGCACTCTCCTTGGCAATGGGCACCTTTGCCCTACTGGGGAGTTGCTCCTCGAAGCAAAAGTAGCTGGAGCACATGTTGGGATGGTTGCAGGAAACTGGCTGGAGTCCCAGGCAGTTTGTTTCAATCTGTTTCCTTCAACTTGTTTCGGGAGTAAGCAAGCACTTGCATGCTCTTCACAAATGGAATCTAGGTTTCTTACAGCCCTCCTGTTAGTCCTGCTGGTTTTCAAACCAGCTAAGGGGATTCATCTTCCTGGTGTTGGACCCCAGGGCTAGGGTGCCCAATACATGGTTCAAACTGCTCACACCCCAGGGAGGATCCCTGAGCCCATGTAAACCCTGTCCTTTTCTGTGTCCCTTCCTAGGGGTGCAGGTCCCAACCTGATTGCTTGCCTTTCCCTCCTACCTGACTCTGTGTGGATCCTTCTTTACAGGCTTGGTTATATATGAGTCTTTCTTCCAGTCTCCGGGTTGTTTTCAGTGAGAACTGCTCCACATGTAGATGTATTTTTGATGTGCTCATTGGGGGAGGTAAACTCAACATCCTCCTACTCTGCCATCTTGATCTCTTCCCTCCACAATCAGTACTTTTAACTAATGCCAATCTGAGGGATAAAAACATCACAGTGTTTTAACTTGCATTTTCCAAATTACTAATGAAGTTAAACATTTGTTCTTTTGTTTTATGGGTCATTGGCTTTTCTTCTTCTGTGAATTGCCTATTCATCTCTGGTTTTCTGCTCTTGGGCTGTTATCATTTTCTTTTTTATTTATATGAGCTCTTTATTCAGGGTATTAATAATTTGCCTTTTATATATGTGGCAAATATTTTCTCCCAGACTAATGCTTGTCTGTTTATCTCTGTTTTTGTTTTCTTTCATCCTACGAATATTTTAATTTTTATCTTTATGTTGCTTTACTCTTTAATTATTTACATCTTATACCTAAGTTACTTTAATATCTTTAAAGTCAAGTTCTACATACACATATATTTCATCTGCATTCTGAATAGCCCCCGGGAAACACATTTTAAAAAAATTATGAAACTTTATTTAGTCCTTTTTACGTGATAATCACTGCAGAATTTCAGGAAATCATTTTAAAGGAATTTTTCAGGTTAATAACTGGCTTAAAGACGTTTCTTAGGTAAGAGTATGAGTTGGTTAACATACTCAGGAGCAGTGGACTGGGTAGGCAGGCGCTGGGTGGATGTAGAGCTCCAGGTACTGGAAGAGATTCCAGTTGGATATATAAATAGTCCCCGAAAGTCATCAAGGCAGACACCTGAAGGCAAACCAGGGGAAACACTATCTGAGGCAAGATGGCAAAGTACTGAAAGAGCTGAGCCCAATACATCCTCATGGCCAATCTGGGAGTAGGCAGTCCTGAGAAGAACAGATAAGCAGGTGGACTGGCCGCCATCATCAGGGAGGTATGCATCCCAGGGAATGGTTTAAGGCTAGAGGAGGCCACTAGGATAGAAAGAGAAGGAAACGCACTCTATACCAGTACTTCTCAAGCATTAGTGTGTATAGGAGTCACCTGGAAATCTTGTCAAGATGCAGATTTTGATTCAGTGGGTCTGCAGTGGGGCTTAAAGATTCTACATTTCCCAAGAAGCCCACAGCTGATGCTGACACTACTGGTCCCTGAACCATACTTTGAGTAGCAGGGTTCTAGAAGGTTTGTGACACTATGCAAAGAGAAGCTCCACTTTTCAGATCAGTGGCAAAGCGGGATAAGAATTTGAAGAGTAAGGTACTGCAGATGTCAGAGTATGAGGCAGCCACTTATGCCCCTCCTGGCTATATTCAGGATGGCTTCCTAAGATGAGGGTAGGGTTGATACTGTGTCTGGGGGTCCAGGAAGCTTAGGCTATGCAAAGGGTAGGACTACAGAGGCTGGGAGATAGGCAGGAACTGGACTGTGACATCCTGATGATTTTGAATTTGCACAACACAAAGAGCAATAAACTGCTACACAACATCTGTGTCCTCTGCATCTAAAAGCTCTTTCACGTATCACTACTTCCATTAATAGGGCCCTTTGCTGCTATTTCTACTTTTCCCTCCAGCTATCCACATTTTGACTTTTCACACCTCCATCAGAAGGTGGCCAGAGGGAAAAAAATGTACTGGAATGAAAACATGCTCATTTGTCTACTTGTTGCGAAGAGTGGACAGTGAAGAAATTGAATGTATTTTGATGGGAAAGATTTTCAAACATTTTTTCCTTGTGGCTAAAAGATCTGAGATCCACCTACAATTTGGGCTTCCACTTCTGAAAAGAGAAAGAACTCAGTGATTTTTCTTCAATAATTTAATTTAATTTAAAAAGAAAAAAAGGCAAAAATAATGGAGAGGGTACACAGTACCAAATTTTTGTATCTTATAATAACACAGGGATAGATCACAATTAAGTAGCTTTTAGCGACGTACAGGGAAGATTAAAATCTACAGAAATGTGCTTTATGTTCTTATGAAAATGATTACTTCACAACCCATCAGGAGGAAGCCTAAGGCCCACTGGGACCCATGGGTCACATGCTTTGAGGATCCCTGGCCGGTGGTAGAGGCTTCAGAACTTTGAGAAGCCTTGAGGCTCCTTGGAGGTTCCTTGCAGCCTAGAGAAGTAGGAGTTTCCAGCTTCCACCCTCCTTTTAATCAAAGTAGCTCCCCTTTCATCAGGCTAATGCACAGCATCGGGCATGAAAAGAGTTCCCAAGACTGATGCAGAGTTTGAGAATCAATGATTCAGGGTTACATCTGTGTCATTATCTCTGAGTTTGATTTATTCACGCTATCCTGTCACCATAAATACAGATAACCCAGAGTTAACTATTTAAGTTTACAATTGGGGATCGCCTCAAATCCCTCTATGAGATAAGCTTGTGCGGCAAATTACTTGGATCAAAAACTAATACATGATCGCTGTGAGCAGTGTAATTGGGAATAATAAATACACACTAATGAAGCATCTTGAAAGGGAAGAGGCTCAGGTATTCTGAGAGGTGAGGCGTTGAAGTGTAACGCTCCTGGCTTTGATCATTATTTTTAAATACAATTTCATTGCAGTGCGTCCACTATAAATCAGCATCCAGGAGTATGAAGCGGTGCTATAGTAAGAAGGAGATGCTACAGGTAATGCGACTAAATGGGACACTATAGATAATGACATAGACTTTCACATATTATCGTTCATGGGAAGAGGCCAATAATGTATGGTATAATATACTAGAGCAATGAGAATTATTGAATGTTTTCCAGACTTACTTATATAATCAGCCACAATGTCAAAAAGAGGATAGGTTCTTTCTAATGGTAAAGTGATCAAAGTACAGTAATAACAAAGATGAACCTTGAAGGGCTTTTTCTCCCCTTTTCTCTGCAGTAGAACAGCCTAAATAGTAACTTTTGGCAGAAAGCTAGTGCTTATGAGGCTGCCTTAAAGTATCATTTTCCAATTAAAATTTGTTACACAAAAGACATCCTTGCCAGGCTTCAGGGAGAACAGTTGATTCAGTCTCCAATCCACCGGCAACAATAAGTGAGGCTCTCACTCAGAAATCAGCTGAGCATTCCTGAGCTAATTTTATTTTGGCTTTACTTGGTGATCATTTGTTTCAGGCCTAGCTCCTGTAAGTGTAAAGAGAATTGGATCAAATCTGTCTTCACCATTATACACTCATTACCAACACAGGGCCTGGCACAAGTCATTGAATAAGTATTTGTTGAGAGAATGAATGTATTATATTTACCAGGAGAACATTAGACCTATAAGGCCAATCTCAAGGTTCCTAAGAGCTTCAGCTGCTTCTTTTTTCAGTCCTCTATTACACATTTCCTTGGTTTGTGTTATTCGTGTCTCCTCCCCAACCTCAAGTTTGTTTGAGGGCAGGGCCCTTTTTTTGTGGTATATAAGCTTCAAAGTACCTAAGATGATACTTTGTACATAAAAGCGCCTCAACAGATGTTTATTAAATAAGCAAATGAGTGAGATTACTAGGTTTTCTAAGCTGTTCTGAAGATATTTAACACATTATTTGATGATAAAACTACAGTTAATCATGGAGTCCTGTGTAGAAATGGTTGCAGTTTTGTTATTTTTATTAATACAAATAATAAGCATCCGTGTGTGTTATCAGTATGCACAGTTTGTGATATGAGTCTCTTTTGCTTCCCTGCACATAGACCACAGAAATCCTGAAAAACGAACTGCCACCCCAGAGCCAGTGCCTAACAGAGGCATTTTTTGACCCTTGAGGCTTTTTCGATAGCTAAGCAATGTTTTTTTCAAATGCAGTGACACCGATATGCAGACATATTTATTGTCCATTCACAAAGCCATCCCTCAATATGATTACAATATGCCTCGCTGAGTATCATTAAAACCAGGGTCTTGTTTTTCTGGATGGGTTAGCTGAGGTTCTGCATGAAAGCAGGTAATGGAAAATAGGATTTCTCAAGCCCCCTTTAGACCTTTGATTCTGTGCTACAACCTTGCCCGTCCACTTCCAAAGTCAAGGTATGCTTCTTGTAAAACCACAACATCTTTTGAGCAACTTATTTTGTTCTTAACACATGCTCCCAGGAGCTTAATAAATATTATTTCTGCAACTTGTTCAGTGGCAAAATAATGAGTCCTTGGTGTATGCTTAGCCTCTGCTTTGCTATTAAAGAAGACAGATTTCAATTTAACCAAAACTCAGTTCAAGGGCAGAAAACAGTCCTAAAAACTGCTAAAACTCAAATATTTGGTAACTGTATGTGCAGTATGTGTGTTCTAGAAAAGGCTATCATTTTAAAAGATAAATTGCACCTTGTTGAGGAATTTCAAATATCAACTGAATATATTAATAACTGAAATGCTCCCAAGTTTACAAAGAGCTCTCAATGAAATCGTGATCTTGTATAGACAAGTATCCATGGAGGAACAATTTTAAAACCCTCTCTCTTTATTTCCTCACAGGATCTACAACAATGCTGGTGCATTAAAGCTAATGAGTGGATCACGCTGCAACTTTTCCAGCCTCTCTTGCCTTTCATTTGTCCATATTTCAAGCTTCATGGAAATGACAGATTTTATGCCTTACCTCATCATCCTCTGATTGCTTCCCATGGTTCCTCCCTTTCCTAGTGAATCTTTGTCTTACTAGGTGGGAAAGCCCACATCTTTGTATCCTGATATTTTAATTTCACATTGTATCACAGACTTTATTTCAAGTTGCTATAAAGTCATCAATTATCATTTTCAACAACTACATTATAATCGATCATTTGAGTGCATCATCAATTATTTAACCATTCATCTCTTATTGGCTATTGGGTCATTTAAAAATTGTTGCCATTTTGAATAATTGTTCAATGAATAATGCTGTACATGTAACTTTTTTTCTGTTAAGTTATATTTTCCCAGGGATATATCCCAGGAGTGTAATTACTTTAAAAGATAATTACTCAGAAGGGTAATTATTACTCAGCACACAAACTTAATAAGGAAAACCATTTTAAGTGGCCAATCTTCTTAACCCAATAAAATGTTTACATTTGGATTTAGAGACTGCCTGGTGGTTATAGCTTCACCTAACTTTTTAACTAGCTAAGTGACTGCTTAAGTCACCTAATTTCACTGAGCTTTAAGTTCCTTTATATTGGACAAGACTGGATTGTGCGTGCCAAGTCTTCAGACTTACATATCAACCACCACACTAGAAAAGTGAATTCACAAGAGGCTTTCTTATTATGAGGTCTAAAAGGACAATCTTCCTTCAAGTGTCCTCATGCATGCAGTGACCAGAGACCAACTTTGATGAGCTGATGGAAGAAGTACAACATATGTTGGAAGTGCCATTGAAAGACCAGAGTCATCTAGCACTAGATAAAAGGATTAATGGAAAAAAAGTTTACCGAAAGAACATGTTAAAACACCCAAATACCTGGTGTCTGCTCAAATAAGGAATCAGTTAGCAGTCAAGATTTGTAAAGGAGATGATGGCCCTGGGAGGGGCTAACATACTAGACTTTTTAATGGCTGGAAGCAAATGGGCTCAAGAAAGAGCCCTTCAGTAGGATGCAGCTAGAATCCAGATTTTTGGTCCAAAAGTAAATAACAACTCAGGAATAATTAAGGATAAAAATGAGAAAGTATCAGTGAGAATTGATATTACATAAGTCTGAGGAAAATTAATATTAAAGAAGTCTTACAGAAAACTAATATTTATACCCAACTCAAGGGCTTTAGACTATAAGGCAAGACACTCTGGTCTTGGCCTCTCCCTTCTTCCTCTTTTTTGGTTCTTAGGTCCACAAGGTTCAATGTTAATCTTAAAATATTGGGCACCTAGAAAATTAGAATAGTTGAAGATATTCAAATCCAAATAAATATACGGGCAGTACTGTTTATTATGGAATATAACATACAAATAAAGATTCCTACCCTCTCCCAGCCAAACTTTCCTGAGGACCTTACTATAGGAGATGGAATGTAATGGTAATGAGAAAGGATAGAATTTTGAGGAGACTGGGGAAGATAATGTATGAGATCATCTGGAAAGACTTTGCATAAGTCACTTGTGCTCAGACTTAAGATCTAGCTTGCTCCTGCACTGTCACTAGTCATCATAAAGTCAATAAAATCTTCCAAGATCCTTCAAGCCTGACAGACCTCTGTTTTCTCTATGCTGTCCTGGGATTGTAAGCTCTTCCAACTTTCATACTAGTATTTTATTATATACAGTACTATACACTTATTATTTCAAGTATGATGACTTATCTCCCAAAGATACTGCAAAATTCATGAGTTCAAGTTTGGGGATTTTATTTTTTACATGACTTAATCAGATTTTACAGAGTTAGGCTCCCTGATTTCTCTAACAGTACTGCTTATCCTTTTGTATACTGAGGAATCTTGATCAAAGACAGTATGAGGTAGATCAAAAGAGAACTTGACCTCAAAATATCTAGAATGGAGAATGATGGCCACAGCAGCATTTGGAGACCCCAGAGGAGGTGGCCAATACACATGTCTTATTAAAGGTACTGATGATATAATTTACAATACAAAATCAAATGCCTGTATTACCATTTACTCTTTGGAATGGCAAATTAAGAGCAGAGCACACTTTGTAGATCTCTTCATAGAAACTACTGAAATAAGCTTGTATCTGTTTCAACTATGTCTCTTCAGTGGTCTTATTTCCTACTACCTTGGAAGAAATAAAACTGCTTAAAATATTAACAAAGACTACACTTTACACTTCTGTGGAAGAGACAATACTATGTATTCACCAAAACATTTCCTTTCCTTCCTGGATAGTTAGGAAGATTTCTCTGCTCCCCTTCACCTAATTGAGGTGTTATGGCTACTTCTAGACAGGCAATGTGAGAGGAAAGAATACATGACACTTGCAGGTCTGATCTTAAAAAAAAATATCCCTCAGGCACGATCCTCCTCTTTTTTCCCCTTCAAGGGCAAGTTAGAGGCCATGTGCTAAGGATGGCTGGGTACCAAGTTTAAAGAGCCTGGATTTCTGATTCACTGTTTTGAGAAGTATTCACCAGGAGAACAGCTGACTAGGAACATCTGCACTGGATGCCACAAGAGCAAGAAATAAAGTTGTATTATATTGAGCCATTGAGATGTGAGTGTTCTGGTTATAGCATCTAGCATTATTCTTCTGGCTAGTACAACTTCTTTGTATTCATCATGTGGAGAACAAAGTACTGAATAAATGCTTTGTTACATTTTTCATATTCTAATAGTTGCTGATCTCTCTTTGCCTCATTTCAAGGGATGACTAAGGGCTAAAGTAGTGCTACCCAACTCAAGCCAAGCATCAAAATCACCTTTTGAAGATACAACTTCAGAGATGCCGCCCACCGGGATGTTGACTCAGTGGGTTTTCAGGTGGAGCCCAGGAACCTATACTTTGTATTATAAAGCTTCCCATGCGATTCTGATGTACAGCAGCCAAGTTTGGAGGAACCACTGGCCTAGAGCTTTAGCAAGAGGAAAAGGCAGTACCAAGGACAATGCCTTGAATATAGAACACATTCCACATTCAATAAAAGCTTGCAGAATGGTCGATTTGCTAATAGATGCAGGGGCTAGCCTCAGGCAAAATAATGAGGGCAGCCATGTTTTTCATTGAAACAATTACTCTCTCTTCTTTATTCCCTCCAGGGCTCTGTGTCACCTTTCTCCTGTCCTGTATCAAAATCTACTCTCAGGGCGAAAAAAAAAATCTCATGTCACCTCTACACACTAAAGAATAAAATCAGTGTTTCTCAAATTCTCTATGACCAAGAAGAAGACCAGTACTTTGGTAAAACACAATAAAAACAAATTACTAGAAAATGAAATTTAAAAATCAAAGACGTACAAAATACGAGTCCTAAATTTTTATTATTGGCTTTAAGAAACTTAAAATTACATTTCAAGCAGTAAGATCGAAGCAAACATAATGTAGAAAAAGATAATCACCACAGGGCTCAGTCTGCAGACTATGCTTTACCAAACACGGGCATAAATTACTACGAAGCCAAATCTTTCACCTGTGGGCATTTCCACTGCCATTGACAAAATACGTAAGTGAAAGGACAGCTGCCTTTGATTTGGAGTGCCGGGCATCATGTGGCTAGTATGTATGCGCTGAGACGGGGGTGTTTCCCAGGCCCCTCAGAAGTCAGCGTACACACGTCCAGGCCTGTTCTCTGGATTAGAGAGTCGTCCAGGCCATGGGCAGCATGCTCAGTTCGGGGAGAAAAATGTCAGCAACAGAAGCTTGACAGTCACAGTAAACTCCCAAGCCCCTGATTTGAAGCCATGTGGGTCCTGACTTGTACCTCTGCTTTCATGGAATTGGCTGTGATAGTAAGACCTTATTGTCAAAGTTCTACTAACATGTGAAGGTACCAAAGGTATGAAATGTGGAAAAATTTTAAATGTAAAATTAAGCCCAGCTAAGCAATTCTGTCCAGTAGCAGACACATTTGCTGTCATATGCAGAGAAATTCAACAGGGAACTAAGATTGATATTACCAATAAGAAACAGAAACAAGACTTTAGAATTAAATAACTAGGTCATGTAGGAACCAATTGACAGATTCTTAATAAAGATTGTAAGACGTGTTAACCATTAGACTGCGTGGAGATAACGTTTGTAACTTTAATATGACAATTTTATGTGATGAGAAAAATCATGGGCTTTGATTTATTGCTTATTGGCACAGTTCTAGAGTTATAATTCCAGCATTCTATCTTTGAGACCTTTGCCTTGAATTAAACTGATGAGAGGTCTAGAAATAATACACAACAGTACATTGTTCATAAAATCGTGGAATAGGTAAGGTGTGTCATCTCCTGCTGCTACCCCCCATCTTAGCATCCCTGACAGAGTTTGGAACCGTCCTCATCCTGTCCTCTACTTCAGATCCCCCATCCGTCCCTGGTACTCTCTAGGGTTTCCATCTCTTCCCCACAACCTTCCCTCCCTACAATTTTACAAGCTATTTCCATCCTGGTGATTTGGTTTCAGCCTGTAAAACTGTGTCTTTGCCATCATGTAACCAAACTGGAGAGCCTCTGCGTCCTGGCTGGGTCCCGTGACCAGGAGGCTCTTGTGAGTCTTTGGCCAGTCTCCGCTAGGAAAGTAAAACAGAACAATGGGGGCAATAATTCCATTGATTTCAGCTCTAAATCCTATTTTGCCTGAGTTGTCGGAATGATGAGTATTCTGTGAAAATGCTGCTCTCTACTGCAATAGAACTGCAAAAAATGCACATCTATTTCTTATAATCCCATCCAACATACCCCCAAAGCTTCAAATCTAACAAAACAGAGGTAATATGATAATAGAATCATGTATACATAGGAAAGAGGAAGGAAATTTCAAGCATGATGACATTGTAGTGGAAGTAAGTTTTACTTTAACAGGGGTCAAAGATAAGAATAATATTACCAATCCATCAATAGGCAATTACTAACAGCTTACAGTCCACTCAGGAATGAAGTATGAAGGCAGAGGAAGTATAAAATGTGGCCTCCAACTCCAAGGAGTTGTTTGCAATTTGGTCCAGGTGAAAAGACATGAAATAAGGAGGTACATGTTTGAGAGCTGGAGAACATAGTACAGACTCTAAAACCTGCACGGCTCAAGACAGTAGTCACTCACCACCCTGAGTACCTGAAACGCGGCTAGTCCAAACTGGGATGTGCTACAAGAATAAAATATAAACCAGATTTCTAAGACAGGAAAAAAAGTGAAGATGTCTCATTTATAATCTTAAATGGATTACAGACTGAAATGAAAATATTTTGGAAATATTAAATAAATTGTATTACTAAAATTCATTTAAATTTCCAGAAAGTGTAAAATGACATATAGGGTTTGTATTTTATTTCTATTAGATAACGTGGCTTTAAAAGCTGTATTTCAAAGGAATGGGAACTTATAGAGGATGGAGTAATCTGGGTCCCCTGGCAGAAATGGACCTTGAATATGTCTTGCTGAATTTGGAGAGGCAGAGAGAGTAGAAGGCAAGTCAAATCTGGGAAATGGCTTGCTGGAATGAAAGTGGAGAGAGAAGGAAGAAAGGGAACACGAGGAGGAGAAGAGATGCACTTTGTGGAAGATTACAGAGAAAGCCTGATGAGGACGGAGGAGGAGAAAGACAGAGGGGATGCAAGGAGATTGAATCTTTAAAGCCAGGCAGAGTTCCTCAGAAATAAGGCAACCCCTTGAAAGAGTTTGAGTAAAGAAGATTTTGGATGAAAGTTGAAGTTAAGGAAGAAAATTCCAATAGTGAGTTACTTAAACCTCTCATCATGTTAGAACATTCTCACATAGTCATTAAATTCAGATTCCCAAATAATACCACAAAACTATACAGCTCAGCCACTCAATTCAATAAAAAAATAACAGCACATTCTCACACATCCAATTAACCTTGGCCTTTAGTCTAAGTTTTTTTGTCATTTACAAATGCAATTGCACAGAGGTGCTGTGATTCTAATAGGGAGGAGAATAAGAAAATGGAAAGTAGAGTAAGTAGGAGGTGTGGAAAAGCTTTTGGATGATGCCATCTGAATTAACAGTCCCCTTTAATTGTCTATAAAAGAAGATGCCTGGGCTTCCCTGGTGGCGCAGTGGTTGAGAGTCCGCCTGCCGATGCAGGGGATGCGGGTTCGTGCCCCGGTCCGGGAGGATCCCACATGCTGCAGAGCGGCTGGGCCCATGAGCCATGGCCGCTGAGCCTGCGCATCTGGAGCCTGTGCTCCGCAACGGGAGAGACCACAACAGTGAGAGGCCCGCGTACCGCAAAAAAAAAAAAAAGATGACTTTTCTTAAAAGCCCTCTGAATTGATGAAGCACTCATCGATAAACATCAATTCCTTTTAAATCGTAATGTTTGACGGTTTGTCCTTCTCTGTCTCACCCTTTATGTTGGCCCAGAATGTGACTATCACAAATATCTGGGTGAACAAGATTGTGAAATGTGGTCATAAAACAAGCGATTATTTCTAAATTCATCTTTGTCACACTGTAATGCTCCACAAAACAGCTTTCCCTGGGCTGTGACTCATTTTAATTGATCCCATCAGCACCATATCTATATCCTGAGTGACTTCTCAATACCGTCCATTTCAAGAAAAGTCAAACAGGTTATGAGTTTGTTACTAATAAAAATTCCAAGGAGCAGTTTTTGGACAATAAGAGCAATGCAAATTCTAAAGAGAAGTAATAAGAAAAATAACAAGCATCTTCTCACTTCTCGGAAGTGAACAACCCAAGCTCCCTGAAGAAACACTTAATCTATCGTATTAAACAGTAATGGACAAATATAGAAACGTCGATGTCAGCTTTTGGAATCTGTTGGCATCAAAATATCATTTAAAAGTTAAGTTCTGGGGCTTCCCTGGTGGCGCAGTGGTTGAGAGTCCGCCTGCCGATGCAGGGGACACAGGTTCGTGCCCCGGTCCGGGAAGATCCCACATGCCGCGGAGCGGTTAGGCCCGTGAGCCATGGCCGCTGAGCCTGCGCGTCCGGAGCCTGTGCTCCGCAACGGGAGAGGTCACAACAGTGAGAGCCCCGCGTACCGAAAGAAAAAAAAAAAAAGTTAAGTTCTTCTAAGCATTCTTTGTCAAGTTTCTTTCTAGAGTGCTCTTTTCCTACTAGGACAGAGCCTTAAACCCCAGAAGAAGAATTTTGCTCTTGTTTTAATGATTTGTGTACTGCTTCATTTCAGAGTGTGAGCTGGAAAAAAGGGAAGTGTCCTAAGTAGTTCTTTATGTTCCATAATTTTCCACTGTGTCACTCCTGGTAGCACTGCCCGAAACTATTTGCAGAGCCTAGTAAATGAGCATTCGGCAAGCTGCTGCAGAGACCTCAGCACTAACTGGAGTGCAGGCTTCACGTACTTCTCCTTTGCCCCAGCAAGGGGGAACTGCAAGTCCCTGCTAAACCTTTATATCACAGAGCGAGGAAAGTGATAGAACAGCCATAATTACACGGGCGGCTCTTCTCTCTCTCATCAACAAGAATTAGCTGGACTGGAACGTGAGTTCTTTTGGGAAAGAGGTGATAGAATCAAAAGAACCCGAGAGGACTTTGTTCTAGCAGACTGTTTTAGGGTCGAAAATAGACTTAACGAGTATGATTTACTTGAAGTGTCTTTGGGGGCTCTTTTGAGAAAGCAGTCCAGGCTGAAATAGAGGTACCTTGCAAGATCTAGATTCTGGCAAGCCATGAGGGCTTGGTGAAAAGGAGGCAGGAGCTAAGGGTTGTCAGATAAGCAGTACCAGCCTTCTCCCCTCCCACGCTTGGAGCACACAGCCAGCGTTACTCAATCACAGCACTGTTATCACAACCCTTCTTGATAAAGTGATCCAGGCACCACTACGCACGAATGGGTATTTGCACTTCAGGTGAACTCCATTTGCCACATACTTCCTTGACTTTAGGCTTAAAAGTAAAAGAAATCACCTGTTTTCCTTTGTAACTTGATTTAGCCAATGTTGCTTAGAGAAAGAAGGCAAAGATGCAGAAGAAAGCAAGGATAAACAACCAGTTCATAGATTAATAATACCAAGGGCATAATTAAAAAAACAGTTGTCAACCTCTGAGTCCCTACCCTTAAAATGTGCCAGTTATTATGTGTCGTTTCTAATCCTCATAACTCTTTGCAAAGGGCATTAGTATTGTTTCCCCCATTTTTTTTTTTTTTTTTTTTGGTTGGGGAGACTGGTACTCTAAGAAGTTAAGTGATTTTCCCTAAACCAAAGAACTTGTAAGTAGCCGAGCTGAGATGAGAACTCTTGTCCTCTGATTCCAAAACCCCAAATTCACTCTTCTAAGCCATTTCCCAAAGTAGGAGATGGTTTAAAGATATGCCTTTATTTAATATGTAACTTTTATTTATGAGAAGTGATAGTGTTTTTCCATTTATAAAAGTGAAATAAAATCTTCCTTGAAAACAAATTACTACTGAAAAACTAACACTGATTTAAAGAAAAATATTAAGAAAGTAATAGCTTGGATATTTACAAGAATATGGCAAATGACACTATTAAATACATCCATTTACTGGTAAGTCAAAGTGAAACAGCTTCAAATAAGTTATTTGTACTGATCACTCCTTAAAACTCATGAAAAAGAGGTAGTACTCAAACTTAGACCTACAACGTAGGGAAATAGCTTACTTGGCCTGTTGGGCTTTCTCTTCGACACTCTTGGGAAACTCCCTCTGTGTTAAGGGAGCACTCACAGGCCTTGGAGGGAGTTTTCTATTCTCAGTAAACTAAGACAGCAGTCAGGAAATTAAGAGGTATCTATCCTGCACTTCATTCCCTCAAGGTCAGGATCTGTGCTTTTAACAGTGACAATTAGCAAACACATACAATTAAGTCGTGCAAGTGAAGTAAGAGAAAGCTAGGGGAGAAACCCGGGAGCCCGTTTCCCTTCCCAGACATCTTACATAAACAGCACTCAAAGACAGACTCAAAAGGTGGATGGTTCTTAAGGTGGCAGGAAAGAAGGGTAGACAGTAAGACAAACATCTGAGGGCAAGTGGCATTTCTGTAGAGCTCCTGAAATGACACTTCGCACAAATGTCCCTACTACCTCTAAAGGGCATCTCATTCCTACCTCAGTGGCAGCTGATGGACAGCAATATAAATTTCCAGAGTGACTTCCTGATTGTTTTCCAATTTTTTATTTCTAGAGGAAACTCTACCAACATCAAACCACCTCTGGCCAATATCATTTGCGGATATCCTCAGCAAATGGCACTAATATAATTCCTGAACTCCAAGATGTACTTCCTCCGCCAACGCACACACGTTTCAACATTTCTGAAACTGGCTGTTACCTCCTACCTGACTGGTACATTCCACGTGGTCGCTCTTTTTCCTTCCTCATTGCATCTCACACCTGATTTCCCCTTGGAATTGAGTAAATATAGTGCTCACATGGGTTCACAGGAATTAGGGTCAGTCTTCATTTTAGAAGTATGTCACCAAATATAAGCCTCTCTACATATTATTGGCTTTGAAGTCATCTCTTTTTTAAACTGTTAAATACTAAAACATTTTGTTATGGAAAATTCGTTTGAACAAGAGAACAAGTTAGTAGAAAGAAACAAAATTTTTTTTAAATTTTATTTATTTACTTATTTATTTATTTATGGCTGTGTTGGGTCTTTGTTTCTGTGCAAGGGCTTTCTTTAGTTGCGGCAGGCAGGGGCCACACTTCATCGTGGTGTGCGGGCCTCTCACTATCACGGCCCTCTCACTATCACGGCCTCTCTTGTTGTGGAGCACAGGCTCCAGACGCGCAGGCTCAGTAATTGTGGCTCACAGGCCTAGTTGCTCCGCGGCATGTGGGATCTTCCCAGACCAGGGCTCGAACCCGTGTCCTCTGCATTGGCAGGCGGACTCTCAACCACTGCGCCACCAGGGAAGCCCCCAGAAAAAAATTTTTTAAATGATCAAAAGAATGCTACTATGTCCCTAGGGTTAGAGTCACCTTACTATCAAGAAAGAAAGTCTAGAGCTAGGAGAACCAGCTAATTCATAAATTGAAAATTTCGGTGCTCACTTATCTTTGTATTTAATAATTCCATTTGTGTTCATGTATTAGATAGCAAGGTCATGATGTTATTCTTCAACGCTGACTTCTCATGTAAATTACAAATGTTTTTATGATAATGATTTATGGGGTTAGCTATTCATCTTCCTGACAGAGCTACCTACAAAGAAACAATTATTCTACCTCTGACATGGGATGTCATGAAAGGAATAGTTTCCAGATGCTTTGATTAAAAAAGGCTTCAAGAATATATGCAACATAAAACTCCAAAGCAGGCAAAACAAACCTGTTAGCAGTCAACACAGTGGCTACTTTCAGTGAGAAGGTGACAGGAGGGGGTTAGTGACAGAGAATGGGCTTGAAGGTCCCTCCTGGGGCGGGGGAGGCCGCTAATATTCTTTTTCTTAACCTGGGTGGTGATTACACAGGTGTGCTTACTTTGTGATAAGTCACTGAGCTGTGCATCTATGAACTGTGCTTACTTCTGAATATGTGTTATACTCTTCCATTTAAAAAGTTTACAAAGTAAATGAAACAGACATAGGACTTCCTATAATATGTTATTTTTGACCAAAAAAACGGGGGTGGGAGGATTGATTCTCCCTTCGAGTAAACTGTACTAGTGGATTTAATATTACATTGACTAGGGGGTAAATATTGACCCTAGAAACATTAATCTTGATGTTCTCCCAAGTCATTCTCTGTTCTCTAGCATTATCAAAATGGAACACAGCTCTATATAAATGACAATTTCTCGTCATTCTCAGACAATATTACTAAGCACGATAATCAGAAATATGGATCTTGTGCTGTATAATGATGTTTCTATTGATGTGAAATCGTTTCTATAAAATTGTAGACTTACTGTCCTTACACACATAACTGGCCCTGGCATGGCAGTGTTCAGAAGACACCCACAACTGGGAATGACTTTCTTCATTAAGCAGGTTCCAATAAGATAGTCCAAGAATATGGATGCTGGGTTCCTCTGTCTCAGCTTTCCCTGGTTACTGAGGACCCGGAAAGGCTCAATAAGTATGACACGCTTCCTGCCCCCAACACAGAACTGAGAGGATACAGTGAATGGGCTTTGGGCAGGGGCGATGAGAAAAGGATGGAGCAGAAGAAGCCTTATGTCCCTGGGAATCAGTCAAAATGGGAGCACTGCAAACATGTGTTTGAAATTCTAGCACCTACCAACATGTATGGGGACATTAAATTGACTCAGGTGCCAAATTTGCTTACTCCGCCACTGACTTTGGGTGATGTCTGTTAGAGATTTGAACAAAGGCACGCAGGCCCCAATAGCTCTTCCCACTGCCAGAGTGAGTATATTTATGTCAGTGGGTAAGGGCTATTATTCCCCCCAAAGGCTCTATACTCCTGTAGAATAATGCCTCCGCCACAAAAGGTACGTCCATGTCAAAATCTCTGGAAGCTAAGAATGTTGCCTTATTTGGGAAAAGGTTCTTTGCAGATGTAATTAAGTTAAGGGTCTTGAGATGAGGTCATCCTGGATTACTCAGGTGGTCCTTAAATTCAACGACAAATGACCCTTAAAAAGACAGAAGAGGACAATGTGATGTGGGACTGGAGCGGCAGAGACTGGAGCCATGTGCCCACAAGACAAGGAAGCTAAGAAATGCCAACAGCCGTCTGAAGCTGGAAGTAGCTAGAAAGGATTCACCGCTAGAGACTCTCAGAGCGGGGGCGGCCCTGTCCACACCCTGATTTGGAGCTTCTGGCCTGCGGAACTGTGAAAGAATACATTTCTGTTATTTTAAGCCATCCAGTTAGTGGTAACTTGTTACAGCAGCAACAGATAATACAACTCCTAAACCCTTAGAGACAATGCCCACCAAGAAGCAGCCAATTCCCTCCTGATTGAAAAATACTCATTCTTTGGTAAACTCTAGGCATTTATTTTGTCTCTGAGGGACAAGTGGAAGTGTATCCCTTCAGAGAACACAGAAGACAGAGCGTGTACCAGGGACAAGTCATTGCCCCAGCTCCCCCATGCACAGACCCTGTGACAGGGTGTCAGTACACGCCTTTTTATCCTCCAAACTATTTCATTAACTTAATCATCATACAAGTCTGATGGATCCAAGCACCCCAGAGTAGATGATAACTGGTTTCTACTTATGAAAGGAGCCTAATTGTTACTGGCAGTTACCAAGCAACACCCCTGAACTCAAATTTCACTGAAAATGTAACTAGCGACCAGGAATTACGGTGCTTCCCTGGCCCTTCCTGCATCAGCACTATTCTTTCTCACTTATCTCAGGCACTGCCTCCAGCCTCTGCCCCATTTCTTTCCTCACTCAGCTCACTCTGGTCCTGACCACTCACAGAGACCTCTGCATCTGCTGGGTACACAGAAGGGTTCAGCCTTTCTCTCTCCCCTCTCCCTGCCCAACTGGGCCCATGTCTCTTCCACCCGTTCCTCAGCACTGGCTGAGTTCCACTCATCTCCCTCACCCTAGTCCACAACACAGTCTTTTCAAAAAAGATATATGATCATCAGGGAAATGAAACCAAAATCACAATATCACCTCACACCCATCACAATGGCTACTATTCAAAGACAACAAAACAAAACAGAAAATAATAAGTGTTGGCAAACATATGGAGAAATTGAAACCCTTGTGCTCTATCAGTGGGAATGTAAAATGATGCAGCCACTGTGGAAAACAGTATGCATTTCCTCAAAAAAACTGAAAACAGAATTACCATAGGATCCAGCAATTACACTATTCAGTATTGAAAGCAAGGTCTCAAAGAGATATTTGGTACACCTATTCTCATAGGAGCATTTTCATAATAGCTTTCAAAAGGTGAAAGCAACCCAAGTCTCCATTGATGGATGAATGGATAAACAAAATGTAGTTTATACATACAATGGAATATTACTCAGCCTTAAAAAGAAAGGCATTTCTGACACATGCAACTACTCACACAAGCCTTGGACTCATTATGCTAAGTGAAATAAGCCAATTATAAAAAGACAAATACTGTATGATTCCATTTATATGAGGTATCTAGAGTAATCAAATTAATAGAACAACCCACACCTATATGGGTAATTAATCTATGACAAAGCAGGCAAAAATATACAATGAGAAGACAGCCTCTTCAATAAATGATGTTGGGAAAACTGGACAGCTACATGCAAAAGAATCAGTCTGGACAACTCTCTTACACCATGCACAAAAATAAATTCAAAATGAATTAAAGACTTAAATGTAAGACGTGAAACCATAAAACTTCCAGAAGAAAACAGAGGCAGTACTCTCTTTGACATCAGTCTTAGTAATATTTTTTGGAAATTTCTCCTCAGGCAAGGGAAACAAAAGCAAAAATAAACTAATGGGAACACATCAAACTAAAAAGCTTTTGCACAGCGAAGGAAACTACCAACAAAATGAAAAGGCCACTTACTGAATGGGAGAAGATATTTGTAAACAATATATCTGATAAGGGATCAATATCTAAAATATACAAAGAGGTCATACAATTCAACTTCAAAAAAACAAAGAACCTGATTTAAAAATGGGCAGAGGATCTGAACAGACATTTTTTCCAAAAAAGACATACACATGGCCAACAGGCACATGAAAAGATGCTCAACATTACTAATCATCAGGGAAATGCAAATCAAAACCACAATAAGATATCATCTCACACCTGACAGAATGGCTATCATCAAAAAGCCAAAATAACAAGTGTTGGCAAGGATGTGGAGAAAAGGGAACCCTCCTGCACTCTTGGTGAGAATGTAAATCGGTGCAACCACTACGGAGGTTCCTTAAATATTAAAAAGAGGGACTTCCCTGGTGGCGCAGTGGTTAAGAATCCACCTGCCAATGCAAGGGACATGGGTTTGAGCCCTGGTCTGGGAAGATCCCTCATGCCGTGGAGCAACTAAGCCCGTGCACCATAACTACTAAGCCTGCACTCTAGAGCCTGCGAGCCACAACTACTGAAGCCCACGCACCCAGATCCCGTGCTCCACAACAAGAGAAGCCATGGCAATGAGAAGCCCATGCACCTCAATAAAGAGTAGCCCCCATTTGCCGCAACTAGAGAAAGCCTGTGCACGGCAACGAAGACCCAACGCAGCCAAAAATAAATAAATAAATTTATTTTTTAAAAAATTAACAAGAAAACTACCATATATCCAACAATTCCACTCCTGGGTATTTATCTAAAGAAAAGAAAAACACTAATTAGAAAAGATACATGCAGCCCTATCTTCATTGCATCATTATTTGCAATACCCAAGATATGGAAGCAACCTAAGTGCCACTAAATAGATGAATGGATAAGGAAGATGTAGTACATATATACAATGGAATACTACTTAGCCATAAAAAAGGAATGAAATCTTGCCATTTGCAACAACATAGATGGACCTAGAGGGTATTACACTAAGTGAAATAAGTCAGAGAAAGACAAGTACTGTATGATTTCAATTATATATGGAATCTAAAGAACAAAACAATTAACAAACATAGTGTTGTAGGTCAAACATACTTCAAAAACAAACAAATGTACAAACAAACTCAAAGAAAAAGAGATCAGATTTGTGGTTACCAGAGGCAGGGGTGTGGCGGGGGAGGGGAAATTGGATGAAAGTAGTCAAAATAATTATACAACTCACCATAATGCAGAATCAGTGGGCTTGTTTTCACTTGCCACTCACTGATGGGGTTTTGATATGAGTCTACAAGCAATTGATTTATTATGGTCTCTGTGCAGTCAAACCTGTCTGCTAATGATAATCTGTATTTGCAGCCACTCCCCAGAGCTAGCATCACCCCTCAGCTCCACCTCAGATCATCAGGCATTAGATTCTCATACGGAGCACACAACCTAGATCCCTCGCATGCGCAGTTCACAGTAGGGGTCGCACTCCTATGAGAACCTAATGCCACAGCTGATCTGACAGGAGGCGGAGCTCAGGTGGTAATGCAAGTGATGGGGAGCGGCTGTAAATACAGATGAAGCTTCACTCGCTCGATTGCCACTCACCTCCTGCTATGTAGCCTGGTTCCTAACAGGCCCACGGACCGGTACCGGTCCGCGCCCGAGGGTTGGGGACCCCTGGTTTAATGGGTGCAGAGTTTCAGTTTTGCAACATGAAAAGGTTCTGGAGATTGGGTGCACAACAATGTGAATATACTTAATACTGAACTGTACACTTCATGGTTAAGATGCTAAATTTTATATTATGTGTATTTTACCACAATTAAAAATTTAAAAGATATAAAATATATAGGAAAGTCCAGAGACTAAAGCAACCAATTTAAACCCAGATTTAAAGCTCCACTCCCACCCTCTGTATTCCTTCCCCTCCATCTCCCAGTGGGTATGTGTCTGGGTCATGCATTATTCTTTTACTTTGTTTCTCTCTACGCCCAAACAATATGTATTATCCTGACATATCTCAAAAGCATCTTGAGATGGGAAAAAAGCAAACTGTAAAAGAATGCTATTAATTTAAATTTTAAAGGCATACAATCCCACAGCAGCTTCAAGCAGAAGGGACTGTGTCCACACTTATAGACTAGACTCTTCTAAAGCATGCTGTTCTCAGATTTAACTTGCTAAAACATTGGAAATAACCTGCCTGCTTTTTGGTGAGCAGTGTCTTATACCTCATTCAAAGTCCTATATTTGTTCTCACTGGATGCCCCTCCCATTCAACCTGGCTAAGACCTCAGTCCCCCTCCTAATTCTGGCGTCACCTCCTGGCCTGAGCAACACAGTCATAGACACCTTATCACAGATTCACAGGTTCAATACCTAGCCCCATGATGCTCCTGCTTGTCCGTTCACGGCCGCAGGTGCCCCAATTCCTGACCTACCACAGCCTAATAGGTGTGCCCCGGAGACTTTGGGGATTAACAGATAATTTTGAAAATATGCAGTTTTATTTTAGGTTTATGCTAAAACATAGCTTTTTGCATCATGGAAATACATAAGCAATTCAACTATCAAAGAAAGAATCAAAACACTGAAACTGGGACTTCCCTGGTGGCACAGTGGTTAAGAATCCGCCTGCCAATGCAGGGGACACAGGTTCGGGCCCTAGTCCGAGAAGATCCCACATGCCACGGGGCAACTAAGCCCATGAGCCATAACTACTGAGCCTGCATGCCACAACTACTGAAGTCTGTGTGCCTAGAGCCCGTGCTCCGCAACAAGAGAAGCCACTGCAATGAGAAGCCTGCGCACCGCAATGAAGAACATCTAGAGAAAGCCCGCGCAGCAGCGAAGACCCAACGCAGCCAAAAATAAATACATTAATTTAAAAAAGAAAATAAAACATACACAAATATAGACGTTAAAAAAAGAGAGATAACTATCAATAGTGTAGAATAGAGCTAAATAAATACTGAAGGAAAATTACTTTTAGATCAGAAGAGAAAAACGTCCCATTGCTGAACTCATCAAGAGAATGAGTAATGTTTTTGTTGTTGTTATTGGGTTCTAAACAAACCTTTGTCACTTTTGCATTTAAAATAATTAATTAGCTAACAATGTTTAGATTAATTGCAAAATAGGACATTACAGCATACTATATTAAATGTACCATTTAATCATCTAGTTGATCAAATTCACTTGAAAAATAACATTTTTCAGTAGTGCATCTTAAACATGTAAAATGATAAGTAGAATGCTAATTGTCTTCTAAGCATGCACTCTGAAGTACCTGAGTAGCTCCCATCATTGTAGGACCCAGGTGCTCAAAGAAACAATATTCAGTAGTGATAATCAGGAGACAGGCCTACTTATCTTCCACCAGAGTTATGGCCACATAGAAATAAAGTGTATGAATGCTCTTCCTGGAGAATAAGAATTATTTTGAATAAAGTGCTGTCACCTAACTTAGTAATACCCCAAGCAAGTTTTATGGCTCTGTAAGAAAAGAATTAGCCTACTCATTTGGGAATGTAGTGGTGTTTCGAATGCAGAAAGTGACAATGAGGTTGGAGATGGGTTGGCTTTGGGGCTTTATAAATAATAATGAACCTTTTCCAACATGAAGTAATGAAAAAAAAATCTATCCCTAGAGTATAAAATTACCTCATAACCCAATTTACATTTCTCCACTCTAAGCACATTTTCTGTGAGTTCCACTTAGAGAGTGAAAGCTGCTGTATGATAATTAATTTAACAAGCACTTGGCAGACTGAGCTGGCCCATATACAGGGTACCCTAGACCAACTGTGAATTTGAACTGCACTTTTTATGGTGTTTTTTTTCACAATGACATTATTTAGGCCTTTAAAATCATACAGACTGTAACTTTACTTTTGTTCTTTTTTTTTTTTATTTGGATTTTTTTCTTGTAATTCTACTTGAATACACAAGCAGTTTGTAAAAACTGTTAAGAAATGTGGGAGATAATTGGATCTTGGTATAGCAAAACCAGAAGGGTATTAGGTATTTGCTATTCATCAAAGGGGTCGCTTGTTTTTATTTTCTTTTTCCCCTGTGTTCAGAAAAGAAATGTGCATATCGCCTGACTTATAATGTACAGTTCATTAGTGGAAAAAGTGCTTTAGAATTAGATCCCTATGCCATTTATCATACAGCATTTTCATTCTTAAAGCACTATTTGTAAAAAGCAGGTGATCGTCAAGAGATGCAATGAGCAATGTTTGAGCACTATTTCTCTTTTATACCCCTGCACATGGAATGTGGGCAAGCAAATAATGTCACTTTGGGGCAGGAAAATAAATTTGGAGAGAACTAATACTCTGATTTCATAGTAATAACTTACCTCTCATCTATCCATCTAGTTTATTCTTCTATACTAAATGATTTATGCATGTCTGTATATTTATAATTTATATGAAAAATTGCAAAAATCTTAATTATGGTAAAATAAAAGACACTGTAATTTCCCAGGCAAGCTACTAAAAAGATGAATATCTCTCTACATATTTTAAGATGAAAAACAATGACATGATAACTCATTCATTTTTATGTTTTTGAAGACAGACTTACTGCCTGTGACTCAGTTATTTGCTCTCACAAAGACTCCTAATTAACCTTCATGACAACAACTCATCAAATTCCATTACTTCCATAAAGGCAATACTTTCTCATCTTTCATAATCAAATTTTAAACTGGTGATTAATGCCATGGGTACAATTACCAGTTAAAAATGACGTGTCTGAATTTCTCATCCTTTTCACTTAGTATATGAAATGTTTATCTAGAAATCTTGATGCAAGTGGCCTGTTTGTGTCACCTAAAAATGCAGTAACATTCAAGTTAAGCTTTTCCTTATTAAGATCACCTGATAATGTGCTATATTTGGAGCTTAGCAAAATCTTCAAAGTCAAATCTATGCACTGATTAAAGGAATTTTCTTAATTTATTCTTGTTCCCGATGGGAATTTTCTTAGGTTAAATTGTATTCACCATTTACTGAGAATCTAACACGAGCGAGGCACTGTGCTTGGAGGCAAGGGGCAGACAAAGGTGAATCAGAGAAGCTCCCTGCCCTTAGGAAGCTTAGTCTAGTGAGGAGATAAACTTATGTTCACCTTATGTTGATCAGTTATGCAGAAAGAGCCCACACCTAGTTGTTAGCACACAAAAGTGTTAGTTACAGATCTGCCCTAAACTAAAGGTATGACCTTGAGAAGGTCTCTTTTTTGCCCTCTCAATATCTTCATCTATAAACTAGGAATTGGGAATAGATTTATTCAACAAATGCTAATTGAGTATCTACCATATGATCATAGTGGCCAACCTGAATGAGCAATTACCATGTGGCAGGTATCAGGGTAAACATTTTACATAGATCATCTCTTTTAATCCTCAAAGCAATACCATATTCAAGAGGAAAAAACAGACATTCAAAGATGTTAAGTAGTTCTAACAGTTTTTTGATGGAGTCTTTAGGGTTTTCTACATATAATAAAGCACCTGCAAATAGTGAGAGTTTTACTTCTTCCTTTCCAATTTGGATGCCTTTTATTTCTTTTTCTTGCCTAACTGCTCTGGCTAGGGCTTCTGATACTATGTTGAGTAAAAGTGGTGAGGCATCCTTGTCTTGTTCCTGATCTTAGAGGAAATGCTTTCAGCTTTTTACTATTGAATATGATGTCGGCTGTGAGCTTGTCATATATGGCCTTTATTATGTTGAGGTATGTTCTCTTTATATCCACTTTGTTGAAAGTTTTTATCATAAATGGATATTGAATTTTGTCAAATGATTTTTCTGCATATATTGAGATTATCATACGATTTTTATCCTTCATTTTACTAATGTGGTGTATCACATTGGCTGATTTGAGATGTTGAACCACCCTTGCATCCCTGAAATAAATCCCACTAGATCATGATATATGATCCTTTTAATGTATTGTTGAATTTGGTTTGCTAATATTTTTTTGAAGATTTTTGCATCTATGTTCATCAGTGATATTGGCCTGTAATTTTCTTTTCCTGCAGCAACCCTGTCTAGGTTTGGTATCAGGGCAATGTTGGCCTTATGAAATGAGGTGGAAGAGTTCCCTCCTCTTCCAGTTTTTTGGGAAGACTTTGAGAAGAATTGGTATATTAATTCTTCTTTAAATATTTGGCAAAATTCACCCATGAAGCCATCTGGTCCTGGACTTTTGTTTGTTGGGAGGTTTTTGATTACTGATTCAATCGCCTTACTAGTAATCGATATGTTCCAATTTTCTATTTCTTCATGATTCAGTCTTGGTAGGTTATATGTTTCTAGAAATTTATTCATTTCTTCTAGATTGTCCAGTTTGTTGGCATATAATTGTTCATAGCAATCTCTTATGATCTTTTGTATTTCTGTGATATCAGTTGTAACATCTCCTCTTTCATTTCTGATTTTATTTATTTGAGTCCTCTCTCTTTTATTCTTGGTGAGTCTAGCTAAAGATTTGTCAATTTTGTTTATCTTTTCAAAGAACCAGCGCCTAGTTTCATTAATCTTCTCTAGTGTCTCTTTAGTCTCTATTTCATTTATTTCTGCTCTAATATTTGTTATTTCCTTCCCTGTATTAACTTTGGGTTTCATTTGTTCTTCTTTTTCTAGCTCCTTGACGTATAAAGTTAGGTTGTTTATTTGAGTCTTTTTTTTAAAATTTTATTTATATATATATATATATATTTATTTATTTTTGGCTGCGTTGGGTCTTCGTTGCCACACATGGGCTTTCTCTAGTTGCGGTGAGTAGGGGCTATTCTTTACTGTGGTGCGTGGGCTTCTCACTGTGGTGGCTTCTCTTGTTGCACAGCACAGGCTCTAGGTGCATGGGCTTCAGTAGTTGTGGCTTGCGGGCTCTAGAGTGCAGGCTCAGTAGTTGTGGTACACGGGCTGAGTTGCTCCACAGCATGTGGGATCTTCCCAGACCAGGGTTCGAATCCATGCCCCTTGCATTGGCAGGCAGATTCTTAACCAGTGCGCCACCAGGTAAGCCCTATTTGAGTCTTTTTTCATTTCTTGAGGGAGGCATTTATCACTATGAACTTCCCTTTTAGAACTGCTTTTGCTGCATCCCACAAATTTTGATTTATTTCTACCATTGTTTGTTTCAAGGTATTTTTTTACATTTCTCTTTTGATTTCTTCTTTGACCCATTGGTTTTTCAGCAGCATGTTATATAATCTCCACATACTTGTGGATTTTCCAGTTTTCTTTGTATAATTAATTGCTAGTTACATACCATTGTGGGCAGAAAAGATTTTTTAAATAATTTCAACCCTCTTAAATTTATTAAGCCTTTTTGTGGCCTAACATATGATCTAGCCTGGAAAATGTTCTATGCACACTTGAAAAGAATGTGTATTCTGTTGCTTTTGAATGGAATGTTCTATATAGGTTTGTTCAAACATGTCATTTAAGGCTGATGTTTCCTTATAGATTTTCTGTGTGAATGATCTATCTATTGACATAAATGGGATATTATAATCTCCTGCTATTATTGCATTGCTATCCGTTTCTCCCTTTACGTCTGTTAATATTTGCTTTAAATATTTAGGTGCTCCAATATTAGGTGCATAAAAACTTACAATTATTACATCCTCTTGTTGGATTGACCCCTTTATCATCATGTAATGCCATCTTTGTCTCATTATTATTTATTATAACTAATAAATTCAGTAAAGTTGCAGGATACAAAATCAATACACAAAATCTGCTGCATTTCTATATACCAATTACAAACTATCATAAAGAGAAATAAAGAGGGCTTCCCTGGTGGTGCAGTGGTTAAGAATCTGCCTGCCAATGCAAGGGACATGGGTTCAAGCCCTGGCCCGGGAAGATCCCACATACTGCGGAGCAACTAAGCCCATGCGCCACAACTACTGAGACTGAGCTCTAGAGCCCATGAACCACGTGCCACAACTACTGAAGCCTGTGCACCTAGAGCCCATGCTCCACAACAAGAGAAGCCACGACAATGAGAAGTCCACACACTGCAACGAAGAGTAGCCCCCGCTCAGAAAAAGCCTGCACACAGCAACAAAGACCCAACACAGCCAAAAATAAATAAACAAACAAATAAATAAATAAATAAATTTATTTTTTTAAAGAGAAATAAAGAAAATAATCCTATTTATAATTGCATTAAAAAGAATAAAATACCTAGGAATAAATTTAACCAAGGAGGTGAACAACCTGTATACTGAAAATTATAAGACGTTAATGAAGGAAATTCAAGAAGACACAAATGGAAAGATATTCTGTGCTCATTAATTAGAAGAATCAATATTGTTAAAATGTCCACACTACCCAAAGCAAGCTACAGATTGAATGCAATCCTTATCAAAACTCTAATGGCTTTTTTCAAAGAAACAGAACAAATAATCCTAAAATTTGTATGGAACCACAAAAAACCCTGAATAGCCAAAGCAATCTGGATAAAGAAGAACAAAGCTGGAGGTATCATGCTCTCTGATTTCAGACTATTACAAAGCTATAGTAATTAAAACGGTATGATATTGACATAAAAATAGATACACAGATCAATGGAACAGAATAGAGAGCCCAAAAATAAACCCACACATATATGGTCATTTAATTTACAACAAAGGAGCCAGGAATATACAATGGGGAAAGACAGTCTCTCCAATAAATGGTACTGGGAAACCTGGACAGCCACATGAAAAAGAAAGAAACTTGACCACTATCTTATATCATACACAAAAATTAACTCAAAATGGATTAAAGACTTGATCATAAGACCTGAAACCATAAAACTCCTACAAGGAGACACAAGTGGTAAGCTCCTTGACAAAGGTCTTGGCAATGATTTTTTGAATCGGACAGCAAAAGCAACAAAAGCAAAAATAAGTATGTGGAACTACATCATACTAACAAGCTTCTGCACAGCAAAGGAAATCATAAACAAAATGAAAAGGCAACCTAGTGAACAGAAGAAAATATTTGCAAATCATATATCTTATAAGGGGTTAAGATACATATAAATATATGTGTATATATTCAAAATATATAAAGAACTCATACAACTCAATAGCAAAACAATCAATCTGATTTTTAAAATGGGCAGAAGATCTGAATAGACATTTTTCCAAAGAAGACACACAAATGGCCAACAGGTAGATGAAAAAATGCTCAACGTCATTAATCATCAGGAAATGCAAATCAAAACTACAATGAGATATCACCTCACAGCTGTTTAGAATGGCTGTAATCAAAAAGACAAGAAATAAGTGTTGATGAGGAAATGGAGAAAAAGGCACCCTCCTGTGCTGTTGGTGGGAAAGTAAATTGATGCAGTCACTGTGGAAAACAGTATGGAGGTTCCTCAAAAAATCAAAAATAGAACTATCACATAATCCAATAATTCCACTTCTGGGTATTCATCCAAAGAAAATGAAAACACTAACTCGAAAGGACATCTGCACCCCCATGTTCATTGCAGTATTATTTACAATAGCCAAGATATGGAAACAACCTAAGTGTCCATCAATGGATGAATGGATAAAGAAATTGTGGATATATACAATGGTATATTATTTAGCCATAAAAAAGAGGAAATCTTGCCATTTGCAACAACATGGATGGAACTTGAGGGCCTTATACTAAATGAAACAAGTTAAACAAATACTGTATTATATCTCATATGTGGAATCTGGGAAAAAACAAACAAACAAGCTCATATAGATGCAAAGAAAAGATTATGTGGGTGCCAGAGGTGGTGAGTTGGGGAGAGTGGGAGAAATGGGCGAAGTGGGTCGAAGGTTAAAAAAGGATTAAATAAACACAGTTCATTACTAAGAAACATAAGAAAATAGTGTACTATTGCCTAGTAAATTGTGACCATCACCTATAACAAATAAATAAACAAACATATTTGTGTGTGTTGCTATATAAACTGAGGTCTGTAAAAAGGATAATGTCATTAACCTTGGTGTTCTATCATCAAGAAGTTCTACTTTTACACTTCAAACAATCTACTGTCCTCCATACACAAAAAAAAGTCACCATCACTTAAAATAGACGTACTTTAACAACGAAAATGTTTGCATCTTTGTCAAACTAAATATTATGTTGAGATATTTCACACATTTCCACAGAGGGGGATAAAAAGAATGACATTGAATTTACTTCCTTCTTTGTGGTATAGTCAGTGCTTACATTAAGATTGGATGACACACCATTTCTTTTGGAGATAGACTGAAAAAGAAATGGTAATTTTTTTTGGAAAAGATTGTTGGAAAAACTTATACCTGTTGACAAATACATTATTTAGTAATTAATTTAATCAGATCTAGTAAATATAAAGGAAAATTTTCTTAAGTCTTTCTGGATCTCAAGAATTCTAATCATTTCAATGGCTCTTTGCTTTGTTTTGGTTTGCTGGTATTTACTAACATTCTGATTTATATTTATTTGGAAGCAGTACCCATTATCTCAAAATAACTCTATCTCCATCTCATTCTCTCTCCCTTTCTCTCTCTCTCTCTCTCTCTCACACACACACACACACACACACACACCTATACTCAGAAACAGTCTATTTTGCAGGAACATAACTGGATTCCATCTCCCTCATTCTACTTTGAAGGAGTAATGCTGTTATGAGTTGATCAAGATGGGAAGATGGCCTTAATGTTTCCATCAGCTCGACTAAACTTCAAACTGGCTTCTCTCTAACTCTAGGCCCCGATCTCCCTTTTCTTAGAGTCTTTACATTAGAAAACCTGTAACTCCTTTATCTTCCCTTCTGAGACGTAAATTTTTAAAAGCCTCTTCCAAGTTTTACAACATGGAATGTCTTTCTGGGATCATACCTTTGAAATATATTCATCAAGGAAGATAGCAGCCCATCTCCCAGTCTCTGTAGGAGGGCAGGAGCCCACCTTCAGTAGGCAGGCAGCCTTGCTCCAGGTTGTAAAACTACCTCCTGTCATAAAGATAAGGGAATGATTGCTTTTCCTTTTACCAATTAACAAATATACGTAACCTAAGATTACCCTTCAGGTCTTAAAGACCTCAGCTCTTAAAAACTGTCCCAACTCTTTTTTTTCTATAAGTACCATGTCAGTTTTTTTTAAAATATTTTATTTATTTATTTATTTATTTGGTTGCCCCAGGTCTTAGTTGTGGCAGGTGGCCTCCTTAGTTGCAGCTTGCCAGCTTCTTAGTTGTGGCACGTGTGCTCCTTAGTTGCAGCCCGCAGGCTCCTTAGTTGTGGCACATGTGCTCCTTAGTTGTGGCTTGACGGCTCCTTAGTTCCCAACTTTTCTTTCAATGGAGTTTTCTGTCTCTCTTCCCTATTGCAGTAGCCTGCACAAAGTCCTCCTCACCTGCTTAACTTTGGTCAGTTTGCTGTTTGCTGTGACAGAGCCAAATTCATGATGTCAGGAAACAATGCTTTTTTGTGATGTGGGATGATATTGCAAATCTCTTGTTCCAATTCTTAGTCTATAACCTATTTCTGAAACCCTTTTTCAAAAAACAAAAGCAAAAAAAGATGTTACGTAACTCACCCAAGGTTACAAAGTGGTTGGGCCAGGATTCAAGCTTTGGTTGATTCAAGCCTAAAAGCTGATACCTTTAAACCCTACATAGTGTTGCTGTAACCATCTCCAAAAGTTTCTAACTTCAATATTATATGACCATTATTTGCCCTAAAAATGTAAAGTATAAATACAAGGTGTTTAGTTTTTATATTAATAGTGGAAGTTAAGGGTGCACAAGACACATCTTTTCCTTCCTGAAGGAGGCAACACGTGGTGCAATTAACAAGATTTCCTCGCACAGAATTGGAAGGATAAGGGTATTCCAGGCTGAGAGAACTGAGTGGTTACAGAACAGTGAACACTCGTGCATCAGAAAGCAATGAGGGGAAAGGGCAGTAAGAATGAAGTCTTGAAAAGTCAGCTGGAAGAAGACTGGGGAGAGCCTTGAGAGCCATACTAAGGACCCTGGACACTATAAAAAATATGGGCAGCTATTGAAAGTTAAAGAACATGAAAGTGAAATGACTAGTACCTTTTTGTTTGAGGCTTACTTCTTTGTTTTGTTGTTTTTAATTATTATTTACAACCAATAAGAACATTTAGCAAGGTTGCCAAAAACAAGATGAACATACAAAGCTAGTGTAAATTGAACACTAGCAACAAATAATTTAAAATGTCATTTTTAGAAGAAACAATTTTCAATAGCAACACAATTACAACATAACTCCGAAAAATCTCACAAAAGATGTAAAGTGTCTTTTCTGAGAAAAGTATAAAACCTAATTAACGAGTACAAGAGAAGTTGTAAGTAGAGAGATAGACCATGCTCATAAATGGAAAGACAAGAAACTGATCTATAAATTCTATGCAACAACAATAAAAATCTCACAAAGGTTATTTGTGGAAGTTTACAGGCCAGTCGGTCCTCAAGTTCACAGAAGAAAAATGACCAAGTTGGTCAAAATGATTTTGAAGAAGAAAAAGAATAAATGTCAAAACTGCCCAGGTGTTAAAACATTTTAAAACTAAGTGACCTGACAGAGGCAGATATACAGAACAAACTAGTGGTTACCAGTGGGGAGGGGGAAGGGGGCAGGGGCAAGATAGGGGTAGGGGATTATGAGGTACAAACTATTATGTACAAAATAAGCTATAAGGATATACTGTACATGGGGAATACAGCCAATATTTTATAATAACTGTAAATGGAGTATAACCTGTAAAAATTGTGAATCACTATATTGTACACCTGTAGCTTATTGAAAAAAAAACAAAAACTTAGTGACCTGTGATTTTGGCTCAGAGACATTAGTTGTGGTTTTATATTTCTTTGTTGGGTTAAAGAAATAGTGTGGAGAAGGGAGATAGGAAAAATGACACAGATGACAAAAAAGAAATGGTCTCCTTCACAGCTCCTCATCCACTTTAAATCAGAGTGACCCTGATCCTTAAACAGAACGACCCGACTCTTAAACAAAGACAAAAGCTAGTTTCAAAAAGAAGCACTTACACCACAGGAGCCTGACCTAAGGATAATAACAGTTGGAGTGAAGCTTCAATCAGCCACCTGGCATTTGCCCATCATCTGATATGAGCTAAAAACAAAGGAGTCGGAACATGAAACTGTAAGCACACTGCCCTGGGTCTCAAATAGCCTGGGACAAAGCTGAGAGGCAGAAGTCACACAGGAAATAAGGAACCTACTTACAAAGCAACATCCTAGTAAGTACAATAAAGTGCAGGTATAAACACAAAAACATGCTGAGAGTTGCAAGCAGAGGGGTAACCACAGGCAGATGTGCTCCGGGGCACATTCTGAGGTGGGTCTGGGAAGCTTATGGCTAGTGAGGGAGTCATTGCCGTTGAGAGCGCTTTCGCTCATCTGTTCCTGGTCCACTGCAACTCAGGCCTCCAGTAGGGAAGCACCAACACCACCACTGTGCACTGCTGATTCCACCCAAACTCCATAAACATATGATAAACTCATCAAGCTAAAACTTCATAATCGGTCTTCTATAATAAATTAGCTAATGATCTTGTCTTAAGATTTTCGAAAATGGTCAGCTTGTCTTCCTACTTCTTGTCTTTCTTGTTCTGTATTACATGGGGCTGCAGTGAACTAGGAATTTCTTCCCCTGAAGACTCTTTAGCTGAGGCTTTAGATCACTCACAACTGTTGCTTGCAGATCACCAGTATGGAAGGAACAGAGGTTAATACCTGGCCAAGAATGTGATTCCTCCCACTGAGAGGCTTACTGACTTGTTTATAGACCGAAAAGAAATACATATTGGATCCTAATGATGTTCTCTTTGCAGGGGCACTGCCTACATTGAGCATTATTAGAACTATAGACTGTTAGCTCCAATCATGGACCCACTACAGCTTTCTAAACCATTTATATCACACTAGCTCACTAACTTGATATATCCAGGAACCAAGATTCCAACTGGAAGTACCTCAGTTGGGTGTTGGGTCATTCATATTCCAACCAAAAGGTAACATAAATTTCATATTGATAAGTCTGAAATGATTAAGGCAACCACATAAAATCTTATTACTTAAAAGAAATTAAACTCACTGTGGTTTATTCAGTAATATTCCTCCTCCATGTCCAAAGTCAGATTATTCACCAGTTAAATCTAATTTGCTGTAATCTTGGTAAATAGGAGGTAATCAACAAGTCCTCAGCTCCAGCTCCGAAGCAACACATAACACATTTCTGAAATACGTTAATAAAAAGAGGTTGGGGAAAAGGCTTTGTGACCATAACTGACATTCGTGATGTAGCAAGAAGGTTCTCTGAGTTCTGACATTCTATTTGTTGGAATTATAAATATGTACATTGCTTACGTGGTTTGTAATTTGTTATTGCTTCTGTTACCCCTGCATAGTTACTGAGATTAGAGCCCCAATTTCTTGACTGTCTGTCTTAAATTATTAGCTTGCTGGATCTCAGGTCAGCCTCACAACAACCCTTCGGGAAATTATTCTGCTTGCCACTTTGCAGTTGAGGAAACTGAGGCACAGAGAAGTATTGCCCAAAGTCTCATAACTAATCAAGGGCAGAGACAATACTTACAACAACTCTGATGCCAGAGCCCAAGCTCTTAAACATGTGCTCCACGGCTCCCCTAGGGTAAAGCCTTTTTGTATAATTGCTCATTAATTGTATGTGGATTGGTGGTTAGCTCAAACGTTTCTAAATAGGGTCTTAGGCCTATCATCCTAGTTGGAAATGGGGAACTAGGGCTCTTGCTTGAAGATATGTTTCAATAGCAAAACCTATTTTCACTTAAACAGTATAGTTATTTGGGGTCGTTTATTTGGACTGATTAACAGAATTTGGAGGGGTTAAGGGTTAAAGTCCTCCCAAGCCATCCTTTGGTGCTGCTAGTATGGATCACATTACTACATACTTAACATCATTTTTTTTTTTGGTTTCCTGAAGAAGCAATCTGTGCTAGGATACCTGTCTTCCTATTTTACACCTTTGAGCATGAAAATACTCTGAACCACAGTATTAAGTCACAACTACTTTTTCCCTCTGACTGGATTTTTCCTGCTCTGATCCATTGAAAGACATACAAGCTACTGCTACACAATGCCTAAACAATTGTTCAGTTAGATGTGAGGGGGAAAATGCACATTCACTAACTACAAAGCATCATGCATACAGAGCCACTTTCAATATGTATCTTATTCTCATGGTCATGCAGAATTTAGACCTTGGTGTTTGATTCTCTCTTAGGAAGCATAGTTGTTCTAGGGTTGATATTGCACAAAACCAGAATTGGAGACAAGGGAAATTTTGTCCCTAGGCAGAATTTTGAAGTAGGAAAAACTGTTCTTGGCACTGTATTCCTCTCTTAGGCACTTAATCTGAGTTCCAATCTTACTCTGAACTGGAGGTGTTGGTACTGTCCCCCATAGGTATTCTGAGAAAGGCTGTCATCCACTCAGTACCAGCCTGGTGTCCTCAGGACTCAGTGGGCTCTGGAACTGCACAAAACTGGCCTGAATCAGCTAGCTAAGTGGCTTTGGGTAAATAATCTCTCTGAACCTTGGTCATATCCTCTGTAAAACAGGGATGATAATATCTATATTCTAAATGTGTTAGGAAGATTGAGCGTAATTCTTTTTTTTTAAATTTATTTATTTTATTTATTTATTTTTGGCTGTGTTGGGTCTTTGTTGCTGCGCGCGGGCTTTCTCTAGTTGTGGCAAGCGGGGGCTACTCTTCCTTGTGGTGCGTGGGCTTCTCATTGCAGTGGCTTCTCTTGTTGTGGAGCACCGGCTCTAGGCAGGTGGGCTTCAGTAGTTGTAGCACGTGGGCTCAGTAGTTGGGGCTCGTGGGCTCTAGAGTGCAGGCTCACTAGTTGTGGCGCATGGGCTTAGTTGCTCCGTGGCATGTGGGATCTTCCCGAACCAGGGATCAAACCCATGTCCGCTGCATTGGCAGGCGGATTCTTAACCACTGCGCCACCAGGGAAGCCCCGAGCGTAATTCTTTATGTAGGCTGAGAAGCAGAACACCAAAGACACAGTAGGAACTAGATAAATGGTAGATTTTTTGGTATTTGATATAAGCATAAAGCATAGGTAAAGGGTCTATTTCTGCAGAGGGTATAGGTTTGAGGGAGTCATTTTGTGTATTTCTTCCTCTGAATGATAAAGATGTCCTACGCGATTTTTAAAGATGAAAAATGTTAAGTGCCACTCATCTGTAGCGAATAACCTGAAAATACACTTGCAGACCAAAAGGCTGATTTAACTGGAGATTAAAAAAAAAAAATCTTGCAGCACATCACAAAACAATAAAGTACATTTTCAAAGGTGAAAAAAAAAACTCACCCAACTCATCCACATTGTGCTACTAGCTTATAGGATGTTTAAAGACATGAAAATCATCCTTGAGAAAGTGCTTACATGTAAAGAAGACAAAATTGTCGTGACTATATATTGTGGGAAAGAAAATTACCTAACGAGGCTTGGGGTGAAGTTACAGCGTACTGAACTGTCTCATTAAAAAAAACCAAATCCATTCGTTCATCAAATATTTGTTGAGCGCCTGCTACCTGCCAAGCACAAACAAAATCATTCACAACCACCAACTCTTCTTTGGTTTCTTGGGGCCCAGGAGTCCTCCCCGTTAAGAACGAAACTATCTTGGTTATCAGCTTACGCTAAATTTACCGAGCACGCCATTGAGCAAAGGGACAGAGCAAGTACGTCCCGAACCCCGCCTTGCGCAGACCTCGTGCGTTTACGTATAATCGCATCTCGAAAACACCAAGGCGTACCTACGGTGTCCCACGAGGAAATGGTAGTGCAGCAACAGCGACTTGTTCCGCCCGCGTGAAAGATGGCGCTTCACGCGTCAGCCATCCCTGCTGCCCGGTTTCTTCCTTAAGGGGGCGGGGCCTAGAGAGAGCAGGGGGTGTGTTTAGGAGGTGTGTGGCTTTGTTTTTCCCGCCCTTTCTCTCCTCCCCTTGCTCTCACAGTATTCGCTAAGGGTGAATGAGGAAAGAACGGATAAAATTTACCAGGAGAAGAGCACAAGGCGGGAAACGACCACGGCGTGAAGCGGGTTCGCGGACGCAACGCGCGCGGGGGCGGGGCCAGGGCCGCGGGGGCGGGACTGCGGTTGCTGTTCTATGCCGCCGGCGGCGGCGGAGGCGGCGGAGGCGGCGGAGGCGCAGGCGGTGGCGAGTAGGTGAGTGAGAAACCGGCGTGTAGGTGGCTGTTTGGGCTCCGGGAACCTGGACCGCGCGGGGTCGGCGACGGAGGCTCTCGCCAAGGCTCTGCTCGGCTGGTCCTCTCTTTGCCGCTCTCTTCCCTGATCGAAAGCCGGCATCGGGAATTTCAGCCCGGCGACCAGTGGAGTTGCCTTCATCCGGGCTTTCTGGCAGTGGCGGCGCAGAGGCAGGAGGATAGGGGTCGGTCCGTTTTTCCGCCCACAGTCCCCGAGCTGGCTCCTTCTCAGGGTCCCGGCGTGACACTCAGAGGGACCCGTCGGACCCCCTGTGCCGCGGGCTCAAGGGAAAGGAGCCTCGGGCACCGAGAGGCCTGGCCCGGGGAAAACCAGAGGGCGGGCGGCGCGCGGCTGCTCCGTACGAAGTCGGGGTCCGAGAGGGGATAAAGCGGCGTGGCGTGGGGTAATACTACTAGTCTACAGAAGTTGAAGTTTCTAAGGATTGCTGATGTCTTGTAAATTTGGGCAGCAATTCTAGACTGTCTTTTGCTCCCGTTCTGTGGTTCATGACCTGCTTACTTCACTTCTCCGAGGATACACAGAGTTACTTAAAGGAATTGACCATTATGACTTGGGCATCACTTGACTGATGGTATCGGTTGCAAAAAGAAGTGCACTGATTACGCGTCTGCCGTGACCACTCAGGGTATGACTGGCCCCGGTGAACTCCACCAGGCTTCTGTATTCAGGAGACCGGGAGGTCATGCACTTGCCCGAGAGACATGGCCCTTTCAGAAACAATGAAGTTTGTTAGACTCTCGTTAAAACAGTCTGGTTGTGGCCAGTGGATAAATTTCAATTCAAACTGTTCTCATCTCTCTTGTGATGCAAAGCAAGGGGACACAATACATCTAGCACTTTAATTTGTACAAAGAGATTGGAAAATACTGTTAGATACGATCTTAGACATTGGAAAACTTTTAACATAAAGGGAACATCACAGAAGCAAGAATACAATATATGGGAAATTAATAATATGGAGTCAGAATACTTGAAGTATGATGGTGTTATGTGACACAGACACTGTTGCCAGCACCTTGGCAGTCTAGGAGAGCCCTGAGTCAGTTGGAAACTACCTCATGATGCCTGTTCTCTTTACACATATGAAACAAAAACAAGAGAAGTGATAGACCACATTGCAGATTGTGCACTATGCCAGGACTAACCTGCTCCAAGGAAACAGTTACATGGGGGCTAAAGTGTTTTTTCCCCACCTTTTAAAGTTGATAAAATAGTGTCTTTCTTTGGCCCTGTTAGCAGTTCAGAATTTACCTTCAGAGAGAGAGAAAACCAGAGGAGACTCCTATCTTTCAAGCCTGCCTTTGGGCTCTATTTTAATTAAGTAATTCTAAGGAGTAGTAGGTTAGCCTGCCTATTTGAGAAACTGGAGCTGTGAGAGATGGCCTGATAGTGATATGATGAACTTAACCTCTGAGTCTTGAAGTGTTGCGAACTATCTGGTGTTACAAGCAGATCACTGTCAATAGTTGGTCTGGGCAGCTCCTGTTTTGGAAGGTGGGCTGGTTTAGGATCCTGCTTCTCTTAGAGCTGGGAGAAAATAAACAGAAAACATGGTTACAAGAAGTGTGGGCTTTATGATGGTTGAATTCTGATTTGCAACAGCAGTGGACCAACCAACTTTCTAAATATCAATCAGAGAAGAGATGGCTGATTTTTAGCAAAGGTTTAAGAAAAAGCAAAACTTCAAAACTACCCCTGTGCTAACAGTTTTAACAAATGATAATTAGTATAATCTTTACATCTGCATATGTTGGATGATTTTCGGGAAGTATATTGGGTACCTCCTCATGAACCCTGTTTTTTGTTTACAGGAGTGTGGCAAGCCACTGTGTCACCCAATTTGAATCCTGGCTTCCCTCAAAGACTCTTACGGCTTTTGTTTGATAACTGTCTGGTGTAGCCAGCACTGCATGTAAATAAGATATATAGATAAAAGACTCTTGGTTTTGAACTGATTTTTTTGAGCCATGTCTGTATGTATGGATTTTCTTTACCAAAGATGATGACTTTAAGTGTTAGTAGACTCATTTTACTACTCTCCTAAGTGTACTCCTCTGTGACTTTCGGCAGGATTTAAAGCTAAACAATTCAACATAGCCTTTGTCCCTTATTCTCTTTCTAATGATACTAGCAATGAGACTGAATGTAATTAGTGGTCTATAATAGTTGAGTTTTCACAATCAGGTAAAAAGTTGTCCCATAATCTAACCATATTTGCTCCAGGGCTCAATTCCATTTAAGGAAGTGTTTTTATTTTCAACATAATGATGAAATGTTTGAGTAGCAGTATTGCCTTTATGATTATTCACCTTTTTTATCCAAAAAGGAAGAACAAAATGTTACCATATAATTGTATAGCTCTGTGTTTACTTAATTCGTCTCCTTGGCCTCCAGTTTGCTGTTGTTAATTATCATAACATCATTACAGTTTCAATTCAGATTATATTCCTAGATTCTGTCATTATAAACTGACTGTTTAAATTGTATCCATAACAGTGGATATTTTAAACAAACTATACAACTTATACCCAGTATAGTCTCTTCAGTCTATTAAATTGATATAACACATTAAAAAAGTGAATATTTCCTAAATGAATTTCTAAAGTAAAAAATACACAAGAGCTGTTCTTGTGTTAAGCCATTTCTGCACATATCCACATACCTACTGAAAAGCGTTTTGCCAAGCACTGTATAACTATTCTTGACATCATGATAAAAGTGCTCATACAGTACTCTAAAATTAGAGTAGTTTTTTGTTGGGTTTTTTTTTTTTTTTTTGCTTTTCATCAGTCTCTGAACTCTCCTGACAAGATGTAGATCAAATTCTTTATTTTAAGTAAAATGGTTTACTTTGACATGAATTTAGTTACAGATAAAATGTTAATTCCCAAAGCAATCATACAGGCAAAGATAGATATATCATAGTTCACCTATCATTAACTACTATCCTTTACCATTATATGACGAATAGATTCCACAATTTTAGACTTATTTAAATGAAATTGGTATTGAATATGCATAGGTATTCAATTTTAACACTAGGCAGGAATAATTCATTTTACATTAACATCACATTGAATGTACACTTTCAGAGTGATAAAATGGGGTGGGTTAAGATATACAAGAGACCTGGATTCCAGCCTGGCTTGGTGACCTTGGGCAGTTCCTCTTCTCTGTTTTCTCAGTAGATTGAAAGGTTGACCGGGCCCATCCAATCATTTAGTTCTCTACATGTTTTAAATAACTAAAGCTTTTTTACCCGTTATACGTATAACTCTCTTTGCAATGATAAAAGGCTACGCTGCTTTCTTGAATAGCATATTAAATGTATTTATCTGTCATTTTAAACACCAGTATTGGGCTTTAGCATCCTGTTACCCAAAGAGCATCATTGAGTGCATTGAGGACTTTTTGCTTATTTTCTCTTATGGTTCTAGATTGTTGTATTCTTGCAAGCTTTTGCCTTTTTTTTTTTCTTTTTTTCTTTTCTTAGCAGCTTTTAAGGTTTTCTACTGTCAGGTGTGGACTGCTGTAGTAAAGTACCACAAACTGTGTGATGTAAAAATGAGGAAAATGTATTCTCTCTCTGTTCTGAAAGCTAGAAGTCTGAAATAAGGTGTTGGCAGGGGCATGCGCCTCTAAAGTTTCCACGGAAGAATCGTTCTTTGCCTCAGCTTCTGATAGTTACCAGCGATCCTTCACATTACTTGGCTTGTTGCTGCATCACTCCAGTTTCTGCCTTCGTTTTCGCATGGCCCTGTTTTCCCTGTCTGTATGTCTCCAAATCTTTCTCCTTGTAATGACACCAGCCATTGGATTAGGACCCCATCTTAACTTGATTACACCTATTTCCAAGTAAGGTCACATTCACAGATACAGGGGGTTATTAGGACTTGAACATATATTTTGGGGGGACATAGTTCAGCCCACAAGAAGTGTCGTGGTCTCTAGCTGAGCCCTCCCTTTCTCAATTTGTTTCTCTTTAGTTCCTATGGTTTAGGAACCAAATATCCAATCATATTAGAATTGCATATAGGCTGGATATTTAGAAACAGTGAGGATCTATTCTATGAGCTTTAGTATATAATATTTTATATTAATGTTCAGAGGCTTTTTTTAAGGCCATTATTATTTTGGATTTCTAAGTGTATGCCCTGAATATAAGTGGCATGTTACTATGTATGGTAGTACATTATCATCATATCGCAAACACTTAATATGCACCTGCCATGCTAGTTTAATGTCTCTTTCATGTAGGAGACATGCTTCCAAATCGTTTTGACTGAAGAGGAGAAAACCACATACACGTAAATCATTTGAGGGTTTGGGGTTTTTTTGACCTTAGAATGCCCTTTATTTCTTTTGTAAAATTGATTTACAGTGTTGTGTTTCTGCTGTACAGCAAAGTGAACCAGTTATACATATACATATATCCACTCTTTTTTAGATTTTTTTCCCATATAGGTCATTACAGAGTATTGAGTAGAGTTCCCTGTGCTATACAGTAGGTTCTTATTAGTTATCTATTCTATATATAGTAGTGTATATATGTCAGTCCCAAAATATGCGTTTTTGATGGATGGCTTAAAATCGCTGAACCTAATCACTCGTTTTGTTTGTCATTGTTTAGATAACCTTGGAGCTTTTGGATAATGTGACAGTTGGGATGCAGTATGTCGACTCTCTGTCCACCACCTTCTCCAGCTGTTGCCAAGACGGAGATTGCTTTAAGTGGTGAATCCCCTTTATTAGCAGCAACCTTTGCTTACTGGGACAATATTCTTGGTCCTAGAGTAAGGCACATTTGGGCTCCAAAGACAGAACAGTTACTTCTAAGCGATGGAGAAATAACTTTTCTTGCCAACCATACCCTCAATGGAGAAATCCTTCGAAATGCAGAGAGTGGGGCGATAGACGTAAAGTTTTTTGTCTTGTCTGAAAAAGGAGTAATTATTGTGTCATTAATCTTCGATGGAAACTGGAATGGGGATAGGAGCACCTATGGACTATCAATTATACTTCCCCAGACGGAGCTGAGTTTCTATCTCCCACTTCACAGAGTGTGTGTGGATAGATTAACCCACATTATCCGGAAGGGAAGGATATGGATGCACAAGGTGAGTGGGTTTGGAAGCTTATTAAGCATGCTAACCTAGCTACTGAAAGTTTACCTTCTGATACATTTTTATCTAATTTTTAGAAATTATATGCAATTAAGTTCAAACAGGAGCTGTTATTTGCTTCTACCCTATTAGGTATCGATAGATCTTAGGCTGATGTCTGTGGTCTTCTAACTCTGGAAAGTAGGAGATGATAGCTTCACATGGTAAATAGAAAGCCAAAGCTTAGAGAAATAAGGAAACATAAGTTTTAGAGTCTGGATTTGTCTTGGGAGCCTTTGACTCTAAAAGCTTTTTGTTTCTGCATTGCATGACCCTGTCTTTCACTTACCACTGTGTGGGCGTAAGCAGTTCAGAACAATAGTTTCGTAAGCCTTTGCCCAAATAACCTTTGGTCCCTTTAATTTCTTTGCCAAGTTCCCAAATTTGTAAAATGAAGAAGTTGGACCAAATGGTTTTCAGGAGATATTCCTTTTAATTTTGTAGATTGAGGTAGAGGAAATCATTGTTGTCCCCTAATCTTATAGTTTAATATATAGTGATAATTATATTTCCATATACTGTAATTTTGGCAGATGAGAAGAACAAATTTAATTCTCCTTTCTGCTTTGCAGTTTGATACTAACATGGAAGTCCACTAAAGCCTTACTGATTTTATAAGGCTTTTACCAAATAGTAAGGAAAAATAGTATCTTTTAAAAGAAGAGTTCTTTTACTGTGTTTGCAGGCTTGCCTCCTTTCTTCTCACGTGCTTATGAAAATCATTTAAAATCTGGAAGCTGTATAGTCACTAGATTCGTCTGGATCTTATCTAATTTGAAAAGTACAAATCATTAGTTTCCTTTGTGAAACTACACAGATGTTACATTGACTCTTTCTGTCACATTATCTGTTTTTAACTGCAGACAAAAAGGGTGTTTTTATTTTATTTCATATTGTCTGTGAGAGCATGGATTTGTTGGGTTAATCCCCCCCCTTGTTTTTTGCCCTAAAGTGGAACGTGTTGTTCCCATGAACTAAATTACCCAAGAAGATGTCTGCCATTTAACTGTATTGTGAAAAATAAACAAGTATCAAAATGTTGTGGTTTTTTTTATTTTAATGAATTTTCTCTCGCTCAGGAAAGGCAAGAAAATGTCCAGAAGATCGTCTTGGAAGGCACAGAGCGAATGGAAGATCAGGTAAGGTGCAGATTGCATATTACAAGACACTGCCAAACCCACTACATATGTCTGTATAAAGCTAAGGGCTGCTTCTGTTAAGGCCTTGAAGACATACTAGTTTGACAGAGTGAGCCTGAGCACGAACAGAATCTTTATGGAGATAAATGGAATAAACTGGATGAAAATTTCCATATCTTAGACCTGAAGAGTTAAATAAGTAAAGGATAATAATAATTGCATCCACAAATTAATATTTTGCTTCCCTTTTTTTCTGTTTGCATGGGATAAGTTTTGGATAACTTGTTCATAGTAAAAATTTTAAATTCTGTATGAGTTTTATTTTTTTTTTAAGGTATTGCTTCTCAAACATTTCCACAGAAGTAGTTGTAACAGGAGAGTGAGTGCCCCTAAAGTATCTGGGGGTACAGACACAGCTCTAAGCATAATATTTCTTTGAAGTCTCGTGTTGTATCTTTAAAACTCATGAAATTTACATTTTATTCCGTGATATATCTTTTTGTTTTAATATTACAGTTTGCCGGTGATATTCCTCACCTTCTTACCACTTGGGCTTCCAGTGGTATCAAGTCTCCAGGAAAACATGCTGTGTTTATCCCGTGGTTTTGAACATCCTTAGGGAGCAGGCATCAGGGTTTGAGAAGCATGATTGCAAGGGTATAGCTTCCCTTATGGAAATTAATTGCAGAACATTTCAGCCTAGGGCAGAGGCGTTTGGAAGGCGAATCCCCAAAGGAAAAAGTGTTCTTTGCTTTTACTTTCATTGCTTCTGGCTACCCTCCTTGCTCCTCTGTTAAAACTCCAGTCTAAACAAGCCTTCTCCCTGGTTCTCTTTAGTCTGCCTGAGACAAATGATATTTCAAACAATAACTTTTTCTAAAAGTTTGTCAAAATACAGGAACATGAACAAGGGAAATACAAAACCCTATAAAATGATCTTCTTTACAAAATTGTTAAGTCTGTACTTTTGTAAATAACTTTTACAAAAGTCAGAAGGAGGTAATTATGGGGCAAGTTCTAAGACTTACAAGGAAATGTTTCCCTTTACTCAGAGAAGCCCAGCCTTTGCTTGCTGGTCAGTAAGCAGGGTGCCAAGGAATGGGGTGAATTTCACCAACTTCTAGATGTACCTGTTAGTTACGGAGTAACTAGTTGAGTTATCTCAAAATAACGAAATTTAAGACCCAGTAAAATTCTACTTTTTCTGGGATTTTTTTTCAAACCAGAAACCTGTACTTGCAAAGTTGACCACTATTAACATTTAGGTTTATTTCTCGTTTAAGGGCTTTTCTTGAAAATGTTATCCTATCCCTTCTATGTCAGGAGGAAAGTATACTTGGACAAACTGGAGGTTTTTAAAGGGGAAACGTTCACCTGCTGAAAAGTTCAAGTTAGAGAAGTCCAAGGAGGAAATAACTGGAAGCATTTTCTTTTAGAGCCTCTTCTGTGTTCAGCCGTCTAGGATTTGTCATTGTTGTTAAGCTTCAATGAGCATAGCCATTTGCTTATGATGATAAATGTCTGAGATGCCGTGTATGACATACTATATATGCCTACACCTAAGGGAAGGTATTTTCCCATAACTATCCTTTCTGAAATCCAGGAGGAGTCACCTGATAATCGAGTTCTTGCAAATCTCATATCATGTGCTTGCAGTGACTTTATTTTGAACAATAAATACTGTTTGAGGATGATAGTCTAAAACAACTTTAATCAGTGCTAGTTTTAGATGCTTATAGCTGTCATCTGATAAAATCATTTTACAAGGAAGCAAATTTAACGCAGCTTCAGTTATTAATCTTCTTGAATTGCATGTGTTGATTGTTGTAATTGTAAGCAGACATTAAAAAAATTACTTTGAAAAGCAAAAACAATGAGTGGTTTTATGTTTGTAAGTTACTACAAGATGGATTTTTTTTTTTTTTAAATAATAAAACCTCCTGTGTGATGCAAGGGGGCCTATTAGGATAAAATTTCCAGAGACAGCATCACATTTAAATTCTGAAGCAACTTATATGATAAGGGGCTCTGAAAACTAGGTTTGGTCACTCAAAAAATGGACTGGCTGCAAGGATGACAGAGGTTCTAATTTGAATATGCATGTAAAGAGTTTGAATATAATCATGTCATAAAACGTGAATGAGAGGAAAAGTTTTATTGTTAGATCTTAAATAATAGGTGATTTTAAAACATGCGTAGCTAAAAATTGATAGACATATGAAATTTCATCTGCCTCTAAAAGTTTACGTATTCAGGATGGGCAGAACATTTTGGGGGAGTGGTGGTGGCAGTGAATAAATGAGGGAGCACCTGTATTTGAGACTCTTTATGTGTGTGGTGTTCTGTACTGAATTTTCAGTTTCATTCTAGAAACTGCAGATTTTAAAATTACATCTTTGAGATGTAATAAGTAGTAGCATTACCTTGAAAGAACACTGAAGGAAATTTGTCTGCTTTATTGATTCTTAAAAATATATGTTATGACTTTGATTTGCATTTGGGTAGATTATACCTTATTATGAATGTAGAGATTGAGGGGTTTTTTTTTTAGATTTTTTTTTTTTTGATGTGGACCAATTTTAAAGTCTTTATTGAATTTGTTACAACACTTGCTTCTGTTTTATGTTTTGGTTTTTTGGCCGCGAGACATGTGGGATCCTAGCTCCATGACCAGGGATCGAACCTGCACCCCCTGCATTGGAAGGCGAAATCCCAACCACTGGACGACCAGGGAAGTCCTGAGATTGAGTATTGATTCACACTTTACTACTGAGTTATCTGCTGAGGATTTCAAAGCCTTTTTATGCTTGGCTTTCCTCATTTTTAATATAAAATGCTCAGTGACCTTTGATTAACAAAAGTTCTTATATCTCAAATAAAATTTCAAAGGAGAACCTTTCTAAATTTGGGGTGGTGATTTAATTATTTTGTGTAAATGATAAACCAATGATTCCATTCTGACTAAAGAAAATTATTCCTGGGATTTCCCTGGCGATTCAGTGGTTAAGACACCATGCTCCCACAACATTGCAAAACAACTGTAGCCCCAATAAAAAAAGAAAACAAAATTGTATACTTTTAATGAGTAACATATTCTAGGCATACTATGGGATATGGGAAACTTTCCCGTAATAAAGATATTTAATTAACAACAACAACAAAGTCTTCGTGCTCCCAATGCAGGAGGTACGGGTTCGATCCCTGGTTGGGGAACTAAGATCCCGCATGTCGCATGGTGCAGCCAAAAAAAAAGAGAAAAAAAGAAAATTATTCCTGGAAGAATGAAAAAGAGTTTTAAACAGCATGTAAATCCTTTAGAAATAGAAATATTTTGGAGTAGTAGACTTGTTTGGGGCTGTTTGAACAAGTTATCAAGTATTTCTATCAAAGGGTGTTATTCTTTGCTTTCAGTTTTTTACTTTTTATTGCCCACTTTATCCTATATTGTGTGATTTTTCTTCACCTCATTTTACTTTTTTATGCAGGGTCAGAGTATTATTCCAATGCTTACTGGAGAAGTAATTCCTGTAATGGAACTGCTTTCATCTATGAAATCCCACAGTGTCCCTGAAGAAATAGATGTAAGTTCTCACTTGTAATGTTAAATAGGATATTACTATGATGTATATTAGTAATATTCTAATTTTAGTAATATACATTTTTTTGTCACATATACTGTTCATATGAATTATTAGCCACTTTAACAAACACACTTAAAATCCTGAATTTTATGGCCAGAGGCTTTTTGGTCAGTAATGGTAATATGATAAAATTAAATTCATTAAGTTAATTTCTCCACTTTTGCATTTCCTAAGCGGGAGAATTTCAGACCTTAGAGAATCAGTCAGTATTTAATGCAGTACTTTTTGTAACAAAGCAGTGTACAAATCACTGGCAGTTAATGGAAGTTCACTTACCTTCACTAATCTGATTTCCTTAATCATTCATTTGTTGAGGACATTAGGAATTACACACTATGCATGTATAGAGAAATCTTTAGGAAACTATTTTTGTTGCTCCCTGACTTGGTAATTAAGATGTGTCTCCTGATTGTGACAGCTCAGAAGAGGAAACTGTTCTTGTAAACATTGTTGCTTAAGCTGTCTGACCAGCTTTCACATCATTTGTTCTGCAAGTTTATAGTGATGCACACAGATTGTTTTATGGGGATTTGTGATGCTCAGAAATGAGGGCAGTGTGTTATATTGAGCCTAGACTTCAGAAAACTTGTGTATTAAAAGTGTTATTTCAGCGTTTTGTTACAGCCAGATAAATTTTTTTTTTTTTGGTTCATTTTAGATAGCTGATACAGTTCTCAATGATGATGATATTGGTGACAGTTGTCATGAAGGCTTTCTTCTCAAGTAAGAATTTTGTTTCTTTTTGTAAAAACTGGGTGGAGCAGATGCAAATCTTACGCTCACCTGTGACAAGATTGGGAAGGAAGAAAATAATAACAGAATGCCTACCTTCATTATTCTAGGGTCAAAACTGCATCTTTGAACTATTGCTTAGTTTTGTGTTACTTCTTTACTTATCACATGCCTATGAGGTATTTGATGTTACTCTATTTAATATTTAAAGAAGCTGAATTTCCGTAGTACTCAGGCAAGAATTCTTGGACCCTTGTTTGGTTCCGGTTTCTTGTTTTTCTTCTCATTAAAGCTGAAACTAAGAATCCTTTCAAATTAAGTTGCATTGTGGATAGACTTATTTCGGCCTAGAAAAGAAAATTATTCATATTTGTACTGATCCTTTCCATTTTACAACAGATTTCAGTGCTTAAAAGTGTGAGCTCTAAAACCAGACTTCCTGGCTTACTGCTGTGTAACCCTGGGCAAGCCACCTGAGCTCTCTGTTCCTCCATTACCTCATTTATAAAATGGGAATATTAGTAGTACCTACTTCATAGGATTGTTGTAAGCCTTGAGTGAGATAAATCATATTAAGCATTTAAAACAGTGCATGGCACATATAAGCACATAATAATAGCTAATAGCTTACATTTCCTATTTATATTTCTTCTAAGAAAATGATAATAACAATAATAATAGCCAGTATTTATTGAGTGCCTATGTGCTAAGTCCCTTAACTGAGTACTGCATCTACATGTATAATCTCATCTCCTACTTGAGTGTTTCTTTACAATTACAGATTATCACAAAATTTTATTTTAAAAAATAAGGAGTGAAAGGATAAAGCATTTGCTTTTATATCTACAGCCTTCTCCTTTAGGTTCATGATGGAGTCTTAGAGGCGTGAGTTTGTTTAATCTCCAGGCCTTACATGGCTTGAATCAGGAGCTCTTTAGTCCTGATTCTGATCAGTGTCAGCCATTCATGTTATTTTTAATCCCATTTGACTTTAAATTAACCACTTAACCTCTCTACACCTCAGTTTCTTCCACGATAAAATGGTAATATTTTACTAACTGCATTGTTTTAAGGTTCAAATAGAATCTGTGAGAGGCATGTGGTGGAAAATGCAAAGTACTGTAGAAATAGAAGATGACATTATAATCAGAGTTTTGGTGTTCATCATGTAAAGCTATTCTGAGTTATTTGAAGTTCACTTTATTATTATTTTTTTTAGTTTGTGAAATTGTTTTACAGTCAGTGTTTTTAATCTTTTTTTTTTTTTTTTTCCAATTTATAGTGCCATCAGCTCCCACTTGCAGACGTGTGGCTGTTCTGTTGTAGTAGGTAGCAGTGCGGAGAAAGTAAATAAGGTAATTTATTTTATAATCCAGCAAACGATCTGACTTTTTAAAACTGCTAACATATTATGGATTGTAATTTAAAGGTTAGGTTGCCATCAAGATGATCTAATAGTATAAGTAGGCAATATAATCTGACCAAATTACTGTGACACCCTGTGGCAAAAATGAGTTTAAAGTAAACTGTTTGAATAGGAAGTCATTTATCAGTTTCATTGTGATAATTCATAAATACTTGTCTCAGTACTGTATAAGTGGTTTTGAGAATATTTTAAGGTCAGATGTTTTGAAAATATTTGTCTTCTATTTCCTAATGTTATCTTTAATAAATGTGAAGATAGCCATGTACTTTTGCTACTAATTACAAAGAAATGGTATCTGATCATTCATCTTGATTTCACTATCTTGCTTTTCCCCCTAAATTTATTCCTTTTAGGGACCTATTGCTATGAAGTGATCGATGGAGGTTATATCTTATTCAGTAACATTTGTGACCATTTGTTTTAGTGCTATATGAGTTAATAAATAATTAATGAACAGTTACCTTTCCAAGCATTAGGTAATAAACTAAGGAATTTTGTACTTTTCTTCACTGATGATTAATTAGAGAAAAGTGCACATATCTATCAATTTAAGCAAACCTAATTTTTCTAAGTTTTACACAGGAAATATATTAGGAATGATTATTTGCTTGACAAGTATATTTATAATTTTTTTTCTGTAATATAATAAGGTACCCTGTATAATTACTTGACCCTTGATTTACCAAAATTATATTTCTGGTACAACCATTTATGACAGGTTAGCTTACCTCTGTTATTATATTGCATCTAGTGACTTATTATTATTTCTGTTACCCAAGGAAGGTAGCTTTCAATTTGTGTCCTCCAAAGCCTTCAGGTTCCACAGGGCCTTCCCAGTTGCTTCTCGGAGGGAGAAAGCCTCTATGGTTGGGGCTCTGTTTTGCAAACATTTTTCTCATCCCACATCCTCTTCTAGCTTAATAACTTCTCTTTTATCTTTTCTCTTTTTAATTTAAGAAAAGGTTGCCATCACTAGTTTGAAAACCACTGCTCTAATATAAAAACTCTGAATATAGTCTGAATTCCAAGGTAGTTAGATGGCTTTTTATTTTTCCTAATAGAACTATGATCAAATCCTGTTAGAATGATAGGTTTCTAATCCGCAACCAATGGCTTGCTTATTTTAAATTAAATTTGAAAGAATTAATTCTCATTCTGTTGAAGGAGTTAGACACTTAGATATTCATTGTAATGGGATTTTACATATAGAACTATTAACAGAAGCCATAATTCTGCTTGATTTAACTGCATTTAGTTTTCTCGTCCAAACGGTTTACTTGTTTGAAATACACTTGTTGCTGGGTGGAGATACAATCAATAATTATATTAGGTCATTATTTCCTAATATAAGATTAGGAATAAGGGTTCCATGGTCAAGTAAGTTTGAGAAAGTCTGCATATTGTTTCAGTCACCTGGAGAGTCACAATATGTATTCAAATGTTAAAGGTTTTGAGATACCATACAATAAATTTACTAACATTTCCCAAACTTACTTGACCATAGAATACCTATTTTAAGTAACAAGTGTGATATCCCATAGACTATTCCAGGTGACTGTGGAATACTTATTTCTCAGAATAGATTTTATTGACAATAACAATTGAAATTTCTCTTCAGATCTCTTTCATAAGCAAACCAGTGACCTTTTTACTTCATATTTTAATGCTAAAATATTTTCACTTACAGATAGTAAGAACATTATGCCTTTTTCTGACTCCAGCAGAGAGAAAATGCTCCAGATTATGTGAAGGAGAATCATCATTTAAATACGAGTCAGGGCTCTTTGTACAAGGCCTACTAAAGGTATAGTTTCCATTTATCATGGGTGAACCCAATTTTTTGTTTTGTTTTGTTTTGTTTTTGCGGTATGCGGGCCTCTCACTGCTGTGGCCTCTCCTGTTGTGGAGCGCAGGCTCAGCGGCCATGGCTCACGGGCCCAGCCGCTCCGCGGCATGTGGGATCTTCCCGGACCAGGGCGCGAACCCGTGTCCCCTGCATCGGCAGGCAGACTCTCAACCACTGCGCCACCAGGGAAGCCCAAACCCAATTTTTTAAAATCATTTTTGAGAATCTTTATACATATATTTTGAACATTAGCATTTAACGTGTCTCATGTTTATATGCCAAGGAGCTGACTTCCTTTACACAGGTCTGAACATGGAGTATATGTCATATGAATTTATAGTTAGTATCTGTGAAACATCACAGAATAGCTTTCTTTGTGTTTCTCTCTGGTTTCCTGTAGCTGCCTGTCTGGCCTCAGGATTTTTTTTTTTTAATATGTGCTTGAATCAGGTTCCATAACTAAATGGGAACATTTCTTTTTTTACTGAACGGATTTGAATTTTTGTGTTACCATTTTATGTTTAAAGTACCATATTCATTTATTGAAAAAAATGTTAAGCTGCTTCCTATCTTGAAACAGTGTATAGGACTCAAGCAATTCCTGGATGCATGTATGTGTGTGTGTGTATACACACACATATATACAAAAGAAAAAATTATTTTATATTTTTCCTTTGCTCTTCAAGGAGCAAAACAGATAAATATAAATTAGCAATTATTTTCAATAATTATGGGGAATTGTTCTTCACTTTATTGAATCTGTTATTGATGTTTCAATTATAGTCAAAGGTGTGAAGAAGTAGATTTCCTAATGGCTATGTGAGTCTCTCAGAGTGAATGCTTTCTTGAGGATATAGGCATAGTAAAATGAAAGAAAAAAATAATAAAAATTGTTGCAAATAAAAATTATTTTCAGCTTTTACATTTTCAATAATGTGCGTGCTCTGAGCTAAGAATGATAGTGTTGTTTAAATACAGAAACTACTTAAAGGGAACTCATTTTTGATTTGAATTGTACAAATCTGAAAATTAGAACTTCTCCTATCAAAGGTATAATAAGGTACTTAGTACTTTTATTTCCTCAGCATCATCTCATTTATTGTATAACTTTATCCCTAAAAGGGACCTATACCAAATGCATAGTGGAAAACTTGAAACTATAATTTAATGAAAAAATATTTGTTAAGAGTTTTCCACGCAAGTTTAAATTGTATAGCTTCCCAGAGAATACTTTGACATTATAACAATAGGTACTTGTTATATGGCAGCTGGCTACCCAAGTGACTATACCTGGAAAGAAGTACATTTTTTACTTACTGTAAAAATACGTATTCATTGAGACTTAACAGAATATATGAATAATCAAGAAGAATGTAAAAAGTCACTTGTAATCTCATAATCCAATGAATAATCCCTGTTAATATTTGGCATATATCTTTCTGGTCTTTTTTTCTTCTGTTAGTGTTTTTTTCATATCTTCCCCTCCCCCCCAAAAAATTAGATTATACTCTGCATGTTTTAACTTCCTTTTTCACACTGTATTGTGAACATCTTTCAATATGAACACATAAACATTGGCAACTTAATTTTTAGCAGCTAAACAATAAAACATTTTTATTTATTTAATCCCTTCTCTTTTTGGATACTTAGGTTGTTTCTGGCGTTTTACTGTCTAACCCAGTGCTGTAACACACACATCACTGGAATTTGGCACACAATCATGATTCATTGTCCAGGATAAATCTCTAGAGCTGTATTTGCTAAGTTAAAGCCAGTTTTTTTTTTTTAATTAAAAGATAGCTCTTCATACCTTTTGGCGTAAAAGACAGTAAATTTTCTTTTTCTGGGGTTTTATCTTGTTCCTTCATCTGGTACATAGTCCTCTGCCTTTTCATCTTGTCTGTCTTTCTGTGAATGTGGTTTTTGTTCCACAGGCTGCAGGATTGTAGTTCTTCTTGCTTCTGCTGTGTGCCCTCTGGTGGATGAGGCTATCTAAGAGGCTTGATGGGAAGGACTGGTGGTGGGTAGAGCTGACTGTTGCTCTGGTGGGCAGAACTCAGTAAAACTTTAATCCACCTGACTGCTGATGGGTGGGGCTGGGTTCCCTCCCTGTTGGTTGTTTGGCCTGAGGCAACCCAACACTGGAGCCTACCTGGGCTCTTTGGTGGGGCTAATGGCAGACTCTGGGAGGGCTCACGCCAAGGAGTACTTCCCAGAACTTCTGCTCCCAGTGTCCTTGTCCCCACGGTGAGCCACAGCCACCCCCCACCTCTGTAGGAGACCCTCCAACACTAACAGGTAGGTCCGGTTCAGTCTCCCCTGGGGTCACTGCTCCTTCCCCTGTGTCCCGATGTGCACACTACTTTGTGTGTGCCCTCCAAGAGTGGAGTCTCTGTTTCCCCCAGTCCTGTCGAAGTCCTGCAATCAAATCCCAGTAGCCTTCGAAGTCTGATTCTCTAGGACCCCCAGGTTGGGAAGCCTGACCCCCAGGTTGGGGGGTCCCCCAGGTTGGGAAGCCTGACGTGGGGCTCAGAACCTTCACTCCAGTGGGTGGACTTCTGTGGTCTAAGTGTTCTCCGGTCTGTGAGTCACCCACCCAGCAGTTACGGGATTTGATTTTACTGTGATTGCGTCCCTCCTACTGTCACATTGTGGCTTCTCCTTTGTCTTTGGATGTGGGTATCCTTTTTGATGAGCTCCAGTGTCTTCCTGTCGATGATTGTCCAGCAGTTAGTTGTGATTCCGGTGTTCTCGCAAGAGAGAGTGAGAGCACGTCCTTCTACTCCACCACCTTGGTTCCTCTCTCAGTAAATTTTCTTTTCGTTTATAACAGGATTCAACTGGAAGCTTTGTGCTTCCCTTCCGGCAAGTCATGTACGCGCCCTATCCCACCACACACATAGATGTGGACGTCAACACCGTCAAGCAGATGCCACCCTGTCACGAACATATTTATAATCAGCGTAGATACATGAGATCAGAGCTGGCAGCATTCTGGAGAGCCACTTCAGAAGAAGACATGGCTCAGGATACCATCATCTACACGGACGAAAGCTTCACTCCTGATTTGTATGTCGTGCCTTGCTTTCTGATATTGTCATTAAGCAATATTAGGAAACTGTATCTTTTATGAGTAGAAAGAAAACAAACAATTTGGTGTTTAAAAGGAAAGAAACATTACTAGGAGAATTATACTAGAAGAAGTATTTGGTTAATCAAGCGTTTTTTCTTAAATGTCAGCTTTTCTTAATATAATTGTGTTTCCCATAAGATAGGTTAGATTAGTCCTTAAAAATAAGTATTGAAGTATTTATTTAACAAATGTATATTGAGCCCCTAGGCGCAGTACTTGGTGCTAAGGTTAATAGTGGCCAGCCAGACAGCCCCAGCTCCTTACATTGCTTATAGACTAGTGTGTAAGAGTCATAAAAGGCTGATTAACTAAACCTTATTAACTAAAGAGGTATTCTAAGTCTGTTTTTCCTTGATATATAAATATAAAATATGGCAAAACTGTCAAAATATATTAATAGAGCATTCTTTTACTTTGCATTTTATATTGTGTTATTCATTTCTTACCATAAAGTCTGATCAGTAAATTAACAAGAAAAAAAATAATGATAACATGTTGAATGTGGACTCAACTAGAAAAAAAAAAAGATGATAAATCTGAATTATAAAACACTTAAATGATGTTCTGAAATCAGGAAAAGAAATTGTAGTATACTATCATGTTTCTCTTTAATCAGTTTAAAATGCCTGGCACATAGAATGTGCTCAATAAATGTTAACTAGTATAATCCAGGTTTGAGTGTATAAGGCAGCAGTAAAATTGGAGCAAGCAACCCTGTCCTGTGTCTTGAAGAAAAATTTTGAGCTGAGGCAACAGACATGTGAAGCACCGATAGTCAGACAGAAGGTGTTGCCCAAAAGCATAGTAAGGAAACACCATGTCCAAGGAATCCCCAGCCTCATGTGTCTCTAGGTGCAGAAAGATGGCTTCATTAGGACCCAGCTTTTCCCAGCTCTCTGGTGTTCTTATTGAGTCCTTTGAAAGATTTAGGGGAATTGGTTTAGAAAACAAAACAATAAGAATTTCAGGTCCCGAAGTTTTCACATATAGGTAATTTTGGCACACGTGTCAAAATTCTCAAAATTAATCTGATCCTTCAAGCATTTTCTTCTTTCCTAAAGTGTTTGGGTTTTTTTTTTCTATTTTTTGGTGGGTTCCTGGAGAGCGCTTTTGGGGGAATTTTTTAACACTTTGCTTCACCTAATTCACATATGACCAATACAAGCAATTTATGAAACAGATATATTCAGAACACTAGACTTAAATAGCTGAATTCTCTCTCCAAAGCCAGAGAAAGGTTGTTGTCAGTGCCCACACTGGCCAGCAGTTGGACAGCCAGTAATTGTGAAATGCTGATTTTTTCCCCCTTCTGAGTTTCCTTCTTCTGTAGTAGGGAACACCCATCTACTAAAACTAGGAAATTTTAGGTACTTTCCTATTACCTCTGTGCACACACCTCCTTCCCTGCTACTCCTGTCAGTTATATGATGATCCCTGCTATTTTCAGTCTTTCTTTTCAGTTAAAAATTGCTTACCTTAGTAAATGTTATATTACCCTCTGACTTGAGTATAACCTAGCATCCCAGTAAATTCCTTAGGGAAGTAGAAGGCAAGGAAAGGGAAGGAAGAAGAGAAAAGATCAAAGGGGGTTGGGAAAGGGACAGTCTTTTTTAAGAACCTACTATATCCTAGGTTGTGTGGTAGATAAACATTATCTCCAGTGTGAATTACAACTTAACTTCTTACTGTGCTCATTGCCAATGTAGCTAACATTTTCTTAGGTAGCTGATTCATGTTACTTGCCAGATGATGGGCTTGTGGATACAAACCCAGTGATCAAGACGTTGCAGATAACCATCTGTGTGTGTTCCTTAATCCCACCTGAATGTTTCCCAGCATTCGTCCTCTTACCTTTTTTTCTCCTAAACTGCTTATTAGAAGTTATTAGTATGTGAAGTTAACCTTTTATTTTGTTTTGGTTTTTGGTGGTCGTGGTATGTGTTTATTTTTGTTGCTGTTCTATATTTTTGAGATGGCAGGAATCGGTAATTATATTTATTAATTGCCTAAGGCAATTGGTATTTTTTTATAATGTGTATGATAGATACATACATACCCTTCCTGGGACTGCTTATACTATTTAAGAGAAAATAATTACTTTGTGGCCTGACAAACTCCAGTAATAGACAAATGTATCCTTGAGTTAAAATGAGTATGTATTTTATATTTTCAAATATATATATCTAATTCTTATAAATATGTTTATAATCCCACTTCTAAGAATTTAATTTATTGGCTGGTGTGAGAGGTTGTGGAAATCATTTCAACATTTGTCCTGTTTTCTTCCTAGGAATATTTTTCAAGATGTCTTACACAGAGACACTCTAGTAAAAGCCTTCCTGGATCAGGTAAATGTTAAACCTGAGATTGTCAGAGTGAATGGTATGACGTTTTCTTTCTCAATATATCCCACACTGCCTATAATATAATTTAGAATTAAGTCCTTTTGTAGAGTCTCTGATCTTTCTAAAGTGTCAAAATTATTTTTCTTCTGAATTGTTAGAGGGGAGTAGCCTGTATATTAACAATGAAAGGTGCAGCATCCCCCAGTTCAAATCATAAATGTTTTAATTCTAAGCACTAACTTATAACCTAAGGGTGCTTTCTTTTGGTAAGGGGGATATTGTACAAATGTTTATTTGCCTTAATTGAGCAAAAAATGTCTTTAAAACTTATTTACATGATAGCATCTTTATTGTCTCATTCCTTTGAAAAAAATCTAGATTTTGAAGAAAATTTTAGATTATATGGGTCTTATTTCTTAAGGTAACAGAGATTTGTCATAATTATCTTTCTGGGGATCAGGCCAAGAAATAGTGTCATAGATGTAGCTTTGAAATAACATAATCGTTAGGTTGACTAGGAATTTTGGATCCAGGTCTGTGGTCTGTGACATATTGCAAAGTTCAAGGATAATTCCAAGTCATGTAATTCCATGCTTCCCAAGCAGAAATAAAATCCTTCTCCCACTACACATGTAGCCCCACCCCCCCAGAATAGAAAAATATGAATATCTCAAAACCATAGTCTAGGACTTCCCTGGTGGCGCAGTGGTAAAGAATTCGCCTGCCAACACAGGGGACATGGGTTCGAGCCCTGGTCCGGGAAGATCCCACATGCCGTGGAGCAACTAAGCCTGTGCGCCACAACTACTGAGCCTGCGCTCTAGAGCCCGCGAGCCGCAACTACTGAAGCCCGCGTGCCTAGAGCCCATGCTCCGCAACAAAGACAAACCACCACGATGAGAAGCCCGAGCACCGCAACAAAGAGTAGCCCCCGCTCACCGCAACTAGAGAAAGCCCGCGCACAGCAACGAAGACCCAACACAGCCGAAAATAAATAAATAAATAAATAAATTAATTAATTAATTTAAAAAACCCCATAGTCTAAGCATGGCTCACCTCTGGTAGCTCCAATTTTATTTGAAGATGTGGGCAGAGAAAACTTAAATAACACAGCTAGAAGTAACTTATATCATGATTTTTAATAATAAATAAAATGAACACGGATATAGTCTGAGGCAGAAGGAAAAATTTGAGTCAATTCTTAAAGATAACAGAACTGTTAGATCACTCCTAGACCCATACCTCCACCTCCTCCTGTGTGTCAGGGCGCATCTGTGGAAGTGGTTAGCTGCTCTAACGTGAGTTATCTGCCAGGCACTGTCAGCGCTGAGACAGAAACATGCTGTGTATAAGTAGAACGGGGCAAATTATTTATAAAAACGCTTCATTATCCTGCAGGTCTTTCATTTGAAACCCGGTCTATCTCTCAGGAGTACTTTCCTTGCACAGTTTCTGCTCGTCCTTCACAGGAAAGCCTTGACACTAATAAAATATATAGAAGATGATACGTAAGTCAGACTCCTAAATGGAAGAAAAACCTTCATACGTTGCTTTTGTTTTGTTCCCTTTGGACATTTTCTGTATTATAATTTCTTTTTTATTATTATTTGTAGGCAGAAGGGGAAAAAGCCCTTTAAATCGCTTCGGAACCTGAAGATAGACCTTGATTTAACAGCAGAGGGCGATCTTAACATAATAATGGCTCTAGCTGAGAAAATTAAACCAGGCCTCCATTCCTTTATCTTTGGAAGACCTTTCTATACTAGTGTCCAAGAACGAGATGTTCTAATGACTTTTTAAATGTGTAACTTGTTAATATTGCGTCCCGATCATAATTGCTGGTAAAGTAGCTCCGTGGTATTGGGAAACATGATTCCCTCGGGTTATGCCTTAGAGTCCTACTCAGCAATGGTAGTTAGTTACACTGCAGTTGTCACAGAAAGCCTGTAAGGGGATGTTAGGTGCAGTTACAATAAATGCACCTTTTCCTAGATGTGCTCTCTTGGGAGACAGACGTATGTTTACAATTATAATAAATATTATTGCTATCTTTTAAAGATATAGGATATAGACTTGACCACAGCTACTGTTTTTTGAAACTTATGATTCATGGTTTACAAGTATCCAAGTGAAATCTGAGTTAGCTTTCACAGATATAATACTAGTTGACTTTCCATCTCTTGGTGTTCCTTGGTATGGGGGATTACTGTAATACTTCTACAATCAGCTAAAAATTAGAGCGTTCAAATCATTTCAGTTCCACAAAAGGAAGTTAGCTTGAACATAGGTTAAGTTTTAGAAAGAAAATATTGATCAGGCAGATGTTTTATTGAAATCAATTGTTCGATCCTACTTTGCAGACTTAGTCCTTGGGATTCAGTCTGTGTAGAAACGTCAGGCAGTATGTATAGTCCCGATTATGGTGAACCACAATCAGGGTGTTTTTCTGTTTGTTGAGCTCTGTCACAGAAAATGTAGAGAATTGGATTTTATGTTTCAGAAGTTATTGCCAAGTTTTTCAGTTAATTTTCATTATTTTTGAGCCAAATTGAAATGTATACCTCCTGTGCCTTTTGTTTTTCTTGGAAAATATAATCTCTTGGAAGAAGTTCAGATTTCACTAGTCTCTCATTTTTATCTTGTTTTCCTCTTGTATAGTCTTCCTTTGATTTAGCAGTCATTATAACTCCGAGATTATTAAATGCAATAGAGAAATACTAACTAGGAAGATTTTTTTTCAGAAACAAGAATAGTATCTTCTTCCTTAAATTTCTGCCCATGTTTTTGAAGTTGTTGCCACGTCTCTTTGCCTGCATCGTAGGAGGACTAGCAGGAGAAACGTTACTGACATGCTATTTTACTAGGTGCTACTTTGGCAGAACTAAGTGGTCAATTTCTTTTGTTTCCTTAATGTGCTTGGACCATTTTGCTAGCTATAAAATAACCAATTAACATAATTCTGTGCTAGAACAGTATTGACAAAATAGTATACACAAGCATAAAATATATTTTTATTTAAAACTGTGGAAGTAACATAAAAGGGAAAAAGTATTTATAAGAAAGGGATAAAAGTGATAGAGCCCCTCTGCCCTCGCCCACCAAATTTAACCAAAACCAACGTAGGTCCTAATAGCCTTTCACATCACTAATAAAGGTGTAGACATCTCGATTTTTAGACACATACTCAACTAGATTGACAGATGCTCTGGCTCAGTCATGAAAAAATGTACAGATTCCACCTTGTTGAACCCTGTATTCAGTGCTATTTACATGATAGATTATTTAAGTGCTAATTATTTTCTTTTGCTGATTTATTGTACCATTGTATGGGATGCAAGTTGTACAGTGAAATAAGTTATTAAAGCATGTGTGCACATTGTTATATATCTTTTCTCCTAGATGGAGAATTTTGAATAAAATACCTTTGAAATTTTGTGTCTTTCAGTTATTTACTTGGAAAAGCAGTGCTATGATATTGAAAGACTGATTGGCTTCCTGCTCTGCTGACAGTCATGTATCTAAACAATTTTTTTATTGATTTTCTCTTTTGAAAGAAAATATATTTAAAGGTTCTGTGTGATACTGGAATTATATGTGGTTTGATTGTTTTGTTTTTTATTTTTTTGTCTGCTTAACTCCCAGGACTGCATTTTGATTTTTTAATTTCTATATTAATATATCAAATATAAGATAATACTTGTGTAAATTCTTTTTTAAAATTATTGTTATAATAATATTAATACAACCTAAGTTGAAGTTATTCCTTCCAGGTCCCCAGTATAGGTGTCCAGTATGAAAGTGAAAGTGTAAGGAATCTAAACCCCTTAATCTGAAAAACAAATAAGATTGACACTTTTACTCCAGGAAAACAAAATTAATTCATAAATGTGATAGTTGAGTTGAAAGGTTTCTCTAGAAGAAGACTGATTCATTGCATTGCTAAGATTCTCAAAGAAGAAACCCAAACTTCGTATAATGCTGGAAGTTAAAAATGAGACCTCTATGGTCTATTTCTGTAGTGCTGCAGGTCAAACAGGAAGACAGTGAATGTCACTCTTCTCTAATACTATTTTGGTTTTTACATGGAATTGTACCAATTGATATTTCTTGTGTCATCTGCAGGGTGCAGGTTAAAGTACCAAAAGCAGTTCACCGCCCCCACGTGACACACACTATCAACTGGACTTTCTGAATCTATCATCGCAACAACACTATGAGGCAGGTATGTTTAATTCCATTTTACAAATGAGGAGACTAGAGCTTAAAGAAGTATACTACACAGCCTGTGGTCACTCAGTTGGTTAAGCTGGATTTCATCCCAGTTATCAGAGTTGTCCTGTGGCACAGCTCCTGGGACAGTTCCTCCATGTAGCAGGTACTCAATGCTGTTGAATTGGAGGGAGGGGAAGGAAGCAAGTATTACATACAGGGTTACTAGCACTCTGCAGTGCCCAAGTGTGATTCCCTGCTTTGCTACTTGGAGAAGTTACTTAACCTCTCTGAGGCTCATTTGTTAAATATTTGAAATGAGGACATGATGATAACCTCATGATTGTTAAGAGGACCTAAATGAGGGCTTCCGTGGTGGTGCAGTGGTTGGGAATCCACCTGCCAATGCAGGGGACACATGTTTGAGCCCTAGTCTGGGAGGATCCCACGTGCCGCAGAGAAACTAAGCCCGTGCGCCACAACTACCAAGCCTGTGCTTTAGAGCCCGTGAGCCACAACTACTGAGCTCTTATGCCACAACTACTGAAGCCCATGTGCCTAGAGCCCATGCTCCGCAACAAGAGAAGCCATCACAATGAGAATCCTGCGCACCGCAACGAAGAGTAGCCCCCACTCGCCACAACTTGAGAAAGCCCATGTGCAGCAACAAAGACCCAACACAGCCAAAAATAAATTTAAATAAACTAAAAGAAAAAAAGAGGACTTAATGAGACTATGTAAGGTACTTAGCTCAGTACCTGATGAGTGTTTCATATGCTCTTTTACCTAATCTGACAATCATTACCATTTAATCAGGGTGTTTAGAACATTTACATTTAATGTAATTATTGATATGGTTAGATTCAATCTATCATCTTGCTATTTGTTTTCTATTTGTACCATTTGTTCTTTGTTATTTTTTCCTCTTTTTCTACTTTCTTTTAGATTGAGTATTTTTTTCATGATTCCCTTTTATCGCTTTTGTTGGCTTATTAGTTGTAACTCTTTTATTTCAGTGATTGCTTTAGGGTTATAGTATATACATCTTTAACATACCCGTCTACATTCAAGTGATATACCACATGACGTACAGTTTAAGAACCTTACAATGAAAAACTTCTATTTCTCTCTTCTTGCCTTTGTGCTGTTGGGGCCTCACATTCTACATCTACATATGCTATAAGCTTCACACTTACTATTTTTGCTTAAACAGCCAATTATCTTTTCAAGAGATTTAAAGATAAATATTCTAAATACCTCAACTAAAAGGCAGAACTTGTCAGATTGGATAAAAAAAACAAGTCCCAACTATATGCTACCAACAAAAACCACATGTTGAAAATAAAGGACAGATTAAAAGTAAAAGGGTAGAGAAAGATATACCATATTAACACCAATCAGAAGAAAGCAGGAGTGGCTATATTAATAGCAGGCAAACTGGTACATATGAACCGGTTTGCAGGGCAGAAATAGAGACACAGATGTAGAGAGCAAATGTATGGACACCAAGTGGGCAAAGCAGCAGGGGTGGGGGGAGATGAATTGGGAGATTGGGATTGACATATATACACTAATATGTATAAAATAGATAACTAATCTGAACCTGCTGTATAGCACAGGGAACTCCACTTCGCTGTACAGTAGAAACTAACAACATTGTAAGACAACTATACCCCAATAAAAAAAAATTAAGAAAATCAGGCAAAGTAGATTTCAGAGCAATCCCTTTATCAGGGATAAAGATTATTTCATAATGCTAAAGGAGTCAATTCAGCACGAGGACACAAAAATCCTAAATGCTTGTTCACCTAATAACAGCTTCAAAATACTTGAAGTAAAAACTGATAAAACTATAAGGAGAAATTGACAAATCTACAATTATAGTTGGAGATTTGAAAACCTCTTTCAATGTTTGATAGAATAAGAAGACAGATTTTAGAGCTACATTATGCATAGGCTCGATTTTAATGAAAGACTTAACAGGAAAAAAAAATCTTAGTAAGGATATAGAAGACTTGAACAAGACTATCAACCAACTTGATGAAAATGACATTTATAGAACATAGCCATACCCAACAACTGTAGATTACACATTCTTTTCAAGAACACATGGAATGTGTACCAAGATAGACCACATTCTGAGCCATGAAACAAGTCTCCATAACATAAAAGGATTCAAGTCTTGCAAAGTATGTTCTCTTGACCACAGTGGAAATAAATTAGAAATCAATAACAGATATCTGGGAAAACCTCAAATAGTTGGAAACTAAATAGTACTTTTAAAAGATTAGATAATTTCTAAATCATGTGTCTGGGGGATAAGAGGAAATGGATTGGAGAACAGAAAGGGATGTATCAGAATGTAGTGGAGTGATTTTTATGAAGACTGGAACTCATCCTGCCTTTGATGTCTCCCCTCTGCAACCCATTCTTCATATTGATAACAGCATGATCCTTCTAAAATTAAATCCGATGATCACTTCTGTTTAGTGGCTGTACATCACTCACAAATCTAAGTCCCAAATCTTTGCAACACAGTTTCTGTTCATCCCTCTAACCTCACTTTTCACTGTCTTACTTCTAACTTCTTAGTACATTCTTTTGTTGCGTCTATTATACCATTTCTTTGCTTCTCTTTCTCCACCACTAGGCTAGACAACAAGGTACATGTCTTCATTTTTGTATCTCAGTGTCTAGCATGGTATTGGGCACAGGGCGTGCTTCTAAAAAAGTTACTTCAATGAATATAATGAGTTTATTAAATATTATTTTCTTTGTCCTCTCCAAAAACAATTAGTTCTTGCAAAATAAGGAAATTACTTTCTTTTTGTAATCAGAAGCTTTTTTTTCCCCCAGAGTCCATTAAAACTCAGCCTATGCACGACCCAGCTCTAAAATTTCAAAGATCTTAAGGCGGTGATTTTCAATCCCTTCAAAGTAGTAAGACCCTGTCATTTTCTGTTTCTGCATTTGTGTCTCACTATCTCATCTCTTGCTGAAATGTTCTTTTTAAATGAATAGCTTGATAAATTGCTAAGCAGTTTTCATCAGACCCATTAGGACAGTGGTAAGTATCCATTTGTGGAACGTGGACATTCAAGAAATCTGATCCAGTATTTAGAAAATCATTCCTGAGCTCAGAGTTGGCTCAAACTGGCACCTTCTGGCATTTGCTTGTGGGTGGGGAATGTGGAATGCTTTGAAAGCTGAATGGATTTGTCAAGTTTTAAAACTCCCTTGTGGCTAAAGGAAAACAGCATTCATTGTTTAAAAACACCATTGTTTGTTTTTTCTCCTTTTCTGTTCTTTGGAACCTGAATCTGCAAAAACGTTCACACCCAGCATTTTGCTTCCTGTACCTCTTCTACTACATTTCTAGAGGACATGAGTGGCATGGAAACCTTTTTTTGTGATTACAGTGTTCAGAGCAAATTGAAAAACTCCTTTTTAATGCTCATACTGATTTTTATGGGAAAAGACACTATAGCTATCATTATAGGCAGAGAGTAGAGCTGATAGGAGCGTGAGTCCTGGAACCAGACCTCAAGGCTCAAATCCCTGTTTTTCCACTTCTTGGCTGTGTGACCTTGGGCAAGGTATTGAACGTCTCCGTGCTACCTCAATATCCTCCTCTATTCCATAGGAATAAAAGAACCTACATCACAGGATTGTTTGAAAAAATAAGTGGGTTGATACATGCAGAACGCCTGAAAGGGTAACGGGCACAGAGCAAGTGAACAATAAAATCTACTTGCAGCTGTTGTCAGTGGTATCCGTGTCATTATCAGCATCATTAAGCAACTGAATATAAAGTTCCCATATCTGATTCTTAAACCACAACAATTCTACAGCTGTGATTCTAGGTGATACCACCTTAGTAGCCAGACTATTTTATTACTGTGAACCCATCACTGCCTGATCGCACAGAGTAGAGTGTCGCCCACGGAGAAGGTCATTCTAGGCCATGAAAGGTACTATCCGGACGCTTCACCCTGTGTTTCAAATCTCTCCGCTCTAGTTCCACTGCCGTTATTTCTCATCCACGTTAAATCAACAGCTCCCCACTTCTGATCTTTTCACCCATTAACTGCCCTCCTTTCCATGCCCTTCCCCCGCCCCAATCCATTTTCTCCACAGAAGGCAGAGTGATCTTTCTAATATCATCTCCTCTTTGGCCTCACTCGCTTGCTTTAAAAAACCCTCCGTGGGCTTCCCTGGTGGCGCAGTGGTTGGGAGTCCGCCTGCCGATGCAGGGGACACGGGTTCGTGCCCCGGTCCGGGAAGATCCCACGTGCCGCGGAGCGGCTGGGCCCGTGAGCCATGGCCGCTGAGCCTGCGCGTCCGGAGCCTGTGCTCCGCAACGGGAGAGGCCACAGCAGTGAGAGGCCCGCGTACCGCAAAAAAAAAAAAAAAAAAAAATCCTCCGTGACAAGCTTTGACACAATAGACGGCCTGCCATCCTTGGGTGAAGCACAAGGGCCTTTGGGATCTGACCACAGCAAACCTCTCCACCCTTCTCTCTCGCCACGCATCCCCTCCCTCAGGGGCCCTGATGAAGTTTGTACTTCCCCACCCACCTTACTCTCATCACTGCTCTCGCTGCCAGGAATACTCACGCCCTTCACCTGGATGGACTTGTCCATCAGGATTTACCTGTGGCTGGTGTCCTGTTCTTCCAGTCCCTTCCCTCAAGTTTGGATTTAGAGCCTCCAGACTTTAAGCTCCTTGAGGCTAGGACCATGTCTGTGCACTAGGTTACACCTAATTGTCTGGCACTTAATACGTTTATTAAGTATATGTTGAATTAGTTACCCTCCGTTCAGGGCTCTTGTAGGTCTCTATGCCTATAGGCCTAGCATAACACTTAACTCATTATTATCACCATTATCATGGGTTTGTTTGTCTCCATTAGACTGTGAGCTTCACACACGAGGTTGAGTCCTTGTCTTATATATCCTTGTGTCCCCAGCTTCCAGCAAAGTACCAGCCATGAAACAGGAACTCAGCAAGTTCTGAAAGAATGAATGGTATCCACATACCGTTAATCTCAGTTTTGAAGTTTCTCCAAATTCTGAAGCAGTAGGATTTATGGACCCCTCTTGGCAGTTCTTGGGTGTTATCCCAATGGTACCACTGACATTTTAAGCAAAAGTTTGTACATATGTATATTTTTCTGGATGGTGGGGTCATAGCCTTCATCAGATTCTCAGAGGGGTTTCTGATTCCCCTCAAAGGTAGGAATCTATGTCCTAAAGAGTTATATGTAAAAACCAGTTGTGAAATAAAATGTTTGCAAGGAATCAAAACTACAATGTGTGTACTACCTCACACCAGTCAGAATGGCCATCTTTTTCTTTTCTTTTCTTTTCTTTTCTTTCTTTAATTTATTATTTAGGCTCTGCCGGGTCTTAGTTGCAGCATGCGGACTTAGTTGTGGCATGCATGTGGGATCTAGTTCCCCGACCAGGGAATGAACCTGGGCCCCCTGCACTGGGAGCGCAGAGTCTTACCCACTAGACCACCAGGGAAGTCCCCAGAATGGCCATCTTTAAAAAGTCTACAAATAACAAATTCCGGAAAGAGTGTGGAGGAAAATGGAACTCTCCTACACTGTTGGTGGGAATGTAAATTGGTGCAACCACTATGGAAAACGGTATGGAGGTTCCTCAAAAAACTAAAAGTAGAGTTGCCATATGATCCAGCAATTCGTCTCCTGGCCATATATCTGGGCAATACTATAACTCAAAAAGATACATGCACCCGTATGTTCATGGCAGCACTATTCACAATAGCCCCAAGACATGGAAACAACTATCCATCAAAAGATGAATGGATAAAGAAGATGAGGTATATATATATATATATATATGTATATATATACACACACAAATATATGAATATTACTCAGCCATAAGTAAGAATGAAAATACCATTTGCAGCAACATGGATAGACCTAGAGATTATCATATTAAGTGAAGTAAGAAAGAGACAAATACCATATGATATCACTTATATGTGGAATCTAAAATATGACACAAATGAACTGATCTGTGAAAGAGAAACAGACACAGATACAGAGAACAGACTTGTGGTTGCCAAGGGGAAGGGATGGATTGGGAGTTTGGGGTTAGCAGATGCAAACTCTTATATACAGGATGGATAAACAACGAGGTCCTACTGTATAGCACGGGGAACTATATTCAATATCCTGTGATAAACCATAATGGAAAAATATGAAAAAACATGTACATATTTATATATAACTGAATCGCCTTGCTGTACAGCAGAATTTAGCACAACATTGTAAATGAACTATACTTGAAAAAATATTTTTTAAAAAAAGGAAAGAAAAACCATGCACGCACAAAAGATGTTTCCAAGGTAGTCTGATGAATAAGCCCATGTGGCCCGAGGAGGTAGAGGGCTTGTGTCTCTACAGCCCCACCGCCTCAAGCAGTCTCCCTGCTGCTGGACGGTGGAGGCTCCACCTGGCTGCAGCAGCTGTCTCTTGCCACGTGGATATCCACCTGAAAGCCCCCTCCCACACACCTGTAGGATCAGTTTGAGACTCATTTGCAGGACCTTTTCGGTTCTGGAAGCATCAAGGATTTCAGCCCCGGGACCAGCACTCAGTGTTTCAACTCAGCATTCAGGGAGGAGAGGCTTTTCTGTTCAAAGCTGAGAGCCTCCCTTGAGCCACTTTGGCTAGACATTTTCTCTGGCTTCCATCAATAGACTCGGAATTTTTTTTCTGACCTAGACCCACACAAACAAGAGACTAGAGCTTCTCTAATATGCTAAGGAAAAAGCACATTTTAAAAATAACTTGAGCAAATGAATTCATTCTGGTTAAAGCAACCCAGCTACATAACATAAACTAGGATTTCGCAACAGCAGGTCCTAAAAACGTAAACAAACCCAGAGTCCACGTGAGCCAAGCCATTTGCTGAACAGAAAGAGTCCCTGGCCCAAATTCTTCCAGAATAAAAAATACCTTATGAAAGCAGGAGTCGATGGCCATGATGTGAAAAATAAAGGTGGGGGAGGTGGGAGGGGTGGGAAAATGAGAAAGTCTCATGACTAGATACTCAAAATGCCAGCTTTCCCAACCAAAAGCTAGAATGATGAGGGATCGGGGGCAGGGCGTGAGTGCAGCCTGTGCCTCAGGCCCCTGCTCAGACCCTACCAGGACCCTGCCTTCCCTAGGGAAAGTCAGAAGCTACTCACTCTCATGAAGTCAGAGGAAGACCCTGCAGGTTTTACCATGTGTCTGTTGACAAGATAATGGTTCCACTGAAACTGTAATAACATACTGGCCAAAGAAGCCCATATATTTTTTTTTTTAGCCCATCCTTTTATAGTAACTTCATTCCCAATCTGGTTTTTCGAGCATCGTAATAATATGTTCTTTCTGATGAGACCCATACTGTTCTAATGAACTTATGCAGAGTTTCATCTCTGTTCTAGAACAATACTTGCTATAAATAATAAGTACAGTGATCATCATTTTATATTTGAATAGCTCCCATTCCACAAAGAAAAAAAAAGTACTTTCTTATTTCTTAGTAGTAGTGAGGTCCTTTCTATGCTGGGAGCGCTGTGCTAGAATCCACATCTTAGAACAAGACAGAACTTGGAGAAATTCAGAGAAAGGGCACAGGAATCATTTTTAAAGACTAGAAAATGCAATTTATGGAAAAGGGTTAAAGAACTTGCTATTATTTGCAGTAAAACTTAATACTATATTTCAGGTATACAAAGGATCATGGTCAAATAAGCCACATTTATTGAGTAATGGCTACGTGCTAATTTCTCATTTAACCCTCACAACGACCTTGGAGATAGAGTATCCCCAAGGTCCACCACAAGGACACTGAAACTTAAGATGAATGATTGTCCAAATGTGATAGACATTTCTCACAAGTATTCTGCTTTTCTCTCTCTCTCTTTTTTCTCACCGAGGAGTTGGATAGTACTTTCCCCTTCCGTGGAACTCAGGCATGACCACCCGAATGGCCAATGAAATTTGAGCCAGAGACGTGTGTGTCGATTTCAGATGGAAGGTAAGAAAACCGCTGTGAGCTTTGCCTCCTTCTCACTCTGCCACAGTGGCCATTAACGTTCTGGAAAGTGACTGCTCCCCAGCCTTGGTCCTACAGTGGGAGCCACGGGAGCAGAGTCCCCCACCCACTCCTATCCACCCAACGTGAGCGTGGTGCATGAGCGAGACATTCACCTTACAGTTTTAAGCCACCGACTTTGGAAGATTGTTTCTGCAGCGAAACCTGTTAGTCACCCAGTTGACTAGAACTTGACCTGCCTCTACTGCCCACAACTTATTTTAACTAACATGCTGTGCTACCTTCCAGGTAGAGAATGATGGTTGTGTCTTCTACCTGGTGTAAGGAGAAGGAAAAAAAGGTCATTATCTCCAATGACCGGAATTGAGATTCCCCAGGGAATTGAGATTCCCCAGGGCGCAGTCAAGACTGACAGATAAAGAGAAGTGAGGGGAACTTCTATTGACATTTACTCAGAAGAGAAAAACAGTTAATGTTTTGATGTATTGTCTCCCAGGCATGTTGAATGAACACTTTGCATAGATTTTCACAAAGAAAGCTCTACTTAAGGGAAACTTTCGTAATAGAATTTCTGGCTTGGAATTGTTTACTCTGCTTCACGGTCTCTCTCTGGTTTAGCCTATTTTCTTACAGACCTCACAACGATAACCTTCTCCCTTACTAATCAGCCCACAAGATGGTCTTCATTTCCAGTCTACCAGGAACCCAAGGATCTTGGTTGGATCTCCCCCAAATCAGAGCCTGAGACAAGGACTCGAGGGCAGTCAGTTTATTTGGGAGGTGATTGCAAGCAGGAGTGAGAGAGCAGGCTGACTGAAAGAAGAAAGAGGAAAGGCCAATATAAAGCTGACTCATACCTACCATCCAAGGTCATTGTGAGGATAAGAGGAGCTAATATAATTGAAAATGCCCAACACAGCTCCTAGCACATAATAGGCACTCAATAAATGTGAATCCCCTGCCCTCCATCTCCTGTGAAAGTTCTGCAGCTGTACTAGATGCTGAGGCAAACCAGCTGTAAGGTCCTTCCAACTCTTCACTTGTGCTTTCCTTTGGGTTTCTGGTGAGGACTCTACCCCCAATCTGAGTAGCAGTGAGGAACCACTTCAAGTGAAAACCTGATTTAGCATCTGCTGAGATAAACAGAAAAGAACGCAGGAAAGCAAAAAGCCAAGGAAAGGGAATGAAAGTGTAATTCAATTTTATAAAAAAGGAGATTTGTTCTTCTGGAACGTTGGGTGGAAATCTTGCTGAGTGACCTAGCTGTCATAAATCCTCTCTGGAACAAAGTAACACAGGAAGGAAGGGAAAGAAAGAAAGGAGGAAGGGAAGAGGGAGGGATAAGGGGGAGGGAAGAAGGAGAGAATAAATAAAAGAAAGAAGGAAAGAAATTATCCAGCAGGGGCTCTGCTGGGAATTAGACCGTAAGACTCAGGGCCAGTGTAAAATGAAACTTTCCTGAAAACCTTTCAGAGAGGCGTGTTTCCTCAGAAGAGCATCATCTGGGCTGTTCAATGCCCAGGGCAAGTCTCTTTCATCTAATTGGACATGAAACACTATCACATTTGAGGTTGGCTGGAGGCCATTCAGAAATTAAATAATTATTCAACCCAAGGGGCTCTCCAAATGATGATGTAGCTCCTTAGGAGGAAATTAAATAGTGAACAGTGTATCATATCTAATTGGAATCTTGAGGAAATAGGGTGCTGAGTAGGTAAAACATCTGGGGGCTAACGTAGGGCAGAATGAGTGATGCCCTCAGTTTTGTGTTTTGCCTTAATTATGATGTAAAAAGGAAAATCTTGTTATTTTTTATGCCAGGAGGGCAGGGGTTGGTTGGGAGAGGTTCCTCCATGCACCTTCCGTTTGACAGTAGAAAGTTTACTTCTTTCATTTCTTTGCACAGATATGCAAGGAGAGCTGAATAGTCACAAACGGCTTCTTAGTTTGCCATACAAGGCAGTTGGGAGTTAATGACTGACTTATAAACCATGGTAGTGGGTAGGCACTGAACACAAAGGTACCGTAGTGATTTCCCCCCTTCAAGAGAAAGTCTGTTTGAGACCCCTGCTATGTTCCTGTTTGGAAGAGGGAAGGGGGTTGTGATCAAGTTTGAAGCATCCATGACACAGCAGCCTCTTCTCTATCTTCGTATGCCCTTTTGTATGAATTACTGTGAAGCACAACTTCCCAAATCCACTGAGCACACAACGGTCTGATTTTCCCACTTGAGAAAGGTCCTCAAATCTTACTCTTAAATTGACTTTGGGGATCCAGACTCTGTACGGTGTCTTCAGATAAGACTACATTAGATGCTGGTGTTCCTGGCAAGTCTCCCTCCTTGGATCATATCTAAGCTGACCTGTTTAATGGTGAGACAGTTCCTCTCAATTACTCAAAGTGCTGAGGCCAACCACAAGTGTACCACACCTGGCTTGTGTCAGGCCACAGCAAAAACGTCAAGCTTATCTCCTGAGAAGAAGAGTCCCTCACTCAAGATTCAACTGATTTAAAAAACCCCAAACCCACAGTCTATTAGGAAGATCTGAAAGAGTATTGGGTCACTGTGAAAAGTACAAACAGATCTTAAAAACAGAAAGAAAGATCACAGTCTCCTTTCAATAAAATTGATGTTAAAATGACTTAGGAAAGAATACGCACTCTATTCGTATAGAGTTGCAGGTAATTGTCCATTATGATTCCAAACTGCATCATTGTTTCAGCTGCACTGATATAACTCTGAACAGTATCATAGGTTCTTTCCAGTCCTCAGACTATGACCTTTCTATGCCTCAGTCCCACTCCTATAAAATGGGATTGGTCTAGGGCTTCCCTGGTGGCGCGGTGGTTGAGAGTCCGCCTGCCGATGCAGGGGACACGGGTTCGTGCCCCGGTCCGGCAAGATCCCACATGCCGCGGAGCACCTGGACCTGTGAGCCATGGCCACTGAGCCTGCGCGTCTGGAGCCTGTGCTCCGCAACGGGAGAGGCCACAACAGTGAGAGGCTTGCGTACCGCAAAAAAAAAAAAAAAAAAGGGATTGGTCTAATGTGGATTTCACCAAAAATGACTATAGACATCTAGTGTTATTATAAAGATAACATGTGTAACATGGATTCTTGTCATGGGTTGAAATTGCTTGAAATATTGGGTTGGCCAAAAATATTCATTTGGGTTTGTCCATAAGATATTACAGAAAAATCCGAATGAACTTTTTTGGCCAACCCAATATATACATTGTTTGAATTACCATTATTTCAGTGCTTAGGAGGAGCCATGCACATTTATTTCCAGGACCCAATGTTCATTAACATAAATGCTAGTATTACAGATCCCACAAAGTTTTGAGACAATTCCTCCAACCTTGTGACTAGTCAGAATTTTGAAAACAAAATCAAAGTAGGTAAGCCGGAAGTGCTCCTTACTTTTGATTTATTACGTAGACACTTAGATTTGCAAACTGTCTTTGCTTGGGATGAAAGGAAAGACTCTGAGAACATCTACTGTTTGTTAGTAAGCTGCCTGTAATAATCGCAGTTAGCGGCACAATGACACTGGGTAATCAGACTCAGCCAAAATGAATAGAATTTTCACAAAATTTTACCTCTCACCAGATCTAACTGGAGTAGCCCTTGAACTCTGAGTACTGCTCTCCAGAGCAACATGATTATGGGTCTAAGTTCATCAATGACTAGGCAAACATGCTTTCTCCATTTTTAGTCTATTGCAATCTGACTGTTATGACGTTGCTATGGTGACACCTTACCGATATCCCTTTGCTCTTTTGGTACCCTCTCAGAGGAAGCTGTGACGAAGTGGTTTGGCAACAGAATCTTTCTGGGACTTTTCTCACACGTGATTGAAGACCAGCAGGGCTTTCCTCTTACCAAGAATGTATAAAGTGTGAACTGAAAATTATGAAAAATAAGTTGCACTGACTTGAGCAAGGAATGTGAATGTTATTCACCCTGTATCAACCTAACCAGAAATATTCTCTTTTTGTTCCCAATTCCAGGAGATGTCATCCCAAGGGACAGTGAGTCTTTTGGATTCAGTGTGGAATATAACACATGCTGGGTGCTGGGATCTCTTACCCTCAAGGGGGAGGGGCTACATGAGGGTGGTGTGAGAACGACATGCTGGAAAGAAAAGAAGGTAGTGTTTTTGAGCACTTATCTGTCAGCACTTACAGTGACAGGCACTCTGCCAAGCACATTACATGCAACTCTTCACTGAGTCCATACGATTACTTATATTACTTACCCCGTGTTACAAAATGAAGTAGCTGACTCAGAGAGATTAGACACAGCTAATATGGATCTTTCAGACTCTGAAGACTATTCTCTTAATTTCCATGCACCTTGTCTCTCTATAATTCATCCTTCAGATGATCCTGGCTTCTCTCTTTTCCCAAGAAAAGCTTGGAAGTGAGATTCATGAGTGGTCCCATCCAAATTCTTCAGTCTTGTCCCATAGGAACCTGGAGAGGATTATCTGAAACAGCTGAAAAGCTGACAACGTCATCTGGGACAAATGCACCCTTGTGGCCTTTTCCACTTAGGTATCAGGACACACAGAACACTAATGGTCATGAGACACAGAATCAATGTCCCAGTTTTACTAGTTGTGTAATCTTGGGTGAGTCACTTAATCCTTCCAGCCTTAGTTACTTTATCTGTGAAACGGAAGTGGTGAAAACCATACTTGTCCGAAGGTCGGGAATGGACGGTTGCTCTCATTATCCATTTTTGCCCTCTTTTAGAACCTTTTGAGTCTCAGATATTTGAGTCTGTGCCCTGGACTCAGATTTATAGGTCCATGATTGCCCTTTTATAAGGCAGCAAACAGAGTTAACAGTCTAATGAAAACATTATACTCAACAAGAAAAGTTGATTTTTCTCTTCTCAAAAGTTCATTTTCCTCTTCTACTTGTTGCCTTTTGAGTTACAGCTTCAGACATTACTTTGGAAGCTCCTTGAGGTGATTTTTCTCCATTAAGAACTGTTAACAGAAATCATTAAATCCCTTTGCTCTCTAGCCTAGCTTTCGGGATCCCAGCCCTTATCCTCTAACTGCATGAAAACTAGCTGTATCTTGGTTTCCAGAGCACACCTAGCATTTTCTCCCTTCTTGTGTCCTTACTGCTGTGGCTCCCTCTAGCTGAAACAGCCTTTCCATCAGACTGCAGCAAGGTCCACCGTCTTAAGTGCAGCTCAAATGCCACGTCCTCCCTGAAGCTCCCTACCATCAGCTCCACCCAGAATGAATCTATCCCGTCTCTATGTTCCAATTAGTGCTATTGCTATTTGTGTTTCTCTTGTCACTTTTACTAGACTGTAAGCATCTCGAGGGCAAGAGCCAGGGTTGCCCATTGCCATGTGATAGTGGTGAGAAAGTGTGAGGGTTACGGCCATGGGCTTCAGTCACACTGCCCAGTCTAAAACCTGCCTACATGATGTACTAGCTGCATGACCTTGGGCAAGTTAATTCAAACTTTTCTAGTCTATAATTTCCTCACCTGTACCTACTACCTAGGGATCTTCTGAGTATTAAATGAGATATTCCATGTAAAGTGTTTAGCAAGTACCTGGCATATTGTAGGTGCTTAATAGATATTAAGTATTTGCAATGCCTACAGTGAGGTATTTTCATTGATTATTTCAATATGTATTTATTGAGTGCTGTATTAGTCTGTTCAGGCTCTTGCAACAAAATACCATACCACTGAATGACTTAAAGAATAGACGTTTACTTCTCACAGTTCTGTAGGCGGAGAAGTCGAAGATTACAGTGCCAGACAATTTGATTCCTGGTGAGGAATCTCTTCTTGTCCTGCAGATGGCCCCTGCTCACTGATGTCCTCACATGGCAGAGAGACAGCGATCTCTTTCTTTTCTTTTTTCTTCATGTAAGCCACTAATCTCACTATGAGGGCTCATCTAACACTAATTATCTCCCAAAGACCACATCTTCGAATACTATCACACTGAGGATTAGGCCTTCAACATATGAATTGGGTGGTAGGTTGTGGCGGGCCGGAGATGGGCACAGATGGGCACAGAGTGGGTGACAACAATACAGTCCATAGCAAGTATCTATACATTTTCTATACTTTTATTGAGCTGGTCTAGGCATAGAGCAATAAACCAAACAGAATAAAAACCTTTGTCTCATGGAGTTTATATTCTGCTGGAAAGAGTAAGGCAGTGTGTAGAGGGAATAATTGCTGTCATAGACGTCCACTTCCTTATCTCCCTAACCTGTGAGTATGTTAAGCTACAAAGGGGAATTAGGTTGCGGGTGGAATTAACATTGCTAATCAGCTGACTTTAACATAAGAAGATAATCCTGGATTATCTGGATGGGTTCAGTGTCATTTCCCCACAAGTAGAAGAAAGGAAGCAGAAATACAAGAGTGATGCAATATGAGAAGGATTTGACCTGCCCATGCTGGTTTTGAAGATGGAGAAGAGGGGCTATGAGACAAGGAATGCGGGTGGCCTCTAGAAGCTGGTAAAAACAAGGAAACTGATTTCCCCCCATAGATTTAAAAGAGGATTGCAGCCCTGCTGCCACCTTGATTTTAGCCCAATGAGACCTAAGTTTGGACTTCTAAGTTCCAGAACTGTAAGATAAATTTGTATTATTTTAAGCCACCAAGTTTGTGGTAATTAGTTACAGCAGCCATAGAAAATGAAAACAGGCAGTGTATATATTGTATATCACATGGCGATAAATTCTATGGAGAAAATTGGAGCGGGGAATGTGGAGAGGGAGTGTTGAGGGTGGCAGTTGACTGTAATTTTAAATAGAGCAGAAAGGGGGGCCCTCTGGTGACTTCTGACCGAGGTCTGAAGGAAGTGAGGTAGTAAGCCTTGAAGTATCCGAGTAAAGAGTGTTCCTGGCAGAAGGCACAGCAAGTATAAAGGTAGGAGCTTACCTGGCACTGGTGGGAATCAAAGAGGGCAGTGTGGATGGAGCGGAATTTGTGATGGGGAAGGTAATGGGAGACAAAGTCAGAGATAAAGGGGTACTTCTTTGTGCTGCTTTTACTCTGAGTAAGAAAGGAAGGCCCAGGAGGATTTTGAGTAGCAGAGTGACGAAAGGCAACATACATTTTAAGGGAATTACACTGGCGGCTGTATTGAAAATAAAACAAACGCAGGGCAGGGAGGAAGCACGGGGACCAGGTAGGAAGCTATTGCAGTATTCCAGGCTGCAGGTATTTGTGGCTGGACCAGGATGGTAACTGTGGAGGTGGTGGACGGAGGTCTGCTTCTGGATATCTTCTTTTTTGTTTTTAATTATTTATTTATTTTTGGCTGTGCTGGGTCTTAGTTGCTGCACGTGGTGAGCGCAGCAACTAAGAGTAGGGGCTGCTCTTCGTTGCGGTGCGCGGGCTTCTCACTGCGATGGCTTCTCTTGTTGCAGAGCACGGGCTCTAGAGCGCAGGCTCAGTAGTTGCGGTGCACCGGCTTAGCTGCTCCGTGTCATGTGGGGTCTTCCCGGACCAGGGCTTGAATACATGCCCCCTGCATTGGCAGGCGGATTCTTAATCACTGCGCTACCAGGGAAGCCCCTGGATATCTTTTGAAGATAAAACCAATGAGTTTTTCTGATAGAGGTGGAATAGAAAAGGAGGAAAGTCAAAGAAGATTCCACGGGGCCTTAAGCAACTGAAATGTTGGACTGGCCCTTCCCTGAGTTGAGGGAAGACAGCAGTGTGAGCAAGTCTGACAGGAAGAGTCCATTCAGTGTGGGTGAACTTTTGATATCTGAATCCTCTCCCTCCCCCATTCTTTTCCTTCAGAGTGCTTTTCCAGACGAGCAAAGACACATACACATAAGGAATAATAGCCAATGGGAAACAATATCTACTTCACATCATGATGGGGCCAGTTTGCTGTACAATACAGGGCTCTGATAAAAGCCAGACTGGAGAAGAGATGTAGCCCAAGATGCTATAGATTGAATGTTTGTGTCCCCCCAAACACAATTCGTATGTTGAATTCTAACCCCCAAGGTGATGGTATTGGGAGGTGGGGCCTTTGGGATGTGATTAGGTCACAAGGGCAGAGCCCTTATGAATGGGATTAGTGCCCTTATAAAAGAGGCCTGAGAAAGCTTCCTTGTCCCTTTCTGCCATGTGAAGACACAGAGAAAAGATGTCTATGAGGAAACGGCCCATCATAAAACATTGAATCTGCCAGTGCCCTGATCCTGGACTTCCTAGCCTCCAGAACTGTGAGAATTTCTATTTATAAGCCACCCAGTCTATGGCATTTTGTTTTAGTAGCCTGAATAGACTAAGAAACAGGACCAAAGAAGGCTTGAATTTAAAATGCTGCCCCTTCAGAGCAGATTCTGAAGGTTGAGCCATTTTCTTCCAGCCACCAGGTCACAGGCAGGGAAGCTAGATCAAGGGTGGTTGAGAGATAGGATGTGATTCATTATATTGACCCCACTCACTGGTTAAAGTTATCGAGGAAATAACAAAGCCTTCCTCCCAACCACCAGGTTCACCATTTCTCCCCACTGAAGGGGCCACTAAGGGGATGAAGTGGGATGAAAGTTCTCTTTTCCCTACAGGCAAGGCTGAAACCCAAAGAGAGAGGCAGAGACCCTTCCATTAATGCTTATTGATTAGAATCCAATGCCTTCTTTGCCCCGCACATGCCCTGCTCACCTGCGCGCTGGAGCTTGAACGCTATCTTCGAGGGCAGAAGTTGGATCTCAATGTTCTACTTTAATTTCTGAGACAGGAAGCCTTATTTTTCTTCCTCTCTTCTTGACAGAACAGAAAAGACCACGTAATGAGAATTCTGGGGCAGGCAACAGCCTCTTCCCAATTAGGGACAAGTGAGTACGAGAGAAGGACTATTAAAGGTAAACTAGAGTAATTAAGAGACACTTCTACCCTGATTGTTATGGATGATGAAGTGCTGTCTGATTGCCATGGAGCCCAGGAACAAAAGGAACTTGAAAGCAGTGAATGGGGTTTGAGACAATTTGGAAATGAGATTGCATGACTCAACAATGAACAGAAACATTGCTTAGTGGCTGGGTTTTTGTATCTGACCATTTTTTCTTCTCTTGTTTGAGTTTTATATTCACAATATTCATTATCTTTGCATTGCCAAATGACACAGAATTAAATCGTTTAATCCAGGGTTGATATCATTAGACCATGACTATTTATTAAATATTTCTTATAATATCAGAATTGACTTGATATTGCAAAGGATGGGTGTGATTTTAGAGGGTCTCACTTGGTAGTTGTGGAAACAGCTTTTGCGGGAAGGATGTTTTCTCTGTGTATTCTAGTTTCTACTCAATATATTTCCATACTTCTTTAAAGTGTGTAGTAAGAACTGTAAAATGCAATACTTAGTCATTTGGTACTTCTCAATCAATGTCCACTAAGATGCTATCATACGGAGAATTAAAAGATGTGGAAGACTCATTCTTTTCCTCAGGAAGCTTATATTTAATGACTCCTACTATGAACTAGGAATACTTTCTATGTTTACTTTACCCTTTACTACCACCCTGCAAGGTAGATACTACAAGGTAGAGGTCATAGACCAAGATCACACAAATAGAAAGTGGCAGAATGTGGGTTGGGCTTCAAAGTCCATGCTCTTTCCATTACTCCCAGCTTGCTCTAGCAAATTGCTAGACTCTCAAAGTATTTTCCAACGATTAATGCTCTCCTCAGTCGGGCAGTCCACAGCATTTTTCAACAAGTCAGAAAATCCTGGAGAAGGTAAGCAATTTCCTCCTCTCTAGGTGCCTTGGATGTGGCCCTGGTGGACCCAGAACGCACGCTTTCTGATCTGATGTCCTACTCCCCGCCCTGGCCACAGGGTCAATGTCTTTTCCGCAAGGCCGGGAGCCCTGCTCAGACTGTCCATTCCCCACCTCTTTCCGGAGGGAAGATGACCCAAAGGCGACCTAACGTTCCTTTCCGACGGAGCTGCCATTCCGCGGGCGACCGCCAGGGGGTCCCCGCACGCGCCTCCGCCTGGTAGCCGCGCGCCGGGTGCCGGTGGGGGCTGCTTTGGAGCGGCGGCGTCTGCAGCTGGAGTCCCGCGCTCGCTCGCCCGCGCGCTCGTTGAGACCGCGCGCGCTGGCCCGGGAGCCCCTCGCTGGATTCGCGAGCGTCGCCCCTCCTGCCCCGAGCTCATCCTCTTCGTCTCGCGCCGCCTGCAGCTGCCCCGGCGCGGGGACCGAAAGGGCCCCGGGGCAGAAGGTAAAAACCCCACGGTGAGTGAGAGCTCGCATCAAGCGAGGGGAGGTGGCGCAGCCCGCGGCCGCTCGCGCCGGGTCGCGCTCAGGAGGGTAGAGGTGCGGGGCGCACCTGGGGGCGGGTGCAACAGGAGGGCGGGAGGCGGCGGACCCCGTTTCCCCGCCCGCCCTTCGCTGGCTTCCGGGGCTGGAATCCGCGTCAGACCCCTGCCCGCGTCTTGGCTTCTGGCCGGCTCCTCCCGCGCCCTTCCCGGGTGTGAACAAGAGTCCACCCCGGGCTCCGGGGCCTTGATTTTAAAAGATCTGTCAAAAATATCGATCTTCTTCGGGGTACAAGTCTGTCCCCGAATCCATCCCGCGTTGCAGATGACTGCAGGGTGCGTGCGGGGCAGTGGGTGGCGGGAAGACAAACTTTTACAAAAGTGCGCCTGGGCAGGGGGACCACGTTTAGGGCGTCTTGATATTGAAGGAGGAGGCTCGGCTCGGGTCTGCGAAGGGGGACTCCGCTCCATCGGCGAGGTCGCCCCGGGGACTGTGGATGCTTCTTGGAGGGAGAGGGTGTGAAAAGGACGTACAAATCCTGCCGAACCCCTGGGCCAACAACTGTCAAATATCTGGAATCCCAGCCCCTCCCTTTCCCTGCACTGAGGAAGAAGGTGGAAACCCTTCAACTTTCCTTTAATTGCCCCTCCCTGCCTTTGGACCCCTCTGGAAGGGTAAAGGGCCGACTCCCGGCGCCTGGCAAGTAAGTACCAGAGACCCCAAACTCCTCAAGATCCCCCTTCACCCACCTTCCTGACCCCTCCCAGACGTCCTCCCCGCAGGGACCACGCGACAGAGCCGATTGAAATCGTGGCGAATAGCCTTTTGTTTCTCCGCGTTTCCCCTATTGTTTGCCTTTCTCACATCTGGCGGGGCTCGGGAGACAAGGAAGCCCCTCGGGTCCTCCTCCCCCCGCCTCCACACCAGCCACCCGGCCAGCTCGCGCCCGGGAGCCCGCCTGGGGTAGGAGAGGAGCCCGACCCCAGCGGGGCCGCCCCACCCGGGCCTTGCGGTTAGAGGGCGGAGGGAAAGTTGTTCCTTCCCCGCCTCCTCGGGTGCCTGTGGCCCTGGGCGCATTTCTCAGGTCTTATCCCCAGCGCGCCGAAGAGCGCAGGTCGAGATGGGTGCCTCTTTCGGCAGAGAGTGGAAGCGAGGTTCCGCCCCAATCTGGGTGTCCTTTGCTGGGTTCCAGTGGATTCCGATCTCCGCCTAAAGGCGTGTGGCCGGCCGGCTGCCAGGCGGCGGGACGGGATCAGGGCACTTCTGGTAGGCAGACAGCTTTAAGGCTCTGAGGTCTGCGAGTTTCCAAGGGTCGAAGGGCAGGCGAGTCGCCTTAAAGAGAATGGAGATATGCAAATAACCTAGGAAGCCTCGAGACTTTGTCTAGAAACAGGAGTGAAGTGGCTCCCTCCAGAATGAACCTGGAGTTCTGTCTTCGCATAGGGCTCCAAGTGTAAAGTCCCGGTCCCCTCTCGGCATTTAGGAAAAGCGGATCCGGAGGACCCAGTGCAGACGCTGCCAGGGCCGAGTTCACGATACCCATGCCTTGTGGATCGGTGTCTGGAGACAGAGTTCTCCTGTGAGTGCGCCTGTGAGATTATAGTGGCCCTGTTTCTCTGCCTTTCCTATCAAGTTGTTTGCTTACACATGGTGCTTATTCTTAATGGCTGTGGATTATTAAAGAACTAGGACTTACCACCTGAAACTAATATAATATTGTACATCAACTATACCTCGGAGGCGGGGGTGGGGCGGGGGAAGAGCTAGGGCCGAAGCACGGTAGCCACTCTGAGAGGGCAGGGCCCCCAGCTGGTGCCCCTAGAGTCGGTTAGACTGTGAGAGGAGACTGTGTCTGTACATCTGTTGGAATCTATACCTGCACATAGTCTTACATATGCTGGTGTTGTCAGCCTTTTCTGTCTGACTGACAGCCCATCAGTCCCCTTCCAAGGAGACTCAACTACACCCTTTTTTAATTCTCTACCATTTGATCCCTGCCCCAAGACAGGGGAGGGAGGAAGCTTCCATCTGAACACTCGTGACCGATGTACCCACTCAAGCATTTTAAGTAGAAACTGCACACTGGCCTCTGCCCAGTTCCAGAAGTTTTCCCTTTACTGGACTTATAACTTTTGAGCTTCCATTTAATAAAGAAGAACAAAGGAGACTAAGTCAGGAGAGTGGACACATAGAGCACTTTCTCCAGTGACTTCTGAATATTACCAGTGGGACCAACAAAAGAAAGCAAGCAAAATCTTTGAAGCACCAGAAGGCACTTTACAAAGACTACATTATGAAACTGATCCCCAAGGAAGGATTCCTTTGAAACTAGCAGCAGCAGCAGCAGCAGGAGAAAAACAAGAAGGACCTGAGTTGCTCAAGAAGTGTCTAAGGGCGTCATTAACAAAGTGAAAGGGCAGTGTCTGTCCCAGTCTACTCCAGTAAGGAAGACAGGGTAATTGCAGTGAAAGATAAGCTTGTACAGTTTCTTTAATTTTAGAATTAAAAGAAAACCCTCCCCAGCATTGTAGAAAAAACCAGAAAATACAGAGAGGTGAAAATTAAAACAGAGGAAGGAGGGATATTATAAACAAGGCTCCATTAAACAATCTTATCCAGGTATTTCCTTGGAATAAATTTCTGGAGATAGGATAGCCAGGTCTAAGGAGTTAATGTACTTTTTAAGGATATTTAAGATGCCATATTGTCCCGTAGGAAACTTTTGCCAGTTTAACCTCTCCCCATCAATACACAGGAGTTTTTTTTCCCTATACCCTATACCCCACTGATAGTCTATATTATCACTCTTTTTTTATCTCTGCCAGAATGGTGGGAGGGGAGTATCTTATTGTCTTCTTTTGTATTTATTTAATCATAAATGGGATTAAACATTTTTTCACATTGCCTGTTAGTATTTCTTTGTGATGGTGCCAGTTTGTGTCCTTACCTATTTTTCAGTGAGAGTGTTCTCCTTTTTCTGACAAATGGTGCTCGTAATTAAAGCATCCTGTCTGACTCCTGCCCCTGCCAGTACAATCAGACAATCTTTATTGACTGGAAGTGCCAATTCTCTTCCTTCTTGCATTGCAAGCATTTAGCAAGACTGCAACCATAACTTGCTGAAGTAACTGACATGGTCCCAGTGGAGTTACAAGGGAGACCATGCAAAGGCATTATTAGAGAAATTCATGGAAAATATTAAGTGTATACTTTCTGCTCAGTAGCTTGCATGCCCTAATTCCTTTATAGCTTGTAATGCTTTTTTAAAATTTAGAACTACTACTGATGAGTTGTTTTTTCTAAATGGATTATGCTAACTCATTTTATTGTCTGATCCTTCCACTGATAACCAGTATCTAGTTCTTGTGCCTTTAAACATTTCTTCTAACTTTTGGACTGAATTTGCCTCAATTTTATCATAAGACTTTCTCAGTTTGACTACATTGTTGGAGCCCTGTACTTGGATGAATCTTGAATCTAAACAGTTTAGCAGCGTGCTGTTAAAGTAATAGCAGGAGAAGCCTTCCAAGAGCTGAACCGGGTACATTTCACCCTCTTTGATGCATTTGGGTAGCCACAGTCTCCGTTAATTCTTGCTTGAAGGTAGATGGTTCTGAAATGGGGTAGAGGAGAGAGAGGAAGAGAAGATTCATTTCAGCTAGAAGATGAATTAATACAGATGAAGGACCACACAAGAAAATTTAAGTAAACAATCTGGGTAATCTAGGTACAAATTAACTTTCAAAAAGATAAAGTCTATTAAAGTGTCATGTATTATTAAATTTATTTAACAAATAGAGAGTGGCTTTCTAATTGGGAAAATCCAATCTGAAATTCTTCCATAGTCTGACTGTAGACATTTCATTTCAGGCAGAAAACAAACAAACAAAAAACAATGAAAGGCAGATATTAAACTTTTCTGTAGCATTTTCAATCCTTTAGATATAAAAATCACACTGTACGCATTAGGAATGAACAATGCTCTCTGCATTAAATCATAGGCATCTAATTCAACCATCCAATATCACCATGGATCTTCACTCTCTTAAAATAATAAAATACCAAGCCACAAACTTTGTATCATTTTAACTAAACCAAGTTGAGAAGCAAATGGGGCAGAAATTTCAATTTTTTTTTTATTTTTTATTTTTAACAGTAGGGAGACAGGAAGGGTTTTAACTCTATGGGAGCGTGTATAAGCTCTTTTAACGTGCTGAACTTTCCTAGAATAAACAACCTTGGCAGCAAGAGGATTAAGCCATTGAGGTGTTCCATTTTTCAATATTCTCTGATCCGTGTCCTCTAGCCATTGTTTTGGTGGAGTTCAAAGGTGAGAGATAGAGCAAAGCAAGTACGAAAGAGCAAAAGGAAAGAGGAACAGAGAGTAGAAGGTGGAGGGGGGATCCTTTAAAACTGTCTTCAGGACTTCCTAACAAGACTCTTGGTCACCCAGGAGGTGGTTGGCATCACTTTCTTTCTGCCAAACTTCAGAAACAGTGAACATTACCTAAACCACCACCAATCCAACCGAGGGGAGCCTTGGCATAGCACAGTAATCCTTAAACAGAGGATGAAGGAGGAAGAGAAGGAAAAGGAGACTTTGGAGAGAAGTGGAATTTGAATTCTGAGAATATACCTTATTTCCTCCTGAGTAGTGCTGTGAATTTATGAAAGAAGTAGAAGCATCTTCTGATTTCCACTCGGACGATCTCCCAGGCGCAGTGACTGTATTTCTTATCTTTGAGGAACCTGTCTATCCTGTTGAAATACCTCCTGAGCTCTAGGTTGCTCAGCTGGGGGACTGGAGTTCCTGACTGTGTCCGCTCATCCTCTGCCACCTCTCTCATGTCTTCGTTTTCCTCCTCTTCTTCCAAGCATTGTTCCAGGTATTGCAGCTGTTGATCGAGTCCGATTTGGACTTGTCTCAGGTGTTTCTCTTCCCAAGTGGATTTGAAGGTGTCTTGAATGAAGATGTGGAAGGCCTGTCTGGACATTTCATAGAAGGCTTCCTTGATGTCCCTCGTCAGAGGCTGGGTGTGTGAGAGGATCTCTTGGGGCAACTCAAAAGCTTTGCTTTCTCTTAGACACTCTATAGGAAATGACTTGCTCATCCTTCTCAGAAGGCTCAGATTTTGCCAGGTGACTCTCCTCAGGTGAACATTCAGCAAGTTACAGTCCAGAGAGAGGACGCTGGTGACAAACAGACCCATGAGGCACACCGGCCACATACACTTTCTAATCACATCAGGCTCGGCGCTCATTGTTTTTCCTCACCCCCTTAGCTGAAAAACCCACAAGACTCAAGGTTGACAGTGAGTGAGGTTTTAGGTCTTAAGTATTACTTCGTGTGCCTTTTATACACCTGGGTATCTTCAGTGGGGAGGAGTTCTCTCATTCGTCATTTTATGGTACTCAGGGTTTCAGCCCCTTTGCCTCTGAGGCTTTTTTGACTTTGGGTGACTACATTGACTTTGGAAATGCAATCTTGTTTTTTTTTTTTTTTTTCCAGAGAAGTGAGCAAAGCATTATCATTGTGTTATCTTAGGTGCCTGGGTGATCCATCCCAGTACTATAGAATCATCAGAACCAGCCTGATGCAGACTGTTTCAGAAAGAACTGAAAACTGGGACTCTATACACTTACTCACCTAATACTATTACATAAGAGAGAGCAATCCTCCAAGGAAATATTTTTACCTGACCCTGTAGCCGAACATCTTCTCTCATTGAGTTAATCATAGACGTTGACAAAATAACTATGATTATTTGATTGCAAGACCACTAGAACATAACATAGGTTAGGTTGTTTCTAATCTTGATAAATTAAGCTTTTTAAAAAATAATTAATTAATTTTTATTTTTGGCCGCGTTGGATCTTCGTTGCAGTACCTGGGCTTCTCCTTGCGGTGGCTTCTCTTGTTGCGGAGCATGGGCTCTAGATGTGCAGGCTTCAGTAGTTGCAGCACATGGGCTCAGTAGTTGTGGCTCGCAGGCTCTAGAGCGCAGGATCAGTAGTTGTGGCACATGGGCTTAGCTGCTCCGTGGCATGTGGGATCTTTTTGGACCAGGGCTCGAACCCCTGTCCCCTGCATTGGCAGGCGGATTCTTATCCCCTGCGCTACCAGGGAAGTCCTTAAATTAAACTTCTATGTTTGGATATTTTCTCTTTTTATTTGACTTTTCTGGGCCTCAAAGAAGATGAAAAACAGAGTGGGTCGTTGAGCATGGCACTTATCACAGAACAGGCTAGGCCAGCTTAGTTTTCTGTTGCCATTAGGAAATGTTGAAACTCTCCAACTATCCTTTCCTTTAGTTAAACCTGAACCAGTGCTTACCACCCCCGCATAGCATTTTCTATGATCTGATCTCTTTCTTAGAAGTTCTCCAGCGGGTTGTATATTGGGGAATATTTTTCTGCCTCATTAACTTCTCTCTTGTAGTATCATGCTTTTTTTTTTTTTAACTTTTAGGTATGGTTTAGACAGTATTTTAAAACTTTAACTTAGCTGTCTTTCCTTCTTGTTTAGAGGTTCTGCGTGCTGGAAAGTTTTTTTTGTTTGTTCCTGTTTGTTTTTGAGGAGGTATATGAGTAGGTGATCACCCATTTTAGCCAAGCTAATTCCCACCTGGATCAGTATTACTGTGGTAATAATGGCTGTCCACCACTTATGGTTTTCACCCTGTTTGACCAGATAACCTTCTTCTGGTTATGGTCAAAGAAAATTTCTTTCTCCAGGAATGTGAAATGGGATGTCATTAAATAAGGTTAGCTTTAATTACCACCTTAAAAAAAGAAATGCATTAATTTTCAATAAAATCATTTTAGAATGGTAAGCAACCACTGTTCCATAAATATGGCAAACTTGGACCGCAAAATTGCTTAAAATGTTTGTGTTTAAATTAGCTGGCTACACCAAAGGCTAATTGTAGACAAGTGAGACTTCTTAAAATCCTGGCTTTTTGGACTGGTTTACTATGAGAAGAAAACCTGCTACATAATGTTACTCTATGTGCTCTCTCTGTATAAATTCTGATTTCACAGAGATATTTTGTGGGATGACTAACTTAGAAAAATAATTAGGAAAATGGGCCCTTTTACACAGGAATATAAATTGACACAAAGTTCCTGGAGAGCAAGGTGGTGCTATGTATCAAAAGCCTTAAAAATGTACATAATCTTTGACTCAGCAATTCTCCCTCTAGGAGTTTATCTCCAAGAAATAATGGTGGATGTCTTTTAAGGACTTAGCTGTCAGGAAGTTCATCACAGCAAAAAACTGAAAACAATTTAAATGTTCAGCAGTAGGTACTTGGTTAAGTAAACCATCTGTAGAAGACATCTGTGCAAGCATTAAAAATTATGTTGTGGGAATATATTTGGTTACTTGGATGGATACACTTTGTAGCTTAAAAACAAGTTTACGTGGTAGTATATAGTCTTATTTGTTAAATATAAACATATGCATATATGTACAGAAGAAATCTAGAAGTATATATGCTACAAATATTGAGTCATTATCTCTGACTAGAAAAATAATGGGTGATTTTTAGTTTTGTATTTTTATTTACCTAGACTTTTAAAGTTTTCTATAGGCAGCAAGTATTTCTTATTTAATAAGGCAAACTATTTTTCAAACAAAATATATTGAAAAAAAGAGATATTATACACCTGCAGTAGGATCAATACTACTTTATTTATGTAAACATTTCCGCTCTAGGGTACTTTAAAAAGGAGATGTGAATTTTCTCTGAGATTCAGTTCTAATTCAGTTGATATGAATAATATAGACTATGTGGGAGTTCAGTGTAGTATTGTTACAACTTCGCATATAAAGAATATAGGTTTATGTATATATATATATATATATAAAATACATATATTTATTATTGCACATACGTACACACACAGAGTTTATAAAATGCAAATCTCTTCTCAGGGCCAGACCTTCTTACATACCTCACTTAACTTCTTATACCTAAAGCTTTTTGAATTGTCGCAGTCAGAACTGCTTGTTCCTCTTTGGGCTTCTACAGTACTTTGTCCTCCTTAATTCTGGCTTTGTAAAGTAAATAATTGTGTAAGTGTTGATCTCCCAATTTTGTGTGCCCCCCACCTCCACCCACCCAGGGTGCTTAGCATAGTTCGTGCTTGAGACAGTTCAAACGTACTAACCAAGCTAAGAGATTGTTCGGTTGACCTTCTATGCTAAGAGGTTCTGCCCGTGGGTGATGGAGGTGGCTGGAGATTTGGCCGTTGTCAACCGTCTTGAAGGTCCCTGTATTTTCTGCCATGTACAGTTTTGTCATCTTATCCCCCTCACCCCATATTCCCTCCCTCTATTGTCATTCCATATTGTATCCTCATTTATTCAAAACTGTATTTTTAGCATCTACCGCATGCCAATCCCTGGGCTAGGTCTTGAAGAAGGAGGGATAAGGTATAGTCCATGATCTCAAGGAGTCCGCGGTTGGAGAAGTAGGTATGTTCTGAGTGTCTTAGGTACAGGAGTAATTCATAGGTCCTCCCTATAGCGTGTACCTCATTCCTCATGTACAATATTCATGACGAAAAAGGAAAGATGATGGACATGCCTGTTGTCCCCTCTTCCACCATTAGAATTGCTTGATTTAGCAAACAACAATATGGAAGACCCATGCAATATTTGGAATGCACCTTTACTAAATATCATTAATTTTTTAATCTAAAATTCCAATTTAATGGGGCGTCCCATATTTTATCTGGCAAACCTATCCACCATGCCGGCTTCCATTGACCTCTTAGAGCAGAACTCAGACGTGAAGGCCTCTGCAGGAAGCTTTTCCTCTGCTAGCTGTCCACCTTATGCAAGGGGGCATTCGATTGTGTTTCTCTGTGCTGGTTTTACTTGTGCACACATCCCTAACAACTGTGCACAGTCCGAAGAGGGTACCTGTCACACTGAGACAGAATAGCACACACACGTACCCTCTCACATAATTGTTGTGATCAGAAGCATTATTGCATGATCAGTATTGGTCATGCCTCTGTTCTGTAAAAGCCATGCCATCTGACCCTATCTCAAAATATAATTAGAAAGGTGAAAAGAATGGCAGTGTAAGGAATCGTTTTTATTCCAGAATTTGTCTGTCACAGCTGCCCAGTCTGAAACTGTGGGCTATATTTTCACATGCTAACATGGTACCTGCTCTCATTTCTCTCAATCATTTCTATGTGGTCAGACTTTCCTCAGGGGGAAAGCTGATTAGCAGGGGCTGCCCTGTTGTCAGTGGAACTGTGTGAATTTGACATGTGGATGACATGGTTAACAGTAATGGGCAAGACACAACTTGTTTGACAAAATGGAGATGAGACATTTCAGTCTAGACAAGATAGCCATGACTCAGCTCACAGGCGTTTGGCATCGTATGGTTAAGATTGATAGCTCTCCGGGAAAAGGCAAGTTTTGAACCAGGGTGAGAGTAACATGTGGGTCATCCATGTGACTCAGTGCATGAAAGTCACTCATTCTGTTTGTGGGGTCAGAAGATGATTGAGCCCCGTAAGGAGCTCAGAGATGGGAAGCCTTGTGTCCATACCTGTCAGTGCTTTCCATATGGCGTGCAGACAGCGGTCACCACAAAGTCATGTGCAGCTCTTTTAGCCCAGACCAACCCTGAAGCTCTAATAACTGGGTGTTTCACTTATTCCCACTGCCTCCCATATTGGGGTCCCCTCTCCCCTGGTCCTCTAGTCCCTTTCTTGGTTGTTCTTCTCTTAATGACGTACCTGATATAGAAATTTATAGTGACTACACAAGTAATACGTGGATATGTGTCCATATAGTAAAAATTTAAACATTTCAGATAAAGTGAAAGCTTTGCTTGCCAGCTCTGCCTCCCGTCATGCCTCTCTCCTCCCCTGCGGTAATGACAGTTATCAGTTTGGTATGTCCTTACTTGATATCTGTCTCCCCACTAAACACTAAGTTCCGTGAGCACATGTCCAACAACTGGCTTGTTCGCTGCTCTTTCTTGAATGCCCACAGGGCTCACAGAGATGCAGAGACATCTGGACCACTTCCATGGGTGATACGTGGCATGGGAGTAGGGGGACTTGTATGTATTTTTTAAAAATTGCCGAAACAGGATTATAAAAATTGTGATATGCTTTGAAGCTCAAGCCTGGAAGTGTATTCCTGTGACTGTATATATGATATCATTTGGATATCATTTGAAAAATCTATGTTATAAACCCTTTGTGAATGTGAATCCCAGTATAAATGGCTCATCAGACCTGGATCAGACAGATCCAGGTGCCTTTCACAACACCCTGCACATAGTAGGTGCTCAATAGTTATTTGTTGGATGATCAAGGGAAGATAATGAAGCCACGTCTCAGTGACAGGGAAGTTATTTGGTGGTTTAGTTCTTCTGGTGTAGAGATACGGGGAGGACAAATTCAGGTGCTGGGGAAACTTGAGAAGTTCACAGAATGGTAGATGGCAGCTCAAGCATTCGTTCAGTGTCCCCTCCTACTTCCATTGCTTTTGTCTTTGGGATTCCCCGAGGCTGGTTAGGTCATGAGCACCATCGTACCTCTACTCTGGTGGTATCACATAGTTCTAGTTGTTCTTTTAAAAATATGTATTTATTTTGACTGTGCTGGGTCTTAGTTGCGGCACGTGGCATCTTTGTTGCGGCATGTTTAGTTGCGGCATGCGGACTTCTTGGTTATTGCACACGTGTGTGATATAGTTGGCCGACCAGGGATCGAACCTGCGCCCGCTGCAGTGGGAGCGTGGAGCCTTACCCACTGGACCTCCAGGGAAGTCCCAGGTCTGTGTTGATTGGTTAACTCATACATCCTCCCCTCCAGACAAGAAGTGTGTCTTACTCAGTTTTGTATACTTGGCACCTCTTACATAAAGACATCAAATGTTTGTTGAATAAAAGAAGGCCGCGTGATTTGTTTTTTATGGTTCTCAAGTTCGGGTATTAACCTGTGCTGAAAAAACTGAGAGCTTCCAAAATCATCCCTTCCCCCACTCCTCTGAATATGGCCACTTCTCTGTATTAATTGCTCCTGGTAACTGTCATTTTATATCACCCTTTTGAAGGCTCAGTGGACAGACTTACCCCTGCTTCGCTTTTATAGCCCAGCTTCAGTTTATGCACATAGTAACTTCCTACACAGGAATAATTTTAGCTCTTAGAAAATGACCCCAGATAAATAGAGATTTAACGTGGTGGAATAAGTAGGTAAGTAAATAAATATGCACCATCAGTAAAACCTACCCTCAGTTTGGGGTTTATCAGAACAGCTTCCATCTGAATCCTATTCCACTGTTGTTTCTCTTGGTCCGTTTGAACCCTAATGGGGCTTTCACTTCTGAGATGGTGGTAAGCATTTCAGATGAGAAAGGTCACCTACCAGAATAACCCTCCCTTTTACCCACTGAGTAGATGTGGATTTCTTCCCAGACCATATCTGAGTGTGCCTGTAGTCTGGAAAAACGAGTGGAGTGAGTGATGGACAGAGATGTCCTCTTGTCTTGGATAAATAAATATATATATATATATATATATATATATTTTTTTTTTTTTTTTTGCGGCACACGGGCCTCTCACTGTTGTGGCCTCTCCCTGTTGTGGCCTCTCCCGTTGCGGAGCACAGGCTCCGGACGCGCAGGCTCAGCGGCCATGGCTCACGGGCCCAGCTGCTCCGCGGCATGTGGGATCTTCCCGGACCGGGGCACGACCCCGCATCCCCTGCATCGGCAGGTGGACTCTCAACCACTGCGCCACCAGGGAAGCCCTTGGATAAATATTTTAAAAGGAATTGCCGTGGCAGAGATGAGGACTGTGGCTTCTTTTAATAACTATCAGTTTGAATGTGGTCATAAGGTTTCCTGACATTTATGAAGAACAAAGAAAGGTATTATTATGGAAAAATTTAAGTGGGCTTTTCTTTTTCTTTTTTAAATTTTTATTATTTATTTGGTTGCGCCGGGGCTTAGTTGCGGCAGGTGGGCTCCTTAGTTGCAGCATGTGGGCTCCTTAGTTGCGGCATGCATGTGGGATCCCTGAACAGGGATCGAACCCAGGCCCTGCATTGGGAGTGCGGAGTCTTATCCACTGCGCCACCAGGGAAGTCCCGAGTGGGCTTTTCTTTGACTGACAGAAGATTCACATGCCCCAAATTTTAGGGTTTTTTTTTTGGTCTGAGCAATGCCTGGGTTTGAGGATAGTGTCTGGAATAGTCTACTAGAGCTATGGGCAGTGGGGAGGGGCCTCTTTTCTTCCTGACAACACCCTTGCCCCTAGGTAGCCTGTGAAGTGCAGACTCTATATCATAGAATGTAGGGTTGGAAGGACACTGAGAGATAGACTCTTGAGGTCAGAGGGGTAAAGTGACTTGCCCAAGGTCAGAGTGATACTTGGGGGCAAAGTCAGGCTGAGACCCAGGTCCTCTGGCCTCAAGGCCGTCACTGCAAGTCTTTCATCAGTAAGCAGAGAGCTCCCTTCGCTCTGCTTCCACTGAGAGGAGATGCCCTCCGGCAGCCATAAGAAAGGGGATTCTGGAGGCTTTCTCTGATTTGAAGTCAGACAAGGATGCTATAACTCAAGCTCTTTCTGGTACTTCACAAGGGCTTTTTGGCTCTGTGAGGGAGGCATTAGTTAGCAAAGGAGGAAACCCTGAGTTGTCTGACACCCCTAATATTTCTACAAAGTTACTTAGAATTCTGCAAATAAAGACTGTTAGGCTTCCCAGATTCCTAGGTCAGTTCAGGACTAAAGTGGTTGCCCTAGAGAAACCTGGAATGGGTTTCCTGAGAGGTTTCCCCCATGTCTGAAATTTATTTCCGGACTCATTTACTTATTTTCTTTGTTTTCCATCATATCTCCAGTGCTTAGCACATAGCATATGCTTAATAAATATTTATTGAACAATTAAGTATGTGTGTCACTATTTTATCTTATGAGTATACTGTATGAGATCGGTTCAATCACTCTACCTCTTGGTAGAACTGTGTAACTTTGAGCAAGTCATTTAAACTTCCTGAACTTCGTATGTAAATAGGGATAATAAGGGTACCTACCCCAAAGGGTGGTTGTGGAGATGTAAATTGCTAATAACAGTGCCTGGTACATAGTAAGCGGTCAATATGATAGCATCATCATTATCGTCATCATCATTACCTGTTGCCTAGAGTGTAAAGACAATGCTAAGTTCCAGGAGTACAGGAGTAGAAAAGACATATATAGTCCCTGTCCTTGCAGAGATTCCTGGAGGCAGTGATATCTGAGCTGAGTCTTTTTTAAAACTTATTTTATTGAACTATAGTTGATTTACAATGTTGTGTTAATTTCTACTGTACAGCAAAGTGCTTCAATTATACATGTATATAGGCATTCTTTTTCATATTCTTTTCCATTATGGTTTATAATAGGATACTGAATATAGTTCCCTGTGCTGTACAGTAGGACCTTGTTGTTCTGAGCTGAGTCTTGAAGGGCAAAAGCTGGTGGGAGTTTGAATTAGCATGGTGATAGCTGGTATGGGGAGGAAGAGAATTATCTAGGAGGTAAGATTGGCAGGTCTTGGTGATTGATTTGGAGTGGGAGGGGGAGAAAGAGGAAATAGACCAGGGTGAAGCCCCATTTTTTTAGCTAGGTATACAGTGGTACCGCCAACTAAGAGGTAGCATATGGGAGAAAGAGCAGGCTTGCGGGGGAACAACTGGTGGGTTCTGTTATAGATGGGTTACTTTGAGTTGTCTATGGGATAGCCAAGTGGAGATGTCCATTCGGCAGTTGGATATATGGGTCTGGATGAGGGCTGGAGACTGATCCAGGTGGGAGAGAGAGATTTGAAAGTATCACTAGAAGCTGTGGGTGATAATTAAGACCATACGAATCAATGGGTCTGTCTAAAGAGAACATGTAGAGTGCAAAAAGAAGTGTGAGCCAGTTTCAGAACCCTAAGCATAGCCTGCATTTAAAGAGTGGGCAGTGGAAGGAGAAACTGAAGAGGATGGTCACAGAGGCATGAGGAGAATGAGGATGGAGTATTTTGACTCTTTATCTGCCTCTCTGCCTAGATAATTCCTCATAATGGCTCTCTAAGACAGCCATTCTCAACTCAAGTCTATTTGCCATCATTAATCTAGACCTAACCCCATCTTATAGATGAGATACTTTGAAGCTCAGAGAGGGGAATTAATTCATTTAAGCCTAAAATCAAAGCCTCTCCCTCCCCCTTTCCCTCCTTTGTTCTTTTCTAGCATATGTCCCCATGGAACATGCCAGGTGTGTATCTCTAAGTTCTTGGCAGATGTCAACTGGATTGAAAGTTGGCTTGGTTATTTCACTTCTGCCATTTGGGGCTACAGGAGTTGGAGAATGTATTAGTTTCCTAGGACTGCCGTAATAAGTTTCCAGGAACAACGTGGCTGGGATGTCCCTGTCAGTCCAGTGGTTAAGACTCCGCACTTCCACTGCAAGGGGCACGGGTTGGATCCCTGGTCAGGGAACTAAGATCACACGTGCTGCGCGGCATGGCCAAAAATCCCCCAAAACAAACAAACAAACAAAAAAAACAACAACGTGGCTTACAACAACAGAAATTTATTCTCTAATAGTTCTGGAGTCTAGAAGTCCAAGATCAAAGTGTCATCAGGGCCGGGTTCCCTCCAAACATTCTAGGGACAGATCTTTCCCTGCTTCTTCTAGCTTCTGGTTGTTGCTGGAAATCCTTGGTGTTCCATGTCTTGGAGAAGCATCAGTCCAGTCTCTGCCTCCATAGTCCCATGACATTCGCCATGTTTTTGTCTGTCCCTGTGTCTTCCAGACGTTGCCTTTAGGTATTCTTCGGTAACAGTCTGCATAGTTATTAATAATAATAAAGGAAACTATTTATGTAGCAGTTACTAAGTACCAACTCTTTATATAAATTATCTTTAATTCTCATAGCCACTACACAATGTAGGTGTTATTACCCTTATTTTAAAGAGGAGGAAATGGAAGCTTGGAAGTATTAGATGACTTGCCTGAGATCACATATCTAGAAATCCACAGAATTAGGTTTCAAACCCAGGTCTGTCTGAGGCCACACTGTATTTTTACGAGGTCTAGGGTTGTAAAAGTTTTGGTGTAAAATCTACCGTCTGTATGTATTTCATTCCCACAAGGATTTGAAGCAGCTTATAAATACATATAATACAAGAGAATAAAAATGGTTAGGGCTTCCCTGGTGGCGCAGTGGTTGAGAGTCCGCCTGCCGATGCAGGGGACACGGGTTCGTGCCCCGGTCTGGGAGGATCCCACATGCCGCGGAGCGGCTGGGCCCGTGAGCCATGGCCGCTGAGCCTGCATGCCCGAAGCCTGTGCTCCGCAACGGGAGAGGCCACAACAGTGAGAGGCCCGCATACCGCAAAAAAAAAAAAAAAAAAAAAAAAAATTGGTTAAAGAAATTAGAGTTGAGAGAAAACAAGAGCAAGAAAACAAGATGAAGTCAGGGGTACAGTCTGAACATAAACTTGCTTGTCTAGTGTCATTATGGCAGAGAGTTGCAAATCTGTCCCTGGGCTTTCTAGAAGCAAAGGGGAAAGAAGACCTATTAAAGTAACCACAGTATCCAAAAGATAAAACAAACTAGCAACAAAGCTAAATCCTCAGTAGAAGCAAAGCTTTTCTTGATACTGAGTCCTGGGGGAGAAGTTGTCCTGCAGGCCTTCTGGAAGAGAGTGCTGTGGGACATCCTGGGCAAAGACCCCAGCAACTTCATTACGGGAGTCACCATCACCACCATGTGTATTGCAGGGCTGAGTCTTGTAACCTCCCTTCGTGTAGGCAGATGTCACATTGCCAGGGCACAGTTCTTGCAGGCTTTCTGCAGGGGCTTGTTGAGTTTTCTCATGTTGAGCTGCAGAAGGAGTTCATTAGTTCTGGATTGGGACAGTGTTTCTTCATCAGGGCTCAAAGGATGGAAAAGGATAGTCACACATGTTGGCATTCTCAGGGCATTCAGTGTGGAGAGACTGCCCTGACATTTCCAGAGTCCCTGCCCAGATCCAATCCTGCATTTCCTATTACATGTACAGAGGAACTTTGGGGAAAACTATTTGCAGGCCTGACTCTCCTCCATTTAGTCAGAACTGGGAAAACAACTATCTTGTCAGATTGACCCAGTGCCATAAACAAAAGTGAAGTGTGCGCTGGACTTCCACATGGTCGTGGGCTTGATTTGCTGTGCTCCTCTAAGGGAGGTCGTCCTGGATATGGGAATCCAAGCAAGCAGGCTGTGGTTTTACTCTGCATTGCGGGGACTTTTTTCTCTCCTGGAAGAGCTTCTTCATAAGTTCGATAGCTTAAAATTCAAAGTGAAGACAGCCTTGTGTCCCCAAATATTGTAGATAATTAAATGTTAAGACATCCTCTTGGGACTATTAATTTTGCAAACTCAAGCATTTTTTATTTAAGAAAAGAACTCACATATGGGTGGCCTCAGAGCTAAAACTTTGTATTTCCAGGAGTGATGCATTTAAGAGAGCAGAAATTGTCATTGCCCTATACCCATCCCCATTGGGAGAGTGCAGTAACGCTCATTGCCAAATGTGATAAAACAGTTTCTCATGAATGGTCCATGGGAAAAAGAATGCTGTAATTATCTATTGCCTATAATTTCATCCATCCATCCATTCATCCACCCATCCATCTATTCATCTTTGAGGATATGATGCCTGAAACAAGATAGTAAAAAAGAAAAAGAGGTGAGGCGGTTCATGTCCTCATAGAGTGTCCAGATTTTCAGACAATAAAGAATAAAATTTCAGGGTGTTATAAGTGTTATGAAGGAAATAAACAGGGTAAGAGGGTAATTGGGGAGGTGATGACTGAATTGAGACTTGAAGGGTGAGGAAAAATCAGCAATGTAAAGAGCTGGAGGGGAGAGCATTTCAGGCAATGAGAACAGGAGGTTCAAAAGCTCTCATGGGAAAGAGCTTGGGATATTCAAGGAACACAAAGGAGACTGGTTGTGTTGGAGTGAAGGGAGTGGGGAGGTTGGTCCTAGGATATGTTGGGATTGGGTAGGACATGGCAGGCCATGATGGAGTTCCAATTTTATTCTAAGACTAGTGAAGACACATGAAAGAATTTTAAGCAAGAGAGTGGTGTCATATGACTTGCGCTTTAAAGAGATCACTCTGGGGCCTCCTTGTTGGGAGCAGTTTGGAGAAGGGGCAAGAATGGAAGCAGGGAACCCAGGTGGAGAGTAGATATTTTAGCAGGCTGGGTGAGAGTTGTGGTGGCCGAGTAAAGGTAGAAGCAGTGGAGATGGAGGGAAAAGATGATTTGAGAGAAGCTGCTTATGATGTATTTGGGTCCAGGCTAACATCTGTGATCACCAAAGGCCGTTTTCCAGAAACGCCATTATAAGGTCTTTACTGAAATAACACCGGTAGGGTTTTGATAACCAGTAAGTAATCTCATTTGGCATTACATCTTTAACTGGATGGCCTTAAACTAGGGTAAGTCCCTTATACTGCAGACAACAAAATAAATAATTTAATTAATTAGACCTGGGTTGGGATTGAAGCTTGAATTTCGCAGGTTTAGCTTGAGGCTTAAGTTTCTGAGTGTCCCTTGATACACAAAACAAATACATATCCCTGTACGTTTTAACGTTTTTAGATAAAATCATGTGTTTCATGATCAATTTAAATCATGGATTTCTAATCTGCTATTTACTAAATATAGATGAAAGCCTGTAGCTAACAGCTCCAGTTCTCTCCAATTTGGTTTTTCTAAAAAGTCTCAGAAATGTCTAATTGTCAGAAATGCCAGTCCATACTAATGCTCTGACACAAGACTATACTTCCATGAAACACAGGTGTTTGATAGGCTGGGTCAAGATGTTCTCATCACTAAAGTCAAGCAATGACAGATTTTTCTTGTGTCACAGAAACATTTTTTTTTTTAAGATTTATTATTTATTTATTTTTGGCTGCATCGGGTCTTAGTTGTGGCGGGCAGGGTCTTCATTGCGGCACGTGGGATCTTCGTTGCGGCATGAAGGATCTTTTGTTGCGGTGCTCGGGCTTCTCTCTAGTTGTGGCGTGCGGGTTTTCTCTTCTCTAGTTGAGGCACGCAGGCTTCAGGGCACGTGGGCTCTGTAGTTTGCCGCACACAGGCTCTAGTTGAGGCGTGCGGGCTCAGTAGTTGTGGCGCGAGGGCTTAGTTGCCATGTGGCGTGCGGGATCTTATTTCCCTGACCAGGGATCGAATCTGCGTCCTCTGCGTTGTAAGGCAGATTCTTTACCACTGGACCACCAGGGAAGTCCCTTTCAAGTTTTTCAACAACGTTTTTCTTAAACTTTTGGCACCTCTGATGGTTAACCTGGAGTAGAAGCTAGGCTACAGTGTTATTTTAGTTCTAGATTATTTAGTTATTTTATGAGCTAGCGCCTGATTTGGCACACAAGGATTAGATTCATTGTTTTACAAATAATTTATCAGTATTTCATAATTTTGCAAAAAATCCTAGGACTTCCAGATGCTCCAGAGACCAGCTACTGTAATAAACACATCCAAAAACATAAAATGGCTCAAACATGGTAGGAGTATTTCTCACTCATGTAAAGTTTGGAACAGAGGTACTTGAGCTGTGGTTGGCTTTTTTCCAAGCAGTGATCAGGCACCAGACACCTTGCATCTTGTGGATCTGCCATCTTCCACATGGCTTCCAAGGTTTCAGAGCTTATCTTCATCAAGCTGGAGTAAAATGGCAAGAGCTGGAGGGATATGCATGGGAGTGTTGTACGGGTTAGGCTTGGAGAGGCATACATCACTTGCAGTCACATCCCATTGGCAGGAACTTAGTCACAGCTAAGTGCAAGGGATACTGGGAAATTCGGTCTAGCCATATGCCCAGGAAGAAGAGGGACTACTTTGATGAACAGCTACCCGTCTCTGCCATGCTGCTGATCCATTTGGAGAAAGTCTAGCAATCAGAATATGTTGGCACTGGTATGAGTTGGCTTGGGGATTGGGCTGGCGTGATGGACACATTATAGAGACCCAGTAAAGATTTTTTAAAAATCCATTTTAAGAGAATTGGAGTGTCAGCCACAGGCAGCTTTCTAGTGAGGCTATTTATTTATTTATTTATTTATTTTATTATTTTTTTTGTGGTACGCATGCCTCTCACTGTTGTGGCCTCTCCCGTTGCGGAGTACAGGCTCCGGACGCGCAGGCTCAGCGGCCATGGCTCACGGGCCCAGCCGCCCCGCGGCATGTGGGATCTTCCCGGACCGGGGCACGAACCCGTGTCTCCTGAATCGGCAGGCGGACTCTCAACCACTGCGCCACCAGGGAAGCCCTATTTATTTATTTTCTGAAGAGTAGAAGAAGTACTGTTGAAATAGAAGATTTTCATTTTTTCCCCTGAGTCTTATACAAAGAAGAAGAAAAATGATTAATTTGTGTCTTTAAAAAAAAGCATGCTTTCCTTACAAGAAATCTATTTTGGTAGAAAGATACTGTCATTTGCTTTTTTTTTTTTAAAAAAGCAGGGCTTCCCTGGTGGCGCAGTGGTTAAGAATCTGCCTGCCAATGCAGGGGACACGGGTTTGAGCCCTGGTCCAGGAAGATCCCACATGCTGCGGAGCAGCTAAGCCCATGCGCCACAACTCCCGAGCCTGTGCACCTAGAGCCCGTGCTCTGCAACAAGAGAAGACACTGCAATGAGAAGCCCATGCACCACAACGAAGAGTAGCCCCCGCTTGCCTCAACTAGAGAAAGCCCGCACGCAGCAACGAAGACCCAATGCAGCCAAAAATAAAATAAAATTTAAAAAAAAAAGCAAATGGAGCTTATTTCCCATGGGGGCCAACATGTAGAAGACAATCCTTCAGTACTATCCACAGCTAACACTACACTGGGCATTAACCGTTCATCAAGCATGGTATTACCGAGTTTGCATACATTATTTCATTTTAACATCAAAAGAATCCAACAGGATCCCATTTTATAGTTTTGAGGAACCCACACTGCAAAAAGTTACATAATTGGCAAGGGCCACACAAAACTAAGGTCTGCCTGATTTTCTGTTAGACTGTATTTAAGTGAAAATAAGTGTCTTGAGTATATCATGTTTTTCTTTCTTTCTTTTCTTTTTTTTTTTTTTTTTTTTTGCGGTACGCGGGCCTCTCACTGCTGTGGCCTCTCCCGTTGCGGAGCACAGGCTCCGGATGCGCAGGCTCAGCGGCCATGGCTCACGGGCCCAGCCGCTCTGTGGCATGTGGAATCTTCCCGGACCGGGGCACAAACCCTCGTCCCCTGCATCGGCAGGCGGACTCTCAACCACTGTGCCACCAGGGAAGCCCTCTTTCTTTTTTTTAAATAGAGAAGAAAATTTGTCATAGCCTTAACGTCTTAAAGGCTTCTTTGAGAAAAGACTTTGCAAGGCTCCTGACTTCTGACAAAATAAGTTGAACACGCTCGGGTCCCTTTTCCTGCCTGTGGAGGGCAAGACCTTTGCCCTCTCCATGTGGTCAGTGTAGATTCTGGATGCTGTTTATGAGTCCCTGCAACTTGACTGGATGTGGGAGACCAGGCAAGTATGATTCTAGGGTGTGGCTGGAATGCGCTTCTGGCTTCTGTGGCAGAGGGAGGGAAAAGCGCTGCTGGCCCTGTGAGAAGGGGCGAGAGCTGGGGCCCGTCAGGGTCTCCGCAGAGAAGCAGACTATGACGAGCGTCCTGGGGCTGCACCAAGCAAGCTTGGCTCCTAGTTCAAGTCAGCTAGAGGGGTCCTGATGCAGAGACAGGCTCTGCGTCGGCCCAGAGCATCCTGCTGTTAGAAGAGGGGCTGGAGCAATTTCAACACAGCATCTTCAGGTGCAGAAAGGACTCAAATCTGTTTTCCCAAAGTTGCTTCCATGAAACACTAATTTTGCAAGAAGTTCTGTGAAAGAAGCTTTTTGTGGTTCAAGAAATTTAGGAAACTTTGTATGTTCAATGTAGACTCACAGTGTACATTAGCATATTAAAAGTCTCTACAGTCTTACAGCAAGACACCTGTTAAGCTTGTTTAACCCATGGTATAACAAACTTATTTGACCACGTACTTTAAAAAAATATGTCACACTTATCAATATCCTGAGGAGCCAGTGTTTAGGGGAATGTACTTTGTGATCTAAATTGGGCATAAAAAGAAGATAATACGGGCTTCCCTGGTGGCGCAGTGGTTGAGAGTCCACCTGCTGAAGCAGGGGACACGGGTTCGTGCCCCGGTCCGGGAAGATCCCACATGCCGCGGAGCGGCTGGGCCCGTGAGCCATGGCCGCTGAGCCTGCGCGTCCGGAGCCTGTGCTCCGCAACGGGAGAGGCCACAACAGTGAGAGGCCCGCGTACCGCAAAAAACAACAAAAAAAAGAAGGTAATACTAGAAAATACGTAAATCTAATGCCCAGATCCCAGTGAAACATCGTATCTGTGGAGGATTATAAGATTACTCTTTTATTAGGCAACATAGACAGTGACAATGATTGCATCGTAACCCCAGTGGTTTCTTTGGTTTTAAACAGGAGTATGAAAAACTCATATCTTTTATATTGTAAAATGCCTTTTGCCCCTCTTTTTTTGTTTTCTTCTCCCTTTTCTTTTTCTATTACTACATAAACTTCTTGCTGTCCTCAAGTAAGTCACTTGAAATTGTCAGGTTTATTCTTTTCACAAGATGTGTTAAAATCCCATTGAAGGGAGGATAAAGGTATTAATAAAGTACATATTGTCACTAAAAGGTGTTTCATAAATTTATTGGGCTGATAATTTTATTTGATGTTTCTTTAAATTGGGGGAACTGGAAATGTATCCCCGCTTCCTTCCTTCCTTCCTGCCTGCCTGTCTGTAGCAAATATATATTGATATTAAGGCTTGGCATTAGAACTACAAAACTCAATATCTCTTAGTGTGTGTGTATATGTATTTTAATTGGATTAATAAATGTATCTTTTATGTGAATAATGGACATTAAGAAAACTAAAGGGCTTCCCTGGTGGCGCAGTGGTTGGGAATCCGTATGCCAATGCAGGGGACACGGGTTTGAGCCCTGGTTCAGGAAGATCCCACATGTCGCAGAGCAACTAAGTTCGTGAGCCACAACTACTGAGCCTGCGCTCTAGAGCCTGCAAGCCACAACTACTGAGCCCACGTGCCACAACTACTGAAGTCTGGGCACCAAGAGCCTGTGCTCCGTAACAAGAGAAGCCACTGCAGTGAGAAGCCCGTGCACCACAATGAAGAGTAGCCCCTGCTCACTGCAACCAGAGAAAAGCCCATGTGCAGCAACGAAGACCCAACACAGCCAAAAATAAAATAAATAAAAATTTAAACAAAAAACTAAAGGCATTTGT